>NC_134801.1:20730842-20820842 GCF_046742065.1 Oratosquilla oratoria
TCACTGTTGTGCTGGTCAGTGATACCTGCCTATGATTTAATGGTAACTCCTTACTTCCACCTTTGTAAATCAGTACCACATTATCCTTTTTTCCAATCGTGCGTCCTTATGCTTTCTTTTAGCGAACATAAAATAAGACTGTGAATTTTGGCCTCCAGTTGTTCCTTGCATTCTTTAAGCATCCAGTTTGAGATCCCGTCAGGTCCTGAAGCTTTTGTCACATCCAATGATCCCAAAAGATAGAGTCCCACTTCCCTCACTGTGGTGTGAGTGTGAGTGCATGTGGCGCGGACGGGGACAGGCGGTCGGCACCCCCCCCCCCCAAAGGGCATGAGCCTTGGTATCCCCCTTCCCGCCAGAGGGGGGGGGGGAGTGCCCTCGCATCGGCGTGGGTGGACAGTGCCTGGGAAGGACCGCGCGTGGGTGGTTGGGCGAACGTGAGTGTAAGGGAGGGAGACACACTGAGGATCGTTTAGACTAGTATTAGTAGTTAGGAGTCAGGGAATTAGACTAGGTATGGTGGCGTGAGTGTTAAAAGGAGGAGTAAGGACCCACCCAGAAGCAACCAAAGGAGCGGCATCATCGACACCCAACCAAGTAAGTAGCACACTCACTTTTGCATTTATATTATCTAAACTCAATTTCTTGCTCCCATCACTTTCCTCAAGAGAAAATTTCCTACTTTGTGAAGAAAGATTAGAAACTTCCATTCATTGTTTTTGCCTGAACTGAAGCCTTCTCAAAGACCTCACCACCAATTATATTAGTCTGGCGACTTCTTCTCTGTGTCTCAATTTACTATTTGTAAACCTGTAAAATAGTTTCGGTTCATCATTGCATTTATTTACAGCACTTTCAAATTTACATTCTTCCTCCCTACGGATTCTTATATAAGGTTCCTAGCTTGTTTGCAAACTTTTTTATGTTTTAATACTTCCTCTCGTCCTCCATTTTCCCTAAGGCGTGTCTTTTTTTTTTCCAATCCCACGTCTTTTATTAAACCAGTTCTGTTTCTGCTTCTTCTTTCCACCAATCTTTGACACGTGTTTATTCACTCCCAGGTTGCAAATGTCAAAGAAAATTTCCCATTTCCTCGTTATTCCTATGGTATTTGTGAATTCCTTCCAGTCTGCTTCCTCAAAGATTTCTTTTTTTTTTTTCAACCTTAGCCTTCCCAAAATCGCTTCCTTTGCCTGTGTGATTCATTCCTAGGATCCATTTCCTCATCCTACAGCTGAAATTCACTTGTAACAAGGTCACTTTTACCAAGAGGGCAAAAGTAGTTCAAGGAGCCACTAATGCCTGGCACTTTGGTTAGTAACAGATCTTCTGGGAATGTCATCTCTTTCCCGAGTCACTTTCTTTACCCACTGGGTCATCATATTCTCCATCGTTATGTTTAACATGGTATTTCCCTAGGAATCTGCTTTGCCACTTGTTTCTCATTCCTTCCAGTTGATCTCTCTGTAGCTAAAGTCCCCAATAATGACTAAATTATTACTTAGAACAATAGTTTTCTATCAATAAAATCATTATTGAATCTTGGTGCACCATGTCCGATTTCTTGAAATGTGGTAAATATGAGGCTCTCTTTTTACGCATCTTAATTAAATACAAAATATGCAACTAGTGAACATTCCCAGCTTTGATATATGGATGAACTTAGACATTGACGAAGGCGATGGAGACAGAGGTATTGCGTACAGGGATGAATAGAGAATTATACTAAGGCACAAAAAGAGGATAAGTTTGATAAAATAGCAGCCGGTAGTGTAACCCCCAATGGCAATGACGGAAGAGCAAGGAACACGTACTCTCTAATCAACAACACAAATTCCTTCCCAGAAGATCAACTGTCACAAGCCTGTTGGAAACATTGGATCAGTGGACGGAAGCCCTATCACATGGTCTGTTTAGTAGACATATCCCTTCATTATGTCAGAGTTTTCGTCATTGCCACATGAACATTTCTGGCAGAACTCCCAGCATATAAGGGTCTGAGACTTTTTAACAGGACATAGATTTATATTTACATTTGAGACTATAAGGGAGCAGAAATTTATATGAGTTGGACAAGTTTTCAGAAAGTGGGTGAGATGTTGATTCGATCAAGTACGTTACTGGGTGTCATGACAAAATGACAAGCGTGAGGAACACCAAACAGGTGAAAAAACGAAATAGACATTTTTATAACAATTATGCGTCATGCGACTCATAAGGTTGGGAGATTTTTTCAGCAGTGGAATCCGCATGGTTGATTGATTGAAGTACTATTCAGATATATGATTATCTTAATTTATCGTAATCTGGCGAATTAATTTGTAAAATAATATGTAACTGCAATTATACAAGTCTTGATTTTGGTACTTTGGTATATCTAAAATGCGAGTGTTGACTAGTGAAAGTCCACTTTCGTGCATTCATTTGGGGTGCCAGAAATGCATAAACATGCGTTTTAAACTAATTTTCCATCGTATCAATAAAAACATTTTAAAAGAGGAAATAGAATAACCCGGTGAGTAAATGTCAATTGGCTTTCGTTTTTAGATAGATATGTTATTATGTAAATGGAAGGGACCCAAACAGTACAACGCAAGTGATAAAAAATGTAAGTCAAATGTGTTGAGCAATATTCATCCACAGTTCTCCATTTACAGCGATTATAAAAGTAACACTAACAGTTAAACTGTGTATTTCTTGAGAAAAACCCGTATTTTTACATAATAGTGAACAAAGTTCAAGATATGTTACTGGCCGGGGTGAAAAGTCATTTCATAACGATTGACTCGGTACCTACCTAAACTCCAGTACCAGTAACCATGTAAACAAAACTGGGAAATATACCACTGTTGTAGTATTAGTGGTTTCTAGGATATTTACACTAAACTGGCAATGTTGCCAAAGTACTTTGGCGTGTCTGTAAAGCGTTCGTAAACAATGTCAATAACAAAAGGGTTGCTGAGGATAGTTACAGTACCCTTGACCAGCAGGACTGATCGAAATTATGCCCTCTATGGTTACGGTCCGCACAGGCACTATAGTACCACACTCACTTTGCTCTAAGTGATTCAACGTGTGTTCATTGGTGATTCACTGTCTATGTCACGTGTATGATTTCTGTAGTGGTTTTAGAAGATCTGACAGGGTGGGCAATTCGCCACAGAACTTGCCAAGGCAACTTTTGAAGACCTTCAAGGAAGGTGTTAAGACATCCTCAGGCAGGCTGTTTCATGTATTAAAGAATATTCGTAAAGAATTCTCCTTTGTATCTAGGTATAAGTCTTGGTAAATTTTCAGAAGTGCACACGTGTGTGATATACTAGCACTAGGAAATTAAATAATTTTGTAATTTTTTTTAAATTATTATAATACATGAATGTAATATACATTTTTTTGTAATTTTTAGAAGTGCACACATATGGATATGTGATATAGCAATAGGGAAATGATAATTTTGTAAATTATAATATGTCAACATAATGAGTAATGTTATTCATGGCAGAAATAAATATCAGAAAAAGTTGCGAAAAGCTATATACAATCAAACATAGCCACTTCGGCTGCTTGAGACGCCATCTTTGTTTTGGTAGATGTGGAGGTCAAAGAAATGAAAGTATGATCAACTCGTCTATTCTAATCTACCTACCTAACTAACCTAACCTGCATTTAGTAGTGCAGTACCTGTAATTCTAGAGGTGATCAGGGTAGTTGTCATCTTCAACCTCCGAATCTATCAAAGCAAAGATGGCATCTAAAAGTGACAGTGCAACTACTTTTGTTTGCTTTTAGCAATGTTTTCTGTTATTGATTTCCACAAAAAAAAAAAATTATTACATTGATGAATTATAATTTATGAAATTAATATTTAATTTTCTAATGCTATATCATGTATATGTGTACTTCTAGAAATATATATACCCATTTTTATTGGCAGAAATCAGTAACACAAAATGTTGCTTAACCACTTCAGTACGGGACTTAAATCTCGCGGGCAGCAGACAATGCCAGCCGTATGACGTCACGTAATAATATTATTATCGTAAAATATAGTCGCCGCTTATATCGATCGTTCTCTCTTTCACCCACGAATTTTGAAAACCACAGAGAATGGGATTCAGGGCGCATTTGGGAGAATGTAAAAACACAGGGGCGACTACAATAAATATAATCAAGACGCCGATATGGCAGCGTCGCGAATCCACTTGCTCCTCATGACGCCTACGTGTGCGGCACCGTATGGAAGGGGTTAAAGTGATACACAAACAAATAGAGATGCGTTAATTGCTTGGGACATCTTATTTGTTTTGATAGGTCCTGGGGTTGAAGAAATTAAAATATAATGAATTTGTCTCTTCTAACCTAACCTAACCTGCATTTAGTAATGTGGTACCTGTAATTCAAGAGGTAATCATGGTTGTCATCATTGTCTTCAACCTCTGAATCCATCAAAACAAAGATGGCATCTCAAGGAGTCACTGTGGCTCCTTTCATTTGTGTATCACTCTTAATAACTTTTTCCGTTATTGACTTCTGCCAAGAAAAAGATATATTACGTTGATGTATTATAATTTACAAGATTATTATTTCATTTTCTAATGCTATATTGCATAGGTGTGCACCTCTGAAAAAATGTAAACTTCAATCTTATCCTCTTAGCTTCATCATTGTACCCAATGACAGTGATGGAAGAGCAAGGAACACATACTCTCTAATCTACAACACAAATTCCTTCCCTGGAGATCAACTGTCATAAACCTGTTAGACACATTGAATCAGTTGATGGAAGCCCTATCACATGGTCTGCAGGTAGACATATTCCTTCATTATGCCAGAGCTTTTGTCACTGCCACCTGAGCATCTTGTGGCAGAACTTCCAGCATATGGCATCATAAGAAACTTACAATAATGGGTCTAGGACTTCTTAATGGGACATCAACTTACACTTATGTAATAGTCATGGGTAAAAGTAAGCCCATATGACCCCCAAATATTTTCAAGGGTTAAGGGAACACAGAATTTCTGTGAATAATTTCCAGATTGCCAAGACCCATGCTATACATAAACAAGCACTTGAAGGAAGCTGGATCAAGTTGGATACCTCGAAGCAGCCAAAATCATCAAAACAAACCATGTAAATGTGAAGATGAGCAAATTTAGAACCCACAAATGTTAGGGTGGGGATGGAAGATGGCTTCACCTGTATACCCATGTCTTTCAGGCACTTGTCCAGTTTGGACTTGCACACAGTTACCGAGTTTGCTATGATGATGTACTATGGTAACTTATTCCATTGGTTTACATCTGACTGAAGAAAGAAAGCTGTAGCTACAACCTCATTTGTTTCTCATAAAGTGTGGCTGTAATCCCTTGTAAGTTCCCTGTTCTTGAAGGCATGAAGAGCCCTGCATTGTTCACATTTCCTTTCCTATTTACTATATTGTATTTTCAATAAGATTAGTTTGAATGTTCAGTATATTTACTCTATGTTTTCCAATTTTTTTTAAATAATTTTTTGTGTGGTACTGCATTAAAAGGCTTTTTGTAAGTCTAGCCTTCAACATAGTATAGTGAGACCTCCTTATACGGTAATTCTTTATCCGGTAAATTCACAGTTATGGTATTTGGTAATTACTACCCTCGATTCTATTTACAGTAAAAAAAATTCACAGATACAGTATCCGCTAGATATTTTGAAGAGGAAAGAGCAGGGAGAAGGTACGTCTGCCATATCCTATTATTACATGTTATAATGGGTTCGGTATACAGTAATTTCAATTTGCAGTAAGGTTTTCAGGAATGTATATGTACCGTATAACGAGGACTTACTGTACTACACAACAAATTATTTAAAAAATTGGAAAGCATAGGAGGGATACAAGGCAACCTACTAAACTGGATGGAGGATTTCCTGCATGGTAGAAAAATGATAGTGCTCAGAGAAAAGTGTTCAGGTTGGGAGGAGGTGATTAGTGGTAGGTGTTTGATGATATGAAGAATATAGGGTCACATATTAAAAAAAAATGTATCCAAGGAACACTAAACAATTTGATTTGATGCTTACCTTCCAGTTTATGTGCCCTTAGAGTTCCATGCTCGCTGCACCTCAATATCTTTTGGTATAAAACTACTCATAATGAATACTTATAAAACCAATCACCAATTATTCAAATTAATAAGTTTATGTATTTACTCCCGATATAGGGTATGTAAGCTTCATACAGTCAATATTTTGAAGATGCCCCTGCAGCCCTGAGTCATGCAGCATTCTTTTATAATTGGAGGTTAATCTCCACTCAGTAAGGATGTTGACCACTTTTAATATCTCAAATCCCTTCTTTCACCCATCCTCCCCAAGTCTCTCCTTTACCACATAAGTGGCACCAACTCTTCATTTTTACTATTATTTTGTGTTGCTTATTTTCAGTTCTGCAATGTCAGAAACAAGCTCTACAGAGGATAACCGACCGTGTGCAGGTGTGAGGGAAGACTTAAAGGCATGTCTTTTGGCTACAGAATGTGTTCGGATAGTAAGTTCTAAGATTTACCTTTAATCTTAAGTTATTGTTGTACATTAATGAGCTTATAACGCAAACTATTTCCACAAGTGTTCTATAGCTTAAGACCACATATAGTTATGTTTTCAACTAATCAATCCATTGCCTCAGGTCTCTCTTGCATGGTTCCCAAGTAACTGTCAACAGCCACTGAATTTACCCATAAGCAAGTTAGGAATAGTGTGTTGTTGTTTGGAGGTGCTGCAATGTCCAGCTTTCACCCAGTTGTACCATGCATTGAGGTGGCGAGGAAAGGATGGCACTGCCCTAAGAAGGAAAGCAGACATCCAAGATTTCCCACCCATACAAGATGGACACAACACTCCCCACCTCATCAAGGAGGTGCAATCCCAAGGGGCTAGCACATGGTCTTCAGACTTATCTCCTTTTCCTATATTACCTCCTTTTTATATATATATATACAGGTGAATAGTACACAAGCACCTGTCCTCCCACTTCTATTATCGAGGAACATGTAAACCAACCCAGGCAACTGCACTTTCCCACATGCTTTAAACTGATAAACTAAGTACACACATCCATCAAATGCAACAAATGCCACTTTTGCTTCCACCTAACATGTACAACACTGATAAACACAAACCAATACACAAATAACTGGAGCTGTACCCAACACATGACAATACACACTTTAAGAAAGAACTGAATGCAGAAAGATACAACTGCGGGTCTCTACGAGCATAGCTCTTCTCCCGCAAAATACAACTAGGTAAATACACCATTTCAAAAACACACCAGAAATATACTACAGATGAACTAACTGGACTAATCAATAAGCACTCAGAGCTGCTCCACTTGTTACATGAACACAACATACAAGAAGCACAAGAAAAAAAAACTGACATCACAAATAACAATACCTCACTCAACAATTACACAACAGTAAGAGAAGAAAACACAAGACACAAAGGTGAACTTAACACTAGTACACAGCAGCATAACCTTCTCCAACAAGAGATACTTGACAACCACTCACAGATACTACAACTGAAATAATCACAATCCAAACACAATTAAAGAAAACAACCTACACTATCACAAGCGTATACACCCCAACAACTACATAACCCCACAAGGCCTCATCCCTCAGCTCCAACCCAGGGCTCCCACAAAGACTGATTATTTTCCTAAATTCATGCTGAAAAACCCCTAGATTGAATAAAAAGTTCCTCATTTACAAAAATTTACATAGATGCACTTACAGTACAAAAAAAAATAATAATACATATACCAAAGGGTTTTTACTCCTTACAAGGGAGGTAGCCAAAAAACAATGGCATAAAATCCACTCGCAACCTTTCCATCCCCACATACTCCACTCCCCTCTACCCTCTTATCTTGGCTCCTGGATAACGAGTCATCCCTGCATCTTGCCCAATGCCCTGGGTCAGAAGCAGTGTCATAAGACACAGCACTTCCACAGCAAGGCTGCTTCATTTAATCATTGACCCTCCCTCTCCTTCCCCTCATGCAAAAAAAAGAAGACAGGGAGAAATTGTTTTCATACATACTCCTTCACCCCCCATCCCCTCACCCACTCCCTGTCATGCATCACAGCACCGTCCATACACAACCATTCTCCATTCACCCCTATCTTCTGTCTTCTCCCTTCCTCAACAGACATTTCCCTCATTCCCAATGCCCCTTTGACCCCATCCTCCATCTCATCTGTTGTCACCTCATGTTCACTCCTTCCACCTCTGCCTTCCACACCTCTTTTACCAATCTTTCCTCACTCATTCTTTCCATGTGTCCAAACCATCCCAATACACCTTTCATCAAAAATATCTCCCAACTCCCTTTCCACCCCTGCTCTCCTCCTCACATCATTTCTCACTCTATCCAGTCTAGTAACCCCTATCATACTTCTCAGGTACCTCATCTCAAAAACATTCAAACTCCTCTCTTCCTCTCTTATGTTCCATGTTTCTGCCCCATAAACTGCTGTTGATACAATCACTCCTTCATACAATCTTCTCTTAGCATCCATTCCCAAATGTCTATTTCTCATTACACTTTTTAATCCCCCAAGACATTTACTTGCTTCTCTCAATCTACATTCTACCTCCACTCCCTTTCCTACCACATTTGCACCCAAATATCTAAAACTATCCACCTCCTCCAGTCTTTGTCCCTTAATACTCACTTCCAGTCTGCTGCCACTTTCTCCCCTTGTACATCTCATCACCTTACTTTTACCCACATTTATCTTCAACTTCCTTCTTCCACACACCCTTCCAAACTCCATCACCAACTTCCTCAATCCCTCTTCTGATCCTGTAACAAGCATAGGTTTGTCGACAAAGAACAACTGGCTTATCTCCCACCTTTCTCCATTTTCTTTAACCATCTCCAATCCCCTACCCATTACCCTTGTGTTTACCTCTTGCACCACCCCATCCATGTATAAATTGAACAGCCACGGTGACATAACACATCCCTGGTGAAGACCCACCTTTACCTCAAACTGCTCACTCTCTCTCCATTTCTGATTCTAACACAGGCTCCACTACTCTCATAAAACTCTTGACTGCTCTTAACAGCTTTCTTCCTCTCCCATATATCTACAATACCTCCCACAGTGCCTTCCTGTCTACCCTGTCATAAGCCTTTTCCAAATCCATTAAGGCCCAAAAAACAACCTTACCTTTTCCTAAAGCTTTCTCACATATCTGTCTTACCACAAAAATCTGATCCACAGAACCCATAACCCCTACCTGTCCTAAATTCACACTGTTCCTCACCAAAAGTAATATATCCTCTCAATCAGAACCCTCCCAACTACACTCAACAAACTAATCCCTCTGAAACTACTGCACTCACACTTGTCCCCCTTTCCCTTGTAAAATGGAACTATACAGAGACTCCTCCAGTCCTCTGGTACTCTACCCTCTTTTAAACAAATATTAAATAACTTCACCAGCCAGTCCACCGTCACTATACCTCCCTTTTTTAGGCATTCTGCATGATACCCATCCAACCCAGGTTCCTTACCTGCTCTCATCATTTTAATAACTACCTTCACCTCATCTTTCCTTATTTCTCCTCCATTTTCCTTACTCATCACTGTCATTTTCTTAGCCCTTCCCACTGCAACTACCTTTCCTTCCCTATCCTCCTTCATATTTAGCAACTCCTAATACTCTGCCCATCTTCCTCTTACTGCTGTTTTTTCCATTATCATTTCTCCATCTGCATCTTTTACCTTTTCTTCTCAACTTGATTCACCTCCTCTTCCTCTCCTAGTTTCTTTTCAAAACATCTTTTTATTACTTTCAAAATTTTCTGTCATACTGTTATCTTATTTTCTGAAAAATTATCTGATATTGCCCCAATCTCTCCCCTTAGAATATGCACATCCTTAACTCTTCTTACTATTCTCCTGGTTACCATTATATAGACCATTAATACCCTATCTACCACCCTTCCATCCACCACCCTCTCCTATGTGTACTTATGCTTGACTTTCTTCCCAAACACTGTATTTGCTATCATCAACTCTCTAGACACATCTTCACCATAAACTCTCCTCTGCAATTTTTTGCTGGAATTCCTTACTTCCCAACCACTCCATCTATTGGTTCATTTCCTACCTTAACATTAAGTTATCCCAACACCACTACATTGACATTTCTCCCTAAACCCTCTATTCACTCTTAATTCTATCCAAGAAACCTCCCTTTCCTCTACACTTCTTACTACTAGGACCATATGCAAGTACCTGCTCCCACCCATTCCACTACCCTTTCCGCCCTCTCGTCTTAGCTTAGATGAAAATTGTAAAAAAAAAAAAAAAGAAGATAAAATAGAAATATTTTATATATACTGTAGCAATGATGCTACTGATAGAAGAAAAAGAAGTCTGGTGAGTTTGTCTCATTTATTTTTAAGGTATAACTGAACTGATTTTACGTGCAGTCAGAAGCCAATATATATACTGCGTGGGTAGTCACCCATGATGTGTAATTACGTAATTGCACTGGATTAGGTGAGGTCAGATCAAGCAGGGTTGGACTGTCATAGGCAGGTGCGTGTGGCTAGCACATCAGGTCTAGCTGTGGATAACAATGCATGTTCCATTCCACATGATTGTCGTGGTTTGTATAATACTCATACAAGCATTACTTTTAAGATTATAGTAAAATTTGAAGTGAAATGGTGCTCATCACTTCTATTCCAGCATAGGAAAACACCAAGAGAATGCTTGCTGACTAATGACCCATCTATTCCACAAGAATGTCATGCACTGCGAACAACATTCTTTGAATGCAAACGCTCTTTGGTAAGATGTGTAGATTTTTAAGCTTATATACACACGTATATAATTAACTCTTTATATGACAAAATTATCTTCAGTATTTCATATATGCTGTTGAAATGCTTTTTGCTCAATATCATCACTATATGTATCCCACCTAACTTTTATTTATTTATGTATTTTTATTTATTTATTATTTTTTTTTCAGCTGGACAATCGTCAGCGGTTTCGGGGTCGCAAGGGTTACTAGCATGATTATATAAAAGTTATAGATTTAGTGATATTATTTCAAAAGCTTGATCTTCTTTCATTGTTGCATACTTTTTTATAGTATTGTGCTTCAATGGAATTAGGAGTCAGATTTTATGTATAAACTGTTTATGTTGTCTGTATTACAGCATATTGAAAGGTGTAGAATATTTATATTACGCAAAAAGATATAATTTAAAGATATATGCAAAAAATAAATATGCTTTGGAGGTATATAGTATTAATTCCTTCCACAAATTTCCTTTTCCTAGACAGGTTGCAAGTCATCATATAGACATGAAAAGTTAAGCCTAACATTTTAATCATTAGTGAGATAGGAGAGTAAACTAAACCCTTTCTGGGTAAATGGGACTGAGTTGGCAAGCACGTATGTAAATGACATTTCTCCTCTGGGGAAATGACATTTATCCTCAGGGGGAAGGAAGTTGTTCCTTATTATTAGTTTGGAGGATTTCTTGGATTGGTAGAATCCTATGTGAATTACTGACTTTATATCAGGCTTATATTCTTAAACAGAGAGTTCTGTAAAGTACGGAAGAAGTGTGACCAGCTTCTTTCCTGTTAATTCAGGAGTGAAGCAAGGGTGTGTCTTTTCCCCAACATTTTTCAACACCTGCATGTACTAAATATTGGACAGAATAGTTGATTAATATTGTTGCTAGAGCATCTATTGGCAACACCAAAGTCACTGACCATGTCTTTGCTAATGATGATATCTCTTTTGTGGAGCCTATGGAAGACATGCACAGGAAGGTGAGACCACTTGGACTCTAAGATCTGGATCAAGATTATAATGTCCCTCCCTCTGGTACTTAACTACGTTCGTAGTTCAAGATAAGTAATCCTTATCCAACACCAATGGGAATGGCCCAGCAAGATTTTTCTAGCAATATTCATCAAATCGGAGGAAGGAGGGCAATTCTGAACAATCAACAGACAACATTTTATTACAAAATTCTAATTCTAATTACACAACCTTGAGTTGTATAACAGAGTGTAAATTATTCAAATGAAAAATAATAGATCATGATTTTTGTTATTAACATTAATGGACATAAGGGCATAAGAAATATACTTTAATTACCATAACCTGATTTCAGTACAAGAATGAAGAAAAGATGTTAGCTGGTGTTGTGTAGTTTAGGAGAGTCCAGGAGACGAGTTGACCAGGATGAAGAGACAGGAGTCTTACAGTTTTCGGAAAATATAAAAGACTTTAGTCGGCCAGGACAAAGACACAGGTGTTGTGGTTTAGGAGAGTCCATGGACCTCTAGTTGGCTGGGACAATGGCACAGGCGCCATGTTGTTTAGGAGAGTCCAGGAGACTCTAGTTACCCTGGATGAAGACGAAGGCTCTGCAAAGACACAGACGTTGTGTACCTTAGGAAAGTCCAGGTAACTAGTCAGCCAGGATGAAGACACAGGAATTGTGTAGTTTAGAAGAGCACAGGGACAAAGACAGACATAGTGAAGGTTGACAATGGACCAACATCAGGAATGGTAACCACATGTCCTTCTTTTTTGGCTTCTAGATTCTTCTCTCCCCAAGCACATCCTTTTGTGCTGTTTATATAGTAGCAGGCACATGATGTCACAAAAGAAAAGCCAGCAGCTTGTTGCCATGCCATGTATCTGGCTAGGACATGAACATTTGGATGTTACATATGCAGTTCAGCAGGACATCTGAAATGTCCACTCCTTCCACTCTCACACCTCCACTTTTATACATAATTGCACATATACATATTGCCTTTGGCATGATAATAAAGTAACAATAACATGACCCTAATACACATTCAAGAGTTACATACAAGGATTACATGTACAAGCAATGAGATGAGATGAAATATTTTCCTAATCATGTTAGGGCATGACAACAAGGTACAGGCATTTGCAGGTTTACTAGATGATTCAGTTCAGTCTGTCCATACATGTGGCAAGGACATTGAACATTGAGGTCTTGGAAAGCTTCATAAAATATAAAATAGGGAGGAAAGCTGGTTTCAAACAATCAATGGAAACTGAGGTTCCACCTTGAGGTAGGTTAAGGATGAAGTATTTAGGTTCATGTTGAATAACGTCATAAGGTCCAGAGTACAGAGCCTCCAAACTCTTACGAATTCTGTCGACTCATACCCAAATTTTAAAGCAAGAGTGGATGTCGTGAGGTACATATGGCTGAGGTGGTGTATGACAGTCGCTAGACCCAAGGCCATGGAAATTGATAGATTGTAATTCCTTGATAAGATGAAGGATGGTTGCATCATCCGAGGAGAGGGTGTGTTCCTTAGTAATGGCAATGGAAGGGCATAGCATATGAGCACCAGTAACAGCAGTAAATGAGGAAAATTTAGTGAGGTGAGGTGTAAAGCGATAACCAAGAAGGACAATAGGTAAGGAGTAAAACCAGTTATCTTGCCTAGCGCAAAGAGTTGATTTCAGAGAGCGGTGGAAACCTTCAATCATGCCGTTAGCTTGGGGGTGATAGCTAGTAGTATGCATATGGTGGAAGCCAATGATAGATGAAAGCTCAGAGAAAAGTTCGCTCTCGAGCTGGGAACCTCTATCTGTGATGACATGAAGTGGAATACCGAAACAGCACATCCAACCACTCACAAAAGAGATTGCTACAGAAGTGGCAGTAGTGTCAATGAGGGAAATTACTTCAGTCCAACGAGTAGCTCAGTCGATGCAAGTCAATAAGTGTTTGTAGGGAAGAGGATAAGGGTAGTTAAGAAGAATAGTAGGGGGTAGTGGTCCTACAATATCGATATGTACTGATTGGTAGCAGTCAGTAGGAGCCGAGACAGGGGAAACAGGAGAGGAAGTGTGGCGCATAGTCTTAGCCTGTTGACACCTAAGGCATTGTCTAACAAATTTCTTTACATCTCTGTCAATGTATGGCCAGAAGTAGCGTTGTTTTACCAACTTAGAGGTGGACTGAACACCAGGATGAGAAAGGTTATGCAAAGAAGAGACTACGTCATCTCGTAAGGGTAACAGAACAAAAGGTCGAGGAGTCTTAGTAGAGGTATCACACCAGAGTGTCAAATTAGGGGGTAAGGTGAACTTAGAGAGTCTAAGCTTGAAAGTTTCCAGTTCATCATCTGTTGCCTGACTTTGAGTGATGCCACTTAAGTCAAAGACATTGAGTGACACAGCACATGTGCAAGATAAGCAATCGGCAATGACATTGTTGTCGCTGCAGATATACTCAACTGAGGAAACATATTCAGAAAGGATGGAGAGTTGTCGTTGTTGTCTGTCAGTTTTAGCAAGATATTTAGAGTGAAATGCAGCAACGAGGGGTTTGTGGTCAAGAAACAGGGTAACTGTATGTCCATCAATGAGGGTCCTAAAATGCAAAAATGCAAGATAAGCAGCTAATAACTCGTGGTCATAGGTAGAATAGGCACATTGTGTGTCCGAGAGTTTCTTTGAGTAAAAACCCAGGTGCATTGGCTCGCCGTCTATAACTTGATAAAGGGCGGCACCAATGGCTAGGCTTGAACTGTCAGTCACGAGTTGGTAGTTTGTCGGTATTAGTGAAGGGTAAGCTAAGGTTGGACAGTCCAGTAAGGCTTGCTTCAAATTATTGAAGGAGACCTTTGCTGCATCGGTCCACTTTGAAGCAGGATATTGTTTAAGAAGCTCAGTAAGGGAATAGGCTACGGTTGCAGTTAGGAATCATGGGCTGAAATAAGTTGATCATACCCTTGAAACAGCACAAAGTCTGGGGTAAAGGGAAATCGAAAATGGCCATGGCACAGTTTTTAGGTGGCTTAATCCCTTTTGAGCTAATCTCGTAACTGAGAAAGTTAAGTTTCGACTTGAAGAATTCACATTTGTCGAGGGAAAGTCGCAGGTTATGCTGAGCCAAAATGGAAAGAACAGTTTGAATATCGGAAATATGTTCTTCAAGGGTCTCACTAGCAACCAGTACATCATCAAGGTTTGTAAACATGTTGTTTACATTCGCTAGGAGAGTATCTATGAAGTGCTGAAATGTGGCCCCGGCATTTTTCAACCCAAAGGGCATGTATAAGAATTCAAACAAACCAAAGGGCGTGCATATCGCAGTCTTAGGAATGTCTTGTTCAGCTACAGGAATCTGCAGATATGCACGTTGTAAGTCAACTTAGTGAATATAAACTTATTCTCAAGTGACATGGTGAGAGAGTGCAAGTGTGGTATGGGATATTTGCCATTTACAGTTACATTATTCAGACCTCGGTAATCTCCACAAGGTCCCCAGGAATGTGATTCTTTCTTGGGAACCAAATGAAGTGGGGGCGGCCAAGGTGAGTTGGAACGTCGTATGATCCCTGCATTGAGCAAAATTTGAAATTCATCTTTTGCTGCCTTGAGCTTCTCACCTGTCAATGGCCTAACTTTGAATGACACAGGAGGGGAATCACCAGTATCTATTCTATGACATATAGGACCTTCTAGTGTTTGAGGATCAGATAGTTGTCGGGGCGTGGTGAGTAAGGGGAACTCCGAAAGAAGAGCAATGGCTCTTGAATCAATATCCCCATAATGTACCGCGTGTGAAGAGAGAAGGAGAGCAGAAGCCTTAAGGGGAATAGAGCATCCAGTGGACGGGTCAATGAGTAGGCGGTTTCTACAGTCGATGACAAGTGCTTTGGACATTAAGAAATCCGATCCTAGAGTAGGACGGACGACATCAGCAACGACAAAAGACCATGAAAAACGTCTGATACGTTGAATTCCAAGTTCCACGTCGACTTCGCCGTACGTACGAATGCGCGTACCTGAAGCATTCGTAAGTTGAACTACTGTTGGCCTGAAGTGTGAAGTCAAACTTGAGTTGTAGGGAATGAGAGAGACTTGAGAACCGGTGTCGATGAGGAACTCGTAGTTCTTGCAACCTATTGAGGCACTTATAACGAGTGGCAGTCCTGCGGTTGCAAGAGACACTTCTACAGGCTGCCCATCGAGTTTCCCGACGTTCTAAGCTGAGGGCCTGGGGACGGGGGACGTGAGTTAGGGCGTGAATTGGGGCGCGAGCTGGGTAAAACGTTGTCACTAGTGGAAGACAATATACATCACGTTTTGCATGATCTAGCACTGTTGCCGTAGAAGATGTGGTAACGGCACACTCGTTGTCTTTGGCCTTCGTAAAATGTAGTTAACCCGATTGAAGAGGTAGTAGACGCGGAACCACATATAGTGGGGTTACCACTGCGAAACACTGGCTTACTATCACTATGCAGAGCCCTTGGCACAGGCTTGTTCACTGATGACGCACTTATACCTTTGTTCCCGTGGCCATGGGCCATGAGTGTATCGGTGACGCGGTCCAATTCATCTAGGGAACCGGCGTGCGTTACGAGTTATGGCCGAATGTCACTAGGTACGGCTCGTAGAAACTTCAGGCGGATGAAGTCATCGTCGACACCGAGTTGCTTCCATATGGTTCGAAGTTCTCGTAGGAAGGTCGTTGGTTTATCGTACATGATGTTGTTCTGGTGTACCAAGGCATCGAAGAGTTCAGGCGGGGACCTGGTAAAGACGTCGATCAGCGCCTTCTTCAAGCGATCGTAGTCGCTGGAGTGAACGACATCGTCGTCAAGCTGGCTGAGCATTGGAATAGTTAAGTTTGCGAGTGCATGGTGGAACTTTGTTTGGGAGACAGTTATGTTGGATAGTGCGAATTGCGTCTCTAGCACCGAAAACCATCTTGCTGGCGACGCTTCGTCGAATAGTGGAGGGAGAACAGCGACGGTAGAAGAAACCGGGGATTCTGGCATGGGGGAAGAGATGCCTCCCGCTGCTGCTGCTGTCGTTGAAGTGAGTGCAGTGGTGGTCGGCTGAGTAGGGGTATTCATGGTGTCGTCGTTGGACATTCCCCAGGATACATGTTGCGTGTAGATTGTAGATTCGTCGTTAACGATGTCGCGCACTCCGATCAGAATATGAATGTCTTGCCCACTTTGAAGTTCGTAAATGCGTAGTTACATGCGCGTGACTAAGTCACGGTTTATCAATATGTATAGGCACTTAACCACGTACTCTGTGTCACTCTAGGCACCCGGGTCACTTGAGTCACTGGGGTCACCAGTGCGGTTAAGTGTAAACACTGGTTTTATTTCGGGAGTTCATTACGTAGGTCTACACGCAATCACGGTAAGTAGGAATCTGCCCTCTAGGCGTTGCCTCTGGGTATCGGGACCCTCTCTGACCTACTTTCCTGGTACACTGTTGCCAGGTGGAATTTGTAGATAGAACAATACATATAGATGTATACATAAGAACATACAGAAACAAGAGAACAATTACATATAATAAGGAATATGCTTGCAAAACGGTTAAGGGTAACGTTATAGTAAATACCTTAATGCTATGGCATATAAACTTGACAACAGTGCTTACGATCGGAGCGTATGCCTGGCGACATGTAATTACGCACATAGGTGGTTATATAATTGTAGGATACATAGGGCACTTATATAATGTAATAACTACATAGGCTTACTTATATAAAACATTTACAATAAGTATATATATTGAGATTAAGTACTTTTTTTTACTTTTTAAAGTGTAATGAGGAATAGACATTTGGGAATGGATGCTAAGAGGAGACTATATGAAGGAGTGATTGTGCCAACAGCACTGTATGGGGCAGAAACATGGAACATAAGAGAGAAGGAGTTTAAATGTGTTTGAGATGAGGTGTCTGAGAAGTATGATGGGGGTTACTAGGCTAGATAGAGTGAGAAATGAGGAGAACAGGAGTGGAAAGGGAGTTGGGAGATAGGGTTGATGAAAGAGTATTTGGATGGTTTGGACACATGGAAAGAATGAGTGAAGAAAGACTAGTAAAAGAGGTGTGGAGGGAGTGAACATGAGGGGACGTCCTAGGATGAGGTGGATGGATGGGGTGAAGGGGGCTTTGGGGAAGAGGGGAAGGACGGGAGAGGACAGAAGACGGGTGAATGGAGAATGGTTGTATATGGATGATGTTGTGATGCATGAGGTGGAATGGGTGGGGGGATGGAGGGTGAGGTAGTGTGTGTGAGCAAAATTTGACGCAGCCCGAAGGGATTTCTCCCCATCTTTTATGCATGAGGGGACGGAGAGGGGGGGTCGCCGATTTAATGAAGCGGCCTTGCTGTGGATGCGCTGTGTCTTGCGACACTGCTTTTGACCCAGGGCAGTGGACAAGGTGCAGGGATGACCCGTCATCCAGGAGGTGCTAAGATAGGAGGGAGGGTGGAGGGGTGTGGAGTGTATTTAGGGATGGAATGGGTGGGAATGATTTTATGCCTTTTCCTTTTTTGGCTACCTCCTTTGTAAAGGGGAAAAAGCCTTGGTATATGTATGTAGATTAAGTACTATATGTATAATAAAGGAGTATTTCATATACAATAAAGGAGAGTTACGTATACAATAAGCATATGCAATAACTAAGTAAAGAGAGGAATTACTACAGCCATTTCTATAAAAACAGTAATAATAAAAATAGTAAACAAATAAGATAAAAAGGCATAAGAGGGTCTGGGATGAGCTTTCCATCCAGAACCCTAAGATCTGGGTCTTTTAATGTGTATGGATATGGTACAGATGAGAATAAAAGGAAAGAGATTGGCAGTAGTTTGTAAGACGAAAGATGGATGTTTTTGCGTTGAGTAAAACTAAGTTGAAAGGGGGAGGCAAGTTTGAGTTTGAGAGTGTAGTTGGGAGGATGTCAGGAGTGAAGAGAGGACGAGTGAGAGAAGGGGTGGCTATATTAGTAAGTGAAGAGATAGGTAAGTATGTGATGGAGTTGAAGGAGGTTTCTTCAAGGTTAATGTGGATGAAGGTGATTCTGGATAGGGAGATGGGGGTCTTTGTAAGTGCGTATGGGCCTGGTAGTGAGAAGAATGAAGAGGAAAGAGAGGCTTTTTGGATAGATTTAAATGAGTGCATTGAGGCTTTTGGAAGAAATGCCAATGTAGTGGTATTGGGAGATCTCAATGCTAGGGTAGGAGACAAACCAATAGTCGGAGTGGTTGAGAAGTGTGGAGTTCCAGGGAAATTCCCTAACCCTTTTTTTTTTTTTTTTTTTTTTTTTTGTGTGTGTGTGTGTATTTACCTAGTTGTATTTTACGGGAAGGGGAGCTATGCTCGTGGTGTCCCGTCTTTATATATCATTTTATCTAAACTATTTTTAAATTCATGTATTGTTTTTGCACACACTACTTTCTCATCTAACTTGTTCCAAATGTCTATTACTCTGTGAGGAAAGCTATTCTTTTTCACATCTCTTCTATAGCTGTCTTTCTTGATTTTCTTTCCGTGTCCTCTTGTATTTCTTTCATCCCATTTTACTAGATCCTCTCTATCAATAATTTCTATGATTCTGCAAATAGTTATCAAATCTCCTCTCTTCTTTGCTCTATTGTCTGTAGCTCAAGTTTTGCTAGTCTCTCTTCATATAATAGTTTTGAGAGTGTTGGTGCCAATTTTGTAATTGCTCTTTGTATTCTTTCAAGTTTTGTTATATATATATATATATATATATATATATATATATATATATATTTTTTTTTTTTTTTTTTTTTTTTTTTTTTTTTTGGTGACCACATCGTTGCTGCATATTCCAATCTTGGTCTTATCAAAGTGATTAATATTTTCTTCACCGTTTCTTCATCCAGGTATGTAAATACCACTTTGATTGTTCTTGTTAAATTATAAGTTTCTCCAAAAATCTTATTTATGTTTCTCAGGTGACATATTATTCATAATAATGACTCCCAGGTCCTTCTCATTTTCTACTTTTTTTATTCCTTCTCCCAATTTATATGATCCTGTTATTTTTTTTTTCTCCCAAATTCCATTATACTACACTTTTTGGTATTGAACTCCATCTCCCACTTCCTACTCCATTCCCATACTTTATTGAGATCACTCTGTAGTGACTCACAATCTTCTTCCGTGTTCACTTTTTTTTTAACAGTTTGCGTCATCTGCAAAGAAGCTTTCAAGGAACTGTTTATTATGCTTTGTATTTTGTCTGCCAGTTCATTCTTACATTCTTTCAAAATCCAGTTTGCTATTTCGTCTGGTCCATGCGATTTTCTGACATCAAGATTACTCAAGTGTTTCATTATTTCGTTCTTTGTTACTTCTATTTCTTTCATAGGGGGGACTTTCTCTTCCCATTCGATCTCTCCATGTTGTATGTTCTCCCTTGTAAACACCTATTTAAAATGCTTGTTCATAATTTCTGCCATTTCTATTTCCTCTGTGTATTCAACTCCTCCTTGTCGTAATTTCTCTAATTCTTGTTTGTTTTTCAGTTTGTTGTTTACAAATCTGTAAAATAGTTTTGGTTGATCTTTACATTTTTCTATGACATCTTTTTTTTTTTTTTTTTTTGTGTCTGCACACTTGTACATATTCATTTCTATAACTAGTATATATTTTCCATTTTTCAGGTCTTTTGTTTTTCTTCAATTTGGTCCAAGCTTTATCTCTTTTGTCTTTTAACTCCTTACAACTTTTGTTGTACCAGCACTTTACATATTCTTTTTCTTGTTTTTGTCTTGGGACATACTTTTCCACTCCTTTTTTTTTTTTTATAAATTTTTGTCAAAATATTCCATTTCTCTTCTACTGTTGTATCTTCTCTGTGTATTCTTTCCCAGTTTTCATTTTGAAAGAATGCTCTTATTTTATCAAAATTTGTTTTTTCATACATCAATCTTCCTTTTCTATATTGTTCATTTATTTTCATGTATTTTTCCTCATTTAGTTCTAGTTCTATCAATATGTGGTCACTTTTACTTATTGGTGCCTGGTATTCTATCTTTTCCACTATTTCAGGTTCTGATGTGATTATTAGGTCTAGTCTCGATGGTTCTTCTTCATTTCTATACCTAGTGTTCTCTTGAATCCATTGTCTCATTGTGTGGTCAATAATCATCTCAAGTAGAACATTTCCCCATGAATCTTCTCCACCCTTTACGGTCATCTCTTCCCAGCAGATTTCTTTGCAATTAAAGTCGCCCATCATAACTATTCTTCCTCCATCTTCCATTATCTTGTTTAATGTTATTCTTGTGTCTTCTAACATACTTTTATGTTCACTCTCTTCCCACGAGGCTGTTTTTGGGGGCACGTAGTTTATTACAAACTTTCTGCTCTTCTTATCTCTGTCTTCTACTTCTATCATATTCATCTCTACTCTATTCTTTCCATATGTGACACTCTTCACGTTTATATCCTTCTTAGTCAGGAACATAACTCCACCCCCTTGTTTTATCTCTCTGTTTCTAATCCAATAATTATATGCATTGTGTCCTATGCTGTTGGGTGGTAGTGGACCTTTTAATTTTGTCTCTACAATTCCCATTATGTCCGGTTCTTTTTCCTTCAGATACTCGTTCAGTTCATTCAGTCCTGTTATTAATCCATCTATATTTGTGTAGGACACTCTTAAATTTCTGTTATTTCCATTGTATTTTCTGTTTCTTTTTTGTTTCTCTCTGTTATGGTCCATTTCCTCACTTTCATATTCACTACTCTCCAATAGAATTCTTCTTTTTCTGACTCCGTTCTGTTCTCGTTTTTTTCTTTAGCTTCTTGCCTTTTCATTTTTTCTTCCTCTCTTTCCTCTTTATTCATTTCTCTTTTTATCCATACATTTTTATATTGTTCACTTGCTGCTAGCTTCCCTGTTTTGCTAAGATATTATCTGCTGTTGTTTGTGACCTGAATTTAATCTTAATTGGTCTGGTCTTATCTGTACTGTACTATATTTTCCGAGCCTAAACATCTCTTCAACTTGTTTCATGATTTCAGGTTCATCTTCCTGAACTAATTCTAGTAAACTGTTTACTTTTTCTTTTTCCTCTTTAATTCTTGTGGTTCTATTTTGATTAAATTTCTCTTCCATTCCTAATATAATTATACATTTCTTTTTGTCTGCTAAGTCTCTTACTATATTCTCCTTCTGTCTCATCACTTTAATAACTGAGTCTTCAGTTTGTTCTTTCATTTGTTGCTTAATTATGTCAGTAAATGCAACTTTACTGTTTTCTTGGATTTTTTTCCAGCCCTGTGCTTCCTTTGCTATTGCCTCTTTATTGTCTTTATTATTCCTCTTTAATTCCTCATTCTCTTCTTTAATTTCTTTTAACTGTCTTTTTAATTCTTCTATTTCTAAAGTTAAGTTTTTGTTCGCCTTCTCTAGTTCTTCCAATCTTTCAACTCTCTGCGCAATCTTGGCTACGTTACCGAACCTATTTTCCCAATGCTCGGTCATTTTATCAAGTTTTTCCTCTAGTCTTGCTAATCGGGGGAGGTTGGTATCCCCCCCCTCATTAAATCCCTGGAAACTATCATCATCACCTTCCACTGTGCTGCTCTTATCTATATTTCTAATCTTTACATTTTTGTTGATCCCGTCATCACCGAAATCATCGTCATCATCGTCTGTCTTTTGTTTACAAGACGCCTGGCCTCCTGGACCATGTCCCCCTCTTCCTCATTTCCTTCCATTTCCCTCAATAATCCCTCCCCTTCTCCTTTTTTTTTTTTTATCACTTTCCTACTACACCACGAGCTTTTCCCTTCCCTATAATACAATAAGGTACTTCCTTGACGTTGAGATCCACGTAGATTTTCCTTTTTCTTCGGAACTCTAGTTCTCGCCGTCCATCCGACGAAAGTGTGTATTCACTTGGTCTTTGGTCTTTGGATCACGTGTTGGACTCGTGATCGACAGCTATTTCCCTCCTGGAAGAGAGCTCAGAGCTCGTAGGTCCGATCTATGGGTAATGCTATGACCTTGCACACACACACACACCCAACTCCCCGCCCACGAGAGTTGAAGTAACACCCCTCAGCGCTGCGATACTGATATTATTTCAGCCCCGGGCGAGGGTCGAACCCGGACCTCCGTAGTGGCAGGCCAGAGCTCTAACCACAGCGCCATGAGAGGTGTGTGTGTGTGTGTGTGTGTGTGTGTGTGTGTGTGTGTGTGTGTGTGTGAATGTGGTGCAGACGAGAGTGCGCTGCTGGCACCCCGTAATCAGTGTCGAAAGTTCAGAGTTAAGCGGGAGTGCCGCTGGTACGAGGAGGCGTCGGGGCCCCCAGTGGGTGCGTGCGTGTGAATCGAGGGGAAACAAGTGGAACTGTGCTAGGATTAGGTTTAATAATAGGCAATGGTGTATGGTAAGCTAGGATAGGGAGTGATAGAAGTGTGGCGCGAAACGAAGGAGGATTAGAGTGAAGCAGAAGCAACAGAAGAAGTGAAATTTATACAGGAATCAGGTAAGTGATCGACAACAAAATATCCTACAGTTTTTATTTTGCAATCGTATACACAGTTATAAAAATACACTGTATAAAATTACGAGGATGTCACAATTAAGTGACATCTATTTCCATGGTGGTCCTCTTAAAAAAAAAAAAAAAAAAAAAAAAAAAAATCCAGACATTTAAACAAGAAGTAATATAACTTAGAGCAAAACTTGTTACATAATAATAAGTGCTTAAGATAATAGTCATTGACATGATGAATTATGTAGAAAAATAATGTATATAACTAAAACCAGAACATGTTCATAATAAATCCTTACACATACTAATCTTTGACATAACTCAGCACTCGAAAATTATGCCGCCCGTGACCTACGGAGCGGACCTTTGCTGGTTCTACAGAAAGAACGAGAAAGACTGATTGTGGCCCTATTATGTGACTTTAAAGGTCAACTGAGAAGGTTTTAGATTTCTTTATTTTTTGTTATTTCATGTATGAAAATATTTCTTGGAGTAAGTTAGAACACTAAATTGTACGTTTCTAGCATTTCATACTCTTTATTTTATCCAAATATCATGATCTTAAAAGTACCTGGTAGCAGACGAACTTTTCAATGTCGTTGTTACATTTTCCACCGCTAGGGTGACTGATGACGTCAGAGTTGCCAGCCTGGACCTCTGTTTCTGGATGATGTCAGACTTCTCTTCTTTTTTCATACTTGGAACAGATTGGTTCAAGAGGTTTCATAGCGGACTGAAGTTTGGCATCTCTTGCAATTTTGTATGGTGAATATTCAGAACGCAACCTCAGTAATTCACCAAGTAAAATTTGTACATATTCTGTAAATAGAAATGGAAAATTATGTTTTGTACATTTTATTGTTTGGTTTGTCATATTATCAGAATAATACAAATTTTTAGGTAAGTATTTTGAATTTATCACATTGCTCCAGTAGGAAGTTCTATGCAGTTTCACAGTTTGGATGCAATATGTAGCACAATAATGCTTCATACACTCACCATATGTTAGATCAACCTTCTTCGCCACTCCAACACCTGTTTTGGCTTTGGGATAAGATATATCCCATTAAGCCTCTCCATCCCCCCCCCCTTTTCTGCTTTCTACATGAAATTTAATTGAAATAAAGGGCAGCAAGTAGTAGTCTGAAAGTGGTGTCGTGGTTTGGTTCGGACAAGCCAGGGAAATGAGACTCACAGTAACGCTAACACTAAAATTTAATGGTTTTTAGGCTCGGAGGTCACGGACGAGGGCTCGTAGAGGGAAGGTCCGGAGCAAGGTCTAAATATACAGGTCAGACCGTTTACATTCTTCTGCGCAGCTTCTGACGTCATTTGGCTGAGTCCATTTTCTCTTTGTGATACACTGAAGAAAACTGTGAAACGCCAAGGAAGACAGGAACTATAATATTTTATATATTATATATATATATATTATATATATATATTATATATTCATATATATAGACAGGAACTATAATATTTTATATATATTTATATATATATTCTATATAATATTTGTCAGAATATAACTAATTGCGTGGAGCTGTGCGAGCGAAGGCGACGTCATTTTCGAACGACGGACCAGCTTCAACTGACAGCTATAGGACCCGCTAACCCCACTTTGAACAGCCAGGTGACGTTCACGGGCCCGCTGCGCCAACTCCCTCGAAATTCGCTCGGAAGTGGTTAGACCTTATATTCTTAGATCTTGGTCCGGAGTAAGGGTCTCATCAAGTGTCGTGGGCTGGTGCGAAGGGCCGCTTGAACCTTGGCGACGTTACTTCCTGGAGAGGACTGGTCCCGAGGCGACTTGCTGGGGAGAGCTGCTGCTTGGAGAAGTGCCCAGTAGAGAACATTGCGATTTGCGATTTGCTAGGTAAGACCATCCGCTTACGCGAGATCGGTTTTTCTGGGAGGGGAAGAAGGTCTGTAAGAAAATGAAAAGATGATAGTAGTGTATAAAAGAGGGCTTTTTGCCACCGGGCGATTAGGAATATTTATTTCGTGGCGTCGTGGCTTTGGAGGTATGGGCAGGCGACTTGGGGTTGGAGACTGCGATTGATGTGTAACCGTGAGGTTACATGGAATATCTATTCTTCTTATCCTCATCCAACAAAGTTAGAAAATGAGTAGGAGGCTTAGTTTTAGGGAAAGATAGAGAAATTGGAAATAATTTTAGTGGTAGGTAAACTGAAATGAGATGTAGTAGGAGAGAAAGTTGGAAATGAAACTAATTTCAGTAGAAGAGAAAGTTTATGTAGTTGTTTGTGCATGTAGTTGTGTTATGTAGAGAACATGTCGTCTCGGCAAAATGCCGTCCTTTTAAAGGATGCTGGTGGCTCCCCGGTGAGCTTTCCCGAGTGTTTGACTAACTGCTGGCCGGCTGGCCGAGACGTCTTTGCTAACTACGCTTGCCAACCACAGCGAGTATAAAGGCCTAGCTCCAGTTGTGTGATGGCCAGTCTGGTTTTGACCAGCGACACGTCACCACAGTGGAAAATTAATAATGAAATTTTTCAATCACCATGCATACATTTTACAATTCTCAATATCAATTCAGTCCCCTTGTGCCTGAATTACTGTTGTGAAATCACATCGAGAGATGTTTGAAGTTACACATGTACTTGCCTTCCTTTCATTACTTCATGAAAAAAATGCTGGGACTTGGGAGCAAATAAGCACACAACCTTGTGATACAATTCCAGCGCTGATGTTTGTTTCGTTAAATCACTGTTGCACTTTACGGCGACACAATAAACAATTTTCGAACTAAATACCTGATAAAACCTTGCTAACACACGAAATATGACAGATCACTGATCAAGTTTTATAATGCACGCAGATGGCATGCAAAATGTAAACAGCAAGCCTGACGTCACAGCCTTACGAGAACAGCCGAAGGTCAGCGAAGGAAAAGTTCAAGGTCTAAATATACAGGTCTGACCGTCTGAATTATTGTGCACAGCTTCTGACGTCATTAGGCTGGGTCCGTTTTCTCTTTGTGAAACACTGAAGAAAACTGTGAAACGCCAAGGAAGACAGGAATTATAATATTTTATATATTATATATATAATATTATATATATATATATTCATATATATAGACAGGAACTATAATATTTTATATATTTATATATATATTTTATATAATATTTGTCAGAATATAACTAATTGCGTGGAGCGGTGCGAGCGAAGGTAACAACATTACCGAACGACGCGCCAGCTTCAACTGACAGCTATAGGGCCCGCGAACCCCACTTTGAACAGCCAGGTGACGTTCACGGGCCCGCTGCGCCAACTCCCTCGAAATTCGGTCGGAAGTGGTTAGACCTTATATTCTTAGATCTTGGAAAAGTTCGTCTGCTACCTTACCTAATCGAGGAACAGTGAGGAAATAAGTAGACTTTTTGCCGTGATCCCAATCTCTAGGACTTGTTAGCCAGTTATTGGATCGATCTTACGTGTCTGTCAAAACGAGTTTTAAAAGAAGCTAATGAGGGCGCGGTCACTACACTGGGAGTGCATTCCAAAATATTACCACTCTCGTGGCAGAGTATTTACCTTTCAAATTCGTTCTCCAGTGTGTGCGTTTAGACAACTTAAGTGAGTGACCCTTAAGTTGATTGTGTTGAGAGTAAATAACTTGTTGAAGGGGACGTTGTCAATGCCGTGGAGCAACTTACATATTTGTATTAATTCCCCCGTCGTTCTCCTATCCTGGAGGGTCTGTATTCCTAATCGCTGGCACCCATCTTCATATTCCAGGCTGGATAGTTCTGGTACCAATTTGGTGACCCTCCTCTGCACTTTCTCTAGGGTCTGAATATCTTTCACCAAGTATGGAGACCATGCTTGGATCCCATACTCGAGGATTGGCCTGACCAGAGAAAAATAGAGTGACACCAGGATTTCTCTATTGAGGATGGTGAAGATTCTCTTTACTATGCCAAGACGAGTGTTTGCCTTAGCTGCTTAGCAGCAACCATTGCTACGTGAGCAGACGACTTGAGGTCACTCGATATCACTATTCCTAGGTCCTTCTCTTGTGTTGATTTATTTAGTATTGAACCCCTAAGTCGGTAGTCCGCCTGCTGATTCCTGTGACCAATATGCATCGATTTGCATTTGTCTGTATTAAATGTTAGCAGCCATTGTTAGGAAAAATAGAGGATTTGAGAGAAGAAGGAAGCTTTGAGAGGACAATCTGGAGAAGTGTGCTGGCCCGACTGACAGGCTGAAAGCCTACCTGGGAGCAGAAGTAAGAAGTAAGAAGTAAATCATTTGTCACTCCCGGTGTCCAGGCGCTCCATATCCCTCTGCATTGCCTCGACCTCCTCTTCCGATGAAATGGTGTTGTAGATTTTCGCATCATCCCCAAATAGGCTTACTGAGGACTCCAGATTGTTGACCAGGTCATTGATGTACACCAGGAAGAGACAAGGTACACACTATCTTGGGGGACATCGCTCATGACTGGTAAATACCCTGATCTTACGCCTCGGATTGATACTTGATGCATTCTCCCTGACAGGAAACCCTTAATCCCCTGGATCAATTTACTTTTAATTCCTGTTGCGTGTAATTTGACCAATTATCTTCAACGCTTTTTCACAATCTAAATGATTGTCGTCAACACTGCCTTTTTATCACAATTCATAATAATTAGGATTTATATTTACATTATCTTATCAAAAAGTGACTAAGCCATACATCTAGCAAATATTCACCACCTCTTTAATTAAAAACCTTCTCACTTGTCCTCATGGTGAATTGTCTTTACAAGTGGAGATTGACTCCTTTACTCTATCCTAAAGAAATTATGTCTGATCTGCAAGTGTGCATCACGAAGTTACTCGAAAGTGGACTAAATCGTTAGCAGTAGCGTCTCTAATGTATAATACTGGGGCAATTGATATCGAACAGAATAGCAGGACAATGAAAAATGTTGACCTAAAACTGAATTGATCGGTGAGTCGCGAAGTGCACATGGGTGTTTGAATGGAATGAATATCGAAATTATATTGTGTTGTAAGAATCGCAATTTATGTATACTCGCACACATTAAATATTTAAAGTGTTTATAAAAAAAAATAGTATTCACTAACATGATGATGAGATTTCGAGCGGTATCAATCTAATGATTTTGTGTTGCCTACCAGATGACGTCACGTTTAGTTCATTCTATCGATGCCAGATGGCTCTGCCTTATCATGTGATGTTTACTTGAGATCGAAGATTCGAGTGACAGGAGAGCCTTTTACAAATCTGGGGGAAGAATAAGGGTTTGCTAAAGGTAAGCTGACAAGGGTAATAACTGCCTCAATCAATGAATTGGAATAAGTTAGACATTTTATGAGCATGAATTGTTATTGATAAACAGTTTTATCAATGTATAGGCCTTCATTAAAGACGTCTGCTAATTGAACTCTAGCCCCCATAGTCATAGATAGGTCCAGAAATATTTTCATGTCCTTGGATTGTGTATATACTAGAGAACCATATTAATTTGACGACGTACTTGCATAGCTGCACAATTCTACTTTTCTCTGGACATTGAATGTTGTCATTGTTAGATTGATTGTTGATAATCATAATTATGATAATATTCATAAGTGTAACTTTCAGAGGGTAATCATTCACCAAGATTCAATATTCAAAGCAGCAATAAAATTCATAAAATAATTATAAATTGGGGTCAATTTACAGATTCACCCAACCAACGAATTTCTGTTGCACCTTCCGTTTTTCTAGTGATTTAAGTAGTAAGCTGATTGATTTTACCATTTGTTTCCATCACAAATATGTCGTTTCCACAATCTATGCCTGCCTCTCATCCGCAACGATCTTGGACCTGTGAGAAATTGGGGTTTTTGGGTGGGGAGCATTAAATAGAGTAATGCGCATTGCAAAACAGGTCTAAAATCAACAAGAACACATAAAAAATATATGAAAATACATAAATCACACCTTTGATGGTGGCAGTGGCGGCTGCTGATGAGAACGTTGCTATGTTATTGTTGAGCAGCGTTACCAACGATTCGCAAAATTTCTCGCTCTCCACTACATTTAGCGAAGCCTAACCTAACCTAACCTAACCTTTGCGATAGAAATGATGTACACCGTCAATCAATACACAACATATCTCACCAGAAACACATAAGCCACATCAGAAAATCGTTGGTTGGGTGAAACTATAAATTGTCCTAAACGGGGTTTAAGTGTTTGATTAGTTCTTACTGATTTTTTTTTTTTTTTTTTTTTTTTTTTTTTTTCTCTCTCTCCAGAAGTGCACACCTACACGGTATAGCACAGGAAAATTAAATGTTAATTTTGTAAATTATAATACATCAGTGTAATAGGTACTTTTCTTGGCAGAAATCAAGGTAGATTTTTAGAAATACACACCTATGCTGTATAGCAATAGTCAATAGAAAATTAATAACTAATTTTGTAAATTATAATATATCAATGTAATATGTATTTATCTTGACAGAAATTAATAACAAAATAGTTTATAGAACAGATATACTAACGAAGGAAGTCTCTGCAGGTGAATGATATGCCATGTTTGTTTTGATAGGTGCCGAGGTTGAAGAATTGAAAGAGAATCCTTCAAAACCTTATGCTATGGCCCAGCAGTGTTCTCTATCCCTTGGATCTTTCAAGAGTGTACCCTTTTTAAATATATCCACCCATATATAACTTTATAAATAAAACTAACAGCAGTTGTTAATCTGCTCCCCCAGAGCTGATTTTGCATGGTTAGTACATACATACATACATATACCAAAGGCTTTTTCCCCTTTACCCGGGGGGCTAGCCAAAAAGAAAAAGGCATAGAAACCACTCCCACCCATTTCATTTTGGCAAATCTTTAGTTTCAACCATGGGAGGAATATAGCAATAGAAATTTAAATATTAATTTTGTAAATTAAAATGTATCAACGTAATATGCAATTTTGTGTGCGGAAATAAAAAACAAAAAAGGTGCTAAAACAGATTTCTTAAGTAATGAAGTCCGTTATGGTAGATGCCGACATCGAAGAAATGAAAGGATGATAAATTTGTCTAAGGTAAACTAACCTAACCTAACCTAACCTTTGTTTAATAAATTACCTGCAAATTAGATGTCATCCGGCTTGTCCTCGTTGTCGTCGTCGTGAGAAACATTGGCGGGCTTTTCAACCACTCTCTCAGCTTGCGGAGTATACAAATTAATATTTAATTTTCTATTGCTATATTCCTCCCATGGTTGAAACTAAAGATTTACCGGTTAGGTTAGGTTAGTTTAGTTTAGTTTACCTTAGACAAATTTATCATCTTTTTATTTCTTCGACGTCAGCATCTACCATAACAAACATGGTGTCCCGATCCTATGCTACTGACTTCGTTCATTAGCATATTTAGCTTGTAGCAAGGTATTTTTATTTTCATTTCCGCACACAAAATTGCATATTACGTTGATGCATTTTAATTTACAAAATTAATATTTAATTTTCTATTGCTATATTCCTCCCATGGTCGAAACTAAAGATTTGCCTTCATTTCCTATATATTCCATTCCCCTCCACCCTCCTCCCTCCCTCTTATCTTGGCACCTCCTGCATTAGTGAAGGTACTAATTCCCTGATAGATAATTAATGGCTGATTTGGTTTATACTTAGTTGATACTTCAAGTATTTATTTCTAGGGCCCTTCTCCACTGATGTCGTAGCACTGTAGGACCCCACCTTGTATCTTCTTTATTAGCATTTGTAGTTGTCTTTAATACTCCTTTTAGTAAATTTTTAGAAATGCACACCTATGGGATATAGCAATAGAAAATTAAATTATAATACATTAATGTAATATGTGTTATTCTTGGCAGAAATCAATAACAGAAGAAGTTGCTAAATGTTATACACAAACATACATAGCTGATTTGACTGAGATGCCATTTTTGTTTTGGTAGAGGCAGAGGTTGAAGAAATTAAAGTGATAAATTCATCTATTCTAACCATTTAGTAATGCAGTACCTGTAATTCTAGAGGTGATTGGGTGCATTGTCTTTGACCTCCGAATCTATCAAATTAAAGATGACATCTAAAGGAGTCAACACGACTTCATTTGTGCAAAGCTTTCAGCAGCAGTTTCTCTTATTGATTTCTGCCAAGAAAAATGCTTATTACATTGGTATATTATAATTTACAAAATTAATATTTAATTTTCTAATGCTATATTGGTGTTGGTGTGCAGTTCTAAGAAAAATACTCTTCTTTCATTTAGGTTGTAGCATTGAGTGAACAGATGGGGTTTCAGCTTCTTTTTAAACATTGCTTTGCTGCCCCTACTCTTAATGTCATTAGGAAGCTTGTTATACAGTTTTGGTGCATATTTTCCAAAAGCTCTGAAGCCAATTTCCAAGTTGTTCCTTGGCGCATCTGATTTATGTGGGTGTAGACAATGTCTCTGGTTGTAACTCTTGTAATACGAGTAAATCTCATATTTCCCAGTTTCCCAAATTTTAACGCTTGGTAAGTCAAAGCACATAAACAATTCTTGCCTTAATTGATAATCTGTGTAGTTCAGTTAATACCAATGTGATTCTTGCTTGCACAAGGCAAATTTTTAATTAGTCTTGCAGCCCTATTCATAACATTTTGTAGCCTTTTTGGAACATAATTTGGTTGGGTCATTTATTGTGCATGGTTGTGACACAGATGAGAGTAAAAAGGAAGAGGGGTGATTTTGAGTTTAGGAGTGTGGTGGGAGAGTGTCAGGAGTGAGAAGGGGGAACATAAGAATGAAGGAGACTGTAAGAGACCATAAGGCCTACACTAGGCAGCTCCGTATCCATCACCACCTGTCATCCCCATCCATAAAGTTGTCTAATCGTTTCTTAAAACAACTGATAGTTTCAGCGCTTACTACATGGTTACTAAGTCTATTCCATTTGTCGACCACCGTATTAGTAAACCAATTTTTGCCTATTTCCTTCTTAAATCTAAATTTGTTCAGTTTATATTTAAGAAAGAAATAGGCAGGAAAGGAGTAGCTGCTGATGCTGGAGGGCAAGGTGCCTGAGAACTGGTGGAGTGATTGTATAGTAGTGCTTTACAAAGAAAAAGGGGACCAGTGCAAATGTAATAGTATTAGAGAGATCAATTTGTTAAGCATAGGTATAAAGCCATATGGGAGGGTTTTATCTGAGAGGATTATAAGAGTAATGGTGGGAATATTTGGTGTGGGTTTAAGAAAGGTAGAGGGTGCTTGAATCAAATTTTTGTGATAAGACAGAAGTTTTTGGCAAAAGGTAAGGATGTTTTATGGGGCCTATGTGGATTTGGAGAAGAGTTATGACAGGGTAGACAGGAAGGCACTGTGGGAGGTATTGCAGATACAGTGAATCCTCATTATACGGTACATATGCATGCCTGAAAACCCTACCACAAATTGAAATTACCGTATACAGAACCCAAGTTTCAACTAATGGCAGACATACCTTCTCCTTGCTCTTTTCTCTTTAAAATATCTAATTTTACCTCCAAAACACGGGTGGATACCGTATCTGTGAAATTTTCTTACTGTAAATAGAATTGAGGGTCGTAATTACCAAATGTTGTAACTGTGAATTTACCGAATAAAGAATTACCGTATAGGAGGACTCACTGCATTAGATTGGGAGGAAGCTGTTAAGGTCAGTCAAGAGTTTTTACAAGAGTAGGAGAGCTTGTGCTAAGGTTAGGAATGGTGAGAGCGATTGGTGTGAGGTAAAGATGGGGGCTGCATCATGGCTGTGTCATGTTGCTATAGCTGTTTACTGTGTATATGGATGGGGTGGTATGGGAGGTAGATGTAAGGGTAATGGGTGGGGTATTGGAGATGGATAGAGATAGAGGGAAGTGGAAGGTGAACCAGTAGTTGTTTGTGGATGACACTGCACTTCTCAGGGTCAAAGGAGGGTCTCAGGCAGTTAGTGATAGTTTTGAAGGCATGTAATAGGAGGAAGTTGAGAATAAAGCCTCATTTAAATGGGGCAAGTTGAGAGGCAAGTCAAGCATACAAGTTACTTGTTGTGTGTAAACATCTGCTTAAAACAAAGAAAATTAGATAGGTTGCCCAAATTTTTGTTTTCCAGATGTTTACACACAGCAAGTAACTTGACTGCTTATCTTGCCTCTCAACTTGCCCGGTGTAAATGAGACTTAAATATGGATAAAGGTAAGGTGATGAGATGTACAAGGGGAGAGAATCGCAGCAAGTTGGAAGTAAGTCTTAAAGAAGAGAGGCTAGATCAGTGGTTCTCAACCATACCCCACCTAATCACCTTTAAAATCCTAATGTCCCCCCCAAGTGGTGATATACAAATAGATTCAATTTGGAAGTAGGTAGAAACAACTTTGCCAACCGTGTAGTTAATGAATGTAATAAACTTCCTGCACAGGTAGTGCAATGTAGTTCAGTTCGAAGCTTTAAGAATCATTTAGATAAACACCTAAGCAAGATGCTGTAATGATTATAATTTATTTTATATTATTTGTTTTTGTTTTGTTATCATTTGTCTGTTTGATTTTCATTTATTATGAGTTATGTCAGTTTATTATTATTTACAATTTACCTGTTTGTTTATTATTTAACTATACCTATGCATTTATTTATGTATTTTATTTGTTACTTACATTATTATAGTTTTTATTTATTTATTTATTATTATTATGATTTTTTTTCGCATCCAACTTAGATTTGGACCAAAAGGTCTCCTGTCGGCATGCTCCGCCTTTGTTTGTAAATAAACTCCCCTTCAGCTATAAAAGCATAAAATCATGGTTTAAAGCCACTTCAAAAGAACAAGGCATCAATGAAAAATGAAAAAAAAAAAAATTGAACAAAATAAAAATAAAAAACTTTGACTCAGACTTTCTCAGTTGCCCTTTAAAAATCACATAGCCCATCTGGAAAACCAAATTGCCCACCTGTGGGGTGTATGTCCCACATTGAGAAGCACCGGGCTAGAGGAAGTGGGTAGTTTTAAATATATAGGGTAACATGTAGCATAAAATGGAGGAGTAGGGGTAGGGGTAAAATGTAGAGTGAGGGAAACAAGTAAATCTTGGGGGATTAAAAAGTGCCATGTGAGGTATCAGAGAATGGATGCAAATACAGTGAGTCCTCCTGATACGGTAATTCTTTATCCAGTAAATTCACAGTTACGGTATTTGGTAATTACTACCCTCGATTCTATTTATGGTAAGAAAAATTTACAGATACAGTATCTGCTTGTGTTTTGAAGAGGAAAGAGCAGGGAGAAGGTACGTCTGCCATATCCTATTATTACATGTTATAATGGGATCGGTATATGGTAATTTCAATTTGCGGTAAGGTTTTCAGGAACACACATGTTCCGTATAACAAGGACTTACTGTAGAAGATGGTAAACTTTTAGAAGTGCACACCTACACAATATAGCAATAGAAAATTAAACAATTTTGTAAATTATAATACATCAACGTAATATACATTATTCTTGGTGGAAATCAATAACAGAAATGTGAGAAAGCTTTATCAAAGGGTAAGGATGTTTTTTGGGCCTTTATGGGTTTGGGAAAGGCTTATGACGGTAGACAGGAAGGCACTGTGGGAGGTTTTGCAGATATATGGGATAGGAGGAAAGCTGTTAAGGGTTTGGACACATGAAAAGAATGAGTGAAGAAAGAGCAGTAAAAGAAGTGTGGAAGGCAGAGGTGGGTGGATGGAATGAAAATTAAGTGACCAAGTATGAAATGGATGGATAGGGTAAAAGGGGTATTGAGAAAGAGGGAGAATGTCTGTTAAGGGAGGGAGAAGACAGAAGATGGGATGAGTGGAGAATGGTTGTATATGGATGATGCTGTGATGGTTGGGAGTGGGTGGGGGATGGTGGGGTTAGGGAGTGGTTATGTGTGAATGATATTTTGACACAGCATAAAGGGATTTACCCCAGTCTTCTTCTTTTCATCATAAGGGGACGGAGAACTTGCTGCATTGCTTCTGATCCAGGGCAGTTGGTGAGGTGCAGGGATGACCCATCATCCAGGAGGAGCCAAGAAAAGAGGGAGGGAGGGGTGGGGATGAAATAGGTGGGAGTGGAATTATGCCTTTTGACTTTGGCTACATCCCTTGTAAGGGGGAAAAGACCTTGGTATATGTACACATGTTTCACAATGGTCTTAGATCACGTGTTGGACTTGTGATTGACAGCTATTTCCCTCCTGGAAGAGAGCTCAGAGCTCATATGTATGACCAATCTATGGATAATGCTGTGACCTTATACGCACACTCCCCACCCACGTAAGTTGGAATAATGACTTGCAGCGCAGTGATATTCTACCTATATACCAAGAACTTTTTCTCCCTTATAAGGAAGATAGCTAAGTCAGAGGCATGTACCTATTCCAACATTCCCTCTAAGCTGTGTGCATATGTATGTCACATGCACACGTTTTGCAACTAGTGCACATAAAGAAAAAATGTGTGCACACAATTTTTTCAAATGATATTAAAAACAATTCAATAAAGAAGTTCCACCCAAATATCAACATATAACTTCTCTAAAAATATGGTAACTTGCCAATCATCAAACCAATATATATATGTGTGTGTGTGTGTATATATATATATAATATATATATATATATATATATTTTTTTTTATCTAACTAATGCTTCCATTGCAAATGGTGTATTGGAGGTAATATGTAATACAAACTTGCAAATTGTGCTTATTTGCTTAAATGATCAGATGGTGACTCACATGGGTGCACACATACTTTTCAGAGAAGGCGAAGTAAAAAGTTTGTACACAAGCTAATTTCTGCTCAGACTCACAGCAAAAAATTAGAGGAAACATTGACCCATTCCCACCCATTTCACTCCCGTCCACCACCCTTTCCACTCCCCTCTCCCATCTCAGTTCCTCGTGGATGACATGTCATCCCTGTATCTGCCAACTACCCTGGGTGAAACGCAATGCAACAAGACACAGTACATCCATAGCAAGGCTGCTTCACTTAATTGGCAACCCTCCCCCTCTCCATCCCCTCATGAAGAAAAAGAGATGGGGAGAAATCCCTTCAGGCTACATCAAAATATCATTTGCACATAAGCACCCCATCCCACATCCCTTCCTTCCTTGCATAACAGTATCATCTATGCACAGTCACTCTCCACTCATCCCTGTCTCCTGCCTTCTCCCTTTCTTGCTCAACAGATATTCCCCTCTTGCTCAATGCCCCCTGCACCCCATCCATCCATCTAATCCCAGTCATCCCCTCAAGTTCACACCCCCCACCTCTGCCTTCCACACCTCGTTTACTAATCTTTCATCACTTATTCTTTCCATGTGTCCAAACCATCCCAATAATCTTTCATCAGCCCTATCTACCATCTCCTTTTCCACTCCCGCTCTCCTCCTCATTTCCTCGTTTCTCATTCTATCCAACCTAGTAACCCCTACCATACTTCTTAGACATTTCACCACAAACAAATTTACACTTTTCCTCTTTGCTTCTCTTAAATTCCAAGTCTCTTCCCCCATACAATGCCATCAGCACAATCACCCCTTCATACATTCTCCTTTTTGCATCCATTTCCAGTTGTCAACTTCTCATAACACTTTTCAGTCCTCTAAAGCATTTACTTGCTTCTCACAGTCTACAATTTACCCCCACCCTCATTCCTCCCTTCCCTGCCACATGCAACCCCAAGTACCTAAAGCTATCCACTTCCTCCAGCCTTTCTCCTTTTGGACTTGCTTCCAACACACTGCCATCCTCTACCCTTGTACATCTCATCACCTTGCTTTAACCCACATTTACCTTCAACTTTTTCCTATCACCCTTACAGTCCCATTTTTACCTCAGACCACTCGCTCTCTCCATTTCCCATTTTAACACAGGCTCAATTATGCTTGTAAAAACTCTTGACTACCCTTAACAGCTTTCTCCTAATCCCATATATCTTCAAAACCTCCCACAGTGCCTTCCTGTCCACCCTGTCATAAGGCTTTTCCAAATCCATAAAGACCCAAAAGACATCCTTACCTTTTTCCAAAGCTTTCTCACATATCTGCTGTACCACAGAAATTTGATCCATGCAACCCCTACCTTTCCTAAACCCACACTGTTCCACTTCAATTACTCCTCTTGTTCTTCTCCTAATCCTTTCAATCAAAACCCTCCCATAAGCCTTCCCAACTATACTCAACAAACTGATCCCCCTGAAACTACTACACTCTCGTTTGTCCCCTCTCCCCTTGTAAAGTGGAACTATACAGGCACTCCTCCAGTCCTCTGGCACTCTACCCTCCCTTAGACACACATTAAACCACCTCACCACCCAGTTCACTATTAATGTACCTCCCTTCTTCAGACTCCACTTGACATCCATTCAATCCAGGAGCCTTACCTGTTCTCATAATTTTCATAGCTACTTGCAACCTCATCTTTTCTTATTCTCCACTTTCCTCTTCCATCACCATCATTTTCTTAGTGCCTTCCACTGCTACCACGAATCCCTCCCTATCCTCCTCCACATTCAGCAACTTTCTAAAATATTCCACCCGTCTTCCCCTGACTGCTTTCTCTTCTGTCAAGATCTGTCCATCTTCACCTTTTACCTTTTCTACTTGACTCACTTCCCATCCTCTCTTAATTTCCTTCCAAAACATCTTTTTATTGCTTTCAAAATTTCCTGTCATACTCCTCCCCCATTTTACATCTGCTCTCCTTTTTTCCTCCTATATCTTCTGTTTTGCTTCACATCTTTTTTCTTTATATTTCTCATTTTTCCCTCATCCTACTTTGTAACCAGTCCCTGAATGCTCGCTTCTCTTCTACCTTCTTCACTTCATCATCCCACCACTCACTACCCTTCCTTCTATTTCCTCCCATCCTTCTTGTTCCACATACAATCTTTGCACACCTTGTCACTTCTTCCTTGAAACACCCCCATTCTTCTTCCACACCTACTTCCAATCTATCATTTACCACCTCCCACATTTCTCTCAGCTTCTTGTACTGCTGCTCCTTTTCCTTCTCAATTAAACAGTTTGCTGTAAGCATGCCCCTACTGTCTGTCCTTTTCCTCTTTCTCCATCTATCCTCCACTCTCAACTTACCTTCCTCCAAAAAATTATCTGATATTCCCCCTCTCTCTCCCCTAGGAAAATGAATGTACATCCACAACTCGTACTACTCTTCTCCTGAGTACTTATATAGTCCATTAAAGCCCTATCTACCACCCTTTTATCCACAACCTTTTCTTCCAAAACACTGTGTTAGCTATCATCAACTCTCTAGGCACATCTCCACCATCAACTCTCCAATATGGTTTTTTCCTGGCACTCCTCACTTCTCAACCACTCTATCTAATTGGTTCACCTCCTACTCTAGCATTGAGATCTCCCAATACCACTACATTGACATTTCTCCCTAAGGCTTCTATGCACTCATTTAAATTTATCCAAAAAGCCTTCCTTTCCTCTTCATTCTTTTCACTACAAGGACCCACATCTCCCTTCTCAGTTTCACCTGCATCCACATTAACCTTGAACAAACCTCCTTCAACTCCACCACATGCTTACGTATCTCTTCACTTACTAATATAGCCACCCCTTCTCTCCCTCATCCTCTCTTCACTCCTGACACCCTCCCCACTACACTCCCAAACTCAAACATGCCCCTCCCATTCAACTAAGTTTCACTTATTGCCAACACATCCATCTTTCTTCTCACAAACATATTGCTATCTCTTCCCTTTTACAATCATTTGTACCACACCCACACACATTAGAATACCCAAACCTTAGGGTTCTGCTTGGAAAACTCCCAGACCCTCGTATGCATTTGCTTTTTTTAGGAATGTCCGTCCCATTTGGGGCTACAGAGAGTAGGATGCCTAGTCCTATCCTCTGTCCCATGGAGGATATATATATAAATATATATATATATATATATATATATATATACACACACACCTAGTATTTTGCGGGAAGGGGAGCTACGCTCATGGTGCCCTGCCTTTGTATCTTGCAGTGTCTAGTTTGCTCTTAAACTCATGAATGGTTTTTGCGTACACTCTTTCATTGTACAGTTTGTTCCAAGTGTCCACCACTCTATGTTGAAAACTGTTTTTCTTCAGATCTCTTCTGTAGCGATGTTTTTTTATTTTCTTTCCATGTCCTCTTGTGCTTATCTTGTCCCAGTTTAACAAGTCCTCTCTATCGAGTATTTGTGTCCTTCATGATTCTATAGATGGTCAGTAGGTCACCTCTCTCTCTTCTTTGCTCCAGAGTCGGTAACTCCAGTTTAGCCAATCTCTCCTCATATGACAAGTTTGCAAATGCAGGTGCCATTTTTGTGGCTGCTCTCTGGATTCTTTCTATTTTCTTTATATTCTTTTTGGTACTGGGTGACCACAGCGTCACTGCATATCAGTGTGGCCAATATTTTTTTTAATAATTTCTTCGTCCAAATAAGTAAATGCCACTTTTATTGATCTTAGCAAGTTGTAGGATTCTCCGACAATTTTGTTTATCTGTTTATCATACGACAAGTCGTTTGAGATAATTACACCCAAATCTTTTTTGTATCTCTCTTTCTTTACCTCCTTGGTTTCAATTTTATATTGTCCTGATATTCTATTTTTGCTTTTTCCAAACTCCATTATGCTACACTTGTTAATATTTAAGTCCACTTTCCAGTTCCATACCTTGCTCTGGTCTTCCTGCAGTGATTCACAACACTTTTCAGTTTTTACTTTCCTAACAGTTTGGCGTCATCTGTAAAGAAGCCCATGTAACATTTCACATCATCCATGTCATTCACATAAATAGCAAACATTATTGGAGCCAATACAGATCCTTGCAGTACTCCACTGATCACCTCTTTCCAACCTAAATATTTTTATCTGAACACTACTCTCATCTTTCTACCAATCAGGAAGTCCTCCATCCATTTTAGTAGGTTCCCTTGTATCCCTCCTGTATGTTCCAAATCTTTTAACAATTTTTAGTGTGGTACTTTGTCAAAAGCTTTTTGTAAATCCAGGAAGGCACAGTCAGCAGCCCATCCATTCCTTTCTTGCATCATGTCTATTAATCTTGAGTAGAAACATATTAAGTTTGTGGTACATGATCTTCCTTGTCTGAACCCAAATTGTCTTGGGTTTATTATATTGTTGTCTTCCAGGTGTTACCCATCTATTCTTGATGATTTTCTCACAAATTTTGGCTATAATGCTTGTTAGTGAGACTGGCCTGTAATTACTTGGTTCTTCCTTGTTTCCTCCTTTATATATTGGTACAATGCTAGCATTTTTCCAGTCTTTTGGTATTTTTCCTTCTTTAAGTGAGCAACTTATAACAACTTATTATTGTATGTTATGTATTTTGTCCGTTAGTTCTTTGCATTCTTTTAGAATCCAATTTGCAATTCCATCCGGGCCGTGTGATTTCCTGACGTCAAGGTTTGATAGATGTTCCAATATTTCTTTTTGTGTTATTGTTATCTCACTCATGGGGGGAGATCACCTTTCATTACCTTCGTCCCAGTATTGTGCTTTCTCTCTAGTATAGATAGATTTGAAGTGATTATTTATGACTTCGGCCATTTCTAATTTTTCTGTGTATTCTATGTTCCCTTCGCATAGTTTCACCATTTCCTGTTTGTTTTTAAGGTTATCATTCACGTATTGATAGAATAGCTTGAGTTGCTCTTTGCATTTACAGGCGTCCCTCAAATAACGCAGGGGTTAGGTTCTTGAAATTACTGTGTATGACCAAATCCGCGTATGTTGACTTTCCATATTAAATACCGAGAACCGTATGTATGTGTATGTGTACGTGTGTGTGTGCGCGCGCGTGTATGTGGTGTATGTATGTGGCGTATGTATGTGTTTGTGGGTATATACATTGTGTATGTGGCGTATATGCATATGTGTATGTGGTGTATATACATATGCGTGTGTATGTGGTGTATACATGTGTATGGCATATATATATGTGTGTATATGGCATATGTATGTGTGTGTGGCGTGTGTGTGCGTGTATGCGTCTGTGTTCACATGTACAAGTAAGCATGTACATGCGTGTGTCTGTGTTCGTATTTGTGTGTACATGCATACGCATTCACAACATACACTGGTTGTCTTAACACGTGTCTACGTGTGCATGTATACACGTGTGTAAGCATGTATATGTCTGTTTTTGATCTCCTAAACCACCACCGCCAGTAACAATAAGAACCTCATAAGAGAAATTAAGACACGACAAGCGCAGTCATTATCAGACTTGTTAGTTGTGTTCCAAATGAAAGAAACATTACACTTCAACAGGTTAGGGCGGTAAAATTTCGTGATAGCACGGCGTAGGTGGTGGAAGCGACAAGCTAAAGCTTGTTGGCTACCCCTACCACCCCCTACTCCCCCTCTCCTCCCCTCCCTCCCTCCTGCATCAGTACCCGTAGGTTGACACGTAACCACAGGCAGCCACCCACGGCTATCCCCTCACCCCACACCCTTGTTTGAGCAGTTCCCAGTGTACATAATGACCGCGTTATATGAGGATCGACTGTATATGGTAAAATAGAAAGCAGTCACCATAAATGTTTGCGATGTTGCCGCCTGTGTGCGTATGCGTGCCTGACTCGGCGCAAATTTTAAAATGGTTCTCTACATTTGAGATGGTTTTGAAATAAAATCCGCGTATGATAGAATCCGTGTTATTCGAATCTGCGTTATTTGAGGGACTCCTGTATCTATAATATCCTTTTCATTGTTCCTTTTTTCCTCTCTTCTCACTTTAACATACTCATTTCTATAGTTTTTTATAAACTTGCCATTTCCCATTTTTTTTTTTTTTTTTTTTTTTTTTTTTTTTTTTTTTTTTTTTATATCTTTTCTCCGTCTTTTCCAAGCTCTGTCCCTTCTATCTTTTGCCTCACTGCATCTTTTGTTGAACCAGCATTTAATGTACACTCTCTAGCTTCTGTCTTGGTACATGCCTATTCACCCTTTCATTGTAATTATCCATCAATATATCCCATTTCACTTCCACTTTTGTCTCTTCCATGTAAAAAATTTTCCCAGTCTCCATTCTGGAAGAATTTCTTTAGTTTTGCAAAGTCCATTTTGTTGTACATCAATCTCCCGTTCCTATGCTTTTCATTTCTTGCCATGTATATTTCTTCGTTTAGTTCAGTCTCGATGAGTATATGGTCACTCCTTCCAATTGGTGGCTTGTATTGGATTTTATCCACAATTTCAGGTTCTGTTGTAAATATTAAATCTAGTTTTGACGGCTCTTCATTATTTCTGTATTTGGTGTTTTCACTGACCCACTGAGTCGTTGTATATTCCATGATCATGTCCAGTAATACATTACCCCACAAGTCTTCTCCTCTCACTGTCATGTTCTCCCAACAAATTTCTTTGCAATTGAAGTCCCCCATAATTACCAGATTACCTCCACCCATTAGTATTTTATTTAATGATTGCCTTATATCTTCTAGCATTTTCACATGCTTGTTCTCTTTCCAAGTGTTCATTTTTGGGGGCACATAAGTCACCACAAACTTTCTACTTTTCATGTTCTTGTCTTTGACTTTTATCATGATTAGTTCTACATTACCTTTGCCCTCTGCAATTTTTGTCACATTCAAGTTTTTCTTGGCCAAGAACATGATTCCTCCTCCCTGTTTCTTGTCGATGTTTTTAATCCAGTAATTGTATAGTCCATGTCCAACATTGATGGACGGTATTTCACTCCTTAGTTTAGTCTCCACAATTCCCATTATGTCTGGTTTTTCTTCTAGCAGGTAATCATTAAGTTCATTCAGTCCTGAAATTAATCTGTCAATGTTGGTATAGGCCACTTTCAATTTTCTTCTTTCTCTCTCTTTTTTTTTTTTTTTTTTTTTTCCATTCTGATGTACCATTTCCCCAGTCTCATGTCCATTTCTCTCCAATAGAATTCCTTGCTTTTGGTCTGTTCTCTTCACGTTTTTTTTGTTTTTTTTCCCTCTCTCCATTGCTTCATTTCTTGGTGTCTTTTCTTTATCTAATTCCTCAATACTCATTTCTCATTTTATCCATATCTTATTGTACTTTTCACTCCTTGCCAAGTTACCTACTTTTTCAAATATGTCATCTACCATTTATGGTCTTAGTTTTATCTTTAGAGGTCGATTTCTATCCTCAGAATAATGACCAATCCTATATGCATCATCTACGTCTTTCCTTGCATCTTGGTTTCTATCCTGAATTTCTTTTAGGATTGCTATTGCTGTCTCTTTTTCTTTTTTTCTCATGTACCTCGCCAGACCATGTTTTTCTTTTAGTCCATATACCACAATACATTTTCCTATCCACCGTGTCTCTGACCCAATTTGCTTTTTCATTAATTCCTTGGATAATTGTGTCTTTTGCATTTTCCTGCATTTGTTATTGGACTATTTATTTGAAAACAATTTCTTTGTTTTCAATATTTTCCTTCCATTTCTTAATCTTTTGGATACTTTCCTCACCTAAGTTCTCTTTGATTTTTTTTAGTCATTTCTGGTGTTTTGGTGTTTACCTCTATTTTTTAAGTTTTTGCTATTGGTAGTATCATTAATTCTCTTCTTTTCATTATCACTCTTCAGCTCTCTTATATAATTTTTAATTTCCTTAATCTCAGTGCTTAGATCTGTATGTCAAATTTGATAGTGTAGGTGCCATTTTTGTCGCTGGTCTTTGGATTCTTTCTAATTTTCTTAAATTCTTTTTTGTGCTAGGTGCCCATAGTATTGCACCATAATCTAGTTTAGGTCTTATTAGTGTAACCATTATTTTCTTTACCATTTCTTCATCCATGTAGTCGAAGGCCACTTTCATTGATCTTAAGTTAAAAGTCTCTCCAAATAATTTATTGTTTATTAGGTGTCAAGTCACTTTAGATGATCACTCCCAGGTCCCTTTCTGAATTGACTTTTTCAACTTCCTTGTTTCCAATTTTATATTGACCCTATGTTCTATTTTTGCTTTTTCCAAATTCCATTATGCTACATTTCTTAATGTTAAAGTTCATTTCACATCTCTGACTCCATTCCCATATTTTGTCCTGGTCTTCTTGTAGTGCTCTGCAATCTTCTGTGCTTACTCTTGAGTAATTTGACATCGTCAGCAAAAAACTTGTGTAACAATTCACTCCCTCATCCATATAATTTATACAATGTACAGTATATGGCAAACATTTATGTGTATGTATAAATAATAATAATAATAATTTATCATGATATTAATAGTAATGTGATTTTTAGGGTTAGACAGCAATTTGCAGTCCAATTTTTGCCCCCCAAAATTAAAAGTTTCCAGCCAGTAAAACTGAAGACAACAGTTGTTTCATTGAGTACATATCTTGCTATCCCTCCAGTTGTATCTGTCCTATTTTTGTGCCTGCCAACTGGTTCAGGGAACACCAGCCTATTTCATTGATTAACTGTGTTGCTTAAAGGCTACAACTGAAACTACCTGGCAGCAACCTAAATATATTCCATGGTACCAAATTTATTAATGTGTAATGTAAAACCACACTTTTTTTTATCAGCTTTTAAGGAAACTGAATTTGTCACATGATATTCTGTGCCTGTAACTGTCCTCCATAGCCACAAAGAAGAATACTAATCCCTTTTAACTGATAGTTTTCCTTTCTGCTGTCTTAAATCTTTTACCACTTCTATGACTCCGCTTCTTTGGTCCTGCAAAACTGGTATTACCTCCAAGGATAGAAGTACTGGTTATTAGTAATAAAATACAGATCTCCTTTGTATAACTTGTGCATGGTAAAACTTACTTTATTCCCTGTGGTGGGGGAAAAGAATACTGCCACCAAGTATTTCCACTTGGATCATAAGAGGCGAGAAGAAAGGGACGGGGATTGGGACTAGGCATCCTTCTCCTTGTAGCCCCACAGGGGACATTCCTAAGAAAAGTAAAGGCAAAAGAGGGTCTAGGAGTTTTCCGACCAGCACCCTAAGGTTTGGGTCTTTTAATGTGCATGGATGTGGTACAGATGAGAGTAAAAGGGAAGAGATAGGTAGTATGTTTGTGAGAAGAAAGATGGATGTGTTGGTTTTGAGTGAAACTAAGTTGAAAGGGAAGGGCGAGTGTAAGTGGGAGGTTATCAGGAGTGAAGAGAGGGCGAGGGAGGGAAGGGGTGGCTATACTAGTAAGTGAAGAGATAGGTAAATGTGTAGTGGAGTGGAAGAAGGTTTCCTCAAGGATAATGTGGATGAAGCTGAAACTGGAAAATGAGATGTGGGTTTTTGTAAGTGCATATGGGCCTGGCAGTGAGAAGAGTGTAGAAGAAAGGGAGGCTTTTTGGATAGATTTAAATGAGTGCATAGAGGATTTAGGGAGAAATGTCATTGTGATAGTACTGGGAGACCTTAATGCTAGGGTAGGAAATGGTCCAATTGATGGAGTGGTTGGGAAATGTGGAGTTCCAGGAAAGAATCGTAGTGGAGAGTTGATGGTGGAAATGTGTCTAGAGAGAGAGTTGATGATAGCAAATACAGTGTTTCGGAAGAAAGTCAAGCATAAGTACACATGGGAGAGGGTGGTGGATGGAAGGGTGGTAGATAGAGCGTTAATGGATTATGTAGTGGTAAATAGGATTATGATAGGAAGAGTTAAGGATGTACATGTGCTAAGGGGAGAGGGTGGGGGAATATCAGATAATTTTTTGGTGGAAGGTAAGTTGAGAGTGGAGGATAGATGGAGAAAGAGGAAAGGGACAAAAGGTAGGGAGGTGCTTAGAGTGAACTCTTTAAATGAAAAAGAAAAGGAGAAGGAGTACAAGAAGAAGCTGAAGGAGTGGGAGGGAGTGAAGGATAGAGTAGAGGTAGGTGTGGAGGAGGAATGGGGATGGTTCAAGGAGGGAGTCACAAAGTGTGCAAAGATGGTGTGTGGAACAAGAAGGACAGGAGAAAATAGAAGGAAGGGTAGTGAATGGTGGGATGAGGAAACAAAGAAGGTTGTAGAAGAGAAGAAGTGAGCTTTCACAGATTGGTTACAAAATAGAATGAGGGAGTCATATGAGAGGTACATAGAAAAGAAAAGAGAAGTAAAGCAAAAGGTAAAGAATGCAAAGAGGAGAGCAGATGTGAAATGGGGTAAGAGTATGACAGAAAATTTTGAAAGTAATAAAGAGATGTTTTGGAAATAAATTAAGAGAGGAAGAGGAGGAGAATCAAGTAGAGAAGAAAAGGTAAAAGGTGCAGATGGAGAGATAATAGTGGAAGAGAAGGCAGTAAGGGGAAGATGGGCAGAATATTTTAGGGAGTTGCTGAATGTGAAGGAGGATAAGGAGGGAAAGATAGTTGCAGTGGGAAATGCTAAGAAAATGAGAGTGATGAGTGAGGAAAATGGAGGAGAAATAAGGAAGGATGAAGTGAAGGCAGTTGTTAATATGATGAAAGCAGGTAAGGCACCTGGTCTGTATGGATGCCATGCAGAATGTCTAAAAAAAGGAGGTACAGTGATGGTGGACTGGCTGGTGAGGTTATTTAATGTTTGCTGGAGAGAGGGTAGAGTGCCGGAGGACTGGAGGAGTGCCTGTATAGTTCCACTTTACAAGGGAAAAGGGGACAAGTGTGAATGTAGTAGTTTCAGAGGGATTAGCTTGTTAAGTGTAGTTGGGAAGGCTTATGGGAGGATCTTGATTGAGAGGATTAGGAGAGGAACAGAGGGAGTAATTGGTGAGGAACAGTGTGGATTTAGGACGGATAGAGGTTGTATAGATCAGATTTTTGTGGTAAGACAGATATGTGAGAAAGCTATAGGAAAGGGGAAGGATGTTGTTTGGGCTTTTATGGATCTGGAAAAGGCTTATGATAGGGTAGACAGAAAGGCACTGTGGGAAGTTATGCAGATATATGGGATAGGAGGAAAGCTTCTAGGAGCTGTCAAGAGTTTTTATGAGAGTAGTAGAGCTTGTGTCAGGATTAGAAATGGAGAGAGTGAGTGGTTCGAGGTAAAGTGGGACTTCGTCAAGGATGTGTTATGTCTCCCTGGCTGTTCAACTTATACATGGATGGGGTAGTACAAGAGGTAAATGCAAGGGTAGTGGGTCAGGGATTGGAGATGGTTAAAGAAAATGGAGAAAAGTGGGAGGTGAGCCAGCTGTTGTTTGCGGACGACATTGCGCTTGTGGCAGGATCGGAGGAGGGATTGAGGAATTTGGTGACAGAGTTTGGGAGAGTGTGTGATAGAAGAAAGCTGAAGCTAAATGTGGGTAAAAGTAAGGTGATGAGATGTACAAGGAGTACATAAAAAAACATAAAAAACAAATGCACACCTAGACTTAACGCACTTAAGTCAATCACAGGAACAACATTTGGACAAAACAAAGAAACTAATATAACAATATACAAACAATGCATACGCTCAGTGATGAATTATGCGAGTCCTGCATGGGCTCCTAATCTCAGTGAGACACACCACAACACCCTTCAAATCATACAAAACAAAGCCCTAAAAACAATTACAGGCTGCACAAATACATCACCTACAGACCATTTACACCATGAAACAAAAGTCCTCAAAGTCAAGGACCACCTCGACATGAGAGGCACACAAACACTTGCTGCAGCCACCACAAACACATCACACCCGCTACACTACATAGCAGAACACCCACACACACCAAGAAACATTAAAACTACACCCAAAGACCTTTATTACGCACAGATACTCTCTTCTCTTCCTCCACAACCACCAAATACCAGCCTCCGGAAACATATTCATAATCATATCACTCACCGCTCCATTAACACACTGAAAGACAACACACTGCTGCATGCCAGACCCCCTGATATCCACCCTTCTGAATCCTCTCTCCCACGAAAGGACAGAGTCCACTTGGCCAGACTGCGATGCGGTCACCACCCACTTCTAAGCTACCAGAAGAGGCTGGACGACCATGTTGTGAACAGCTGCCCAGGATGTAACACTTCACCCCATACCATACAACACATAATGGAAGACTGCATTATACACAATCATGCACGCAAACAACACAACATACACTCTATAAAGGATTTGTGGGAAAACCCAGTTTCGGCTGTGGCCTTCCTGGAGGAGACGGGACTGCTCGGACAGACAGTCTAGGGAACGACAACAACAACAACAACAACAACACAAGGAGTGAAAGTTGCAGTAGACTGGAAGTGGGCATTAAGAGAGAGCGACTGGAGGAAGTGGATAGTTTTAGATACTTGGGTGCAAATGTGGCGGGAAAAGGTGGATTGAAGGTGGAGGTAGAATGTAGATTGAGAGAAGTGAGTAAATGCCTTGGTGGATTAAAAAGTGTAATGAGGAATAGACATTTGGGAATGGATGCTAAGAGGAGACTATATGAAGGAGTGATTGTGCCAACAGCACTGTATGGGGCAGAAACATGGAACATAAGAGAGGAAGAGAGAAGGAGTTTGAACGTGTTTGAGATGAGGTGTCTGAGAAGTATGATGGGGGTTACTAGGCTAGATAGAGTGAGAAATGAGGTGAAGAGGAGAAAAGGGGTGGAAAGGGAGTTGGGAGATAGGGTCGATGAAAAAGTATTAGGATGGTTTGGACACATGGAAAGAATGAGTGAAGAAAGACTAGTAAAAGAGGTATGGAAGGCAGATGTGGAGGGAGTGAACATGAGGGGACGTCCTAGGATGAGGTGGATGGATGGGGTGAAGGGGGCTTTGGGGAAGAGGGGAATGTCTGTTGAGGAAGGATGGGAGAGGACAGAAGACAGGGGTGAATGGAGAATGGTTGTATATGGATGATGTTGTGATGCATGAGGTGGAGTGGATGGGGGTGGGGGGTGAGCAAAATTTGACGCAGCCCGAAGGGATTTCTCCCCGTCATCTCCTTTTATGCATGGGGGGACGGAGAGGGGGGGGGTCGCCGATTTAATGAAGCGGCCTTGCTGTGGATGTGCTGTGTCTTGCGACACTGCTTGTGACCCAGGGCAGTGGACAAGGTGCAGGGATGACCGTCATCCAGCAGGTGTTAAGATATGATGGAAGAGGGAGGGTGGAGGGGTGTGGAGTGTATTCAGGGATGGAATGGGTGGGAATGATTTTATGCCTTTCCCTTTTTGGCTACCTCCCTTGTAAGGGGGAAAAAGCCTTGGTATATGTATGTATGTAAAACTTACTACTACAACTTGCAATTTTCAGTTATGGCGTCCACGGAGTACTGGCTTCTATCGGCCCCGGGTGACAAAACCTGCCAACAAACATGGGAGAAAATGAACAATCTCACTGCAGTGCAGAACCAGCTATGCACCAATTTCAAATTTCACATTCCTGATTTGAAGGTACAGTGCACTTGTTCTTTTATGGAGTGTTCCCACATCCATACAGTAGGAGTATTGAATGTACAGTATTACCTCTCATTAACGGATTAAAAAGGGGGTAACGGTGTCCGTTGATGTGAATAATCCGTTGATTTGGAGTGGCTTTTGGGTGGCATAGTGATTGCACAACACTAAACAACAGCCCCAAAAACACCGCAAACACAGCTAATTAACGTCCGTTAATGAGAGGTAGTACTGTACTAAACTTACTCAACCTATTTTAATTTTATATTTAGCATCTAAATACAGTGACCAACATCGGGAACCTGGATATGGTGATCATGCAAGGTTAATGTTGGAAATAATATCTACGTGCCATTTGCCCTCAAACCTTTCTAACATCCTCATCTCTATCTGGGGGTGCATCCCTGCAGAGATGGCACATGAACTCTGTACCAGGCCCATCATCTATCAGTCCCATCAGCTAAGGCTATCCACTGCTTTCGCATAAGGAGAGCTGGGAGCTACTATTGACTGTTTTTTACCTCTTCCTCTTACCAGTTGGTGACATTGAAACTGATCCTCACTGATACAGCAGACAATAACCTAGTGTTTCTTTGTAGAGAGATTAAAGGAGAAGTTTCAAATTCACATATCTTATCACCAAAAATGCTTCACCACACAAAATAATCAATTCTTTATCAACTTAGATTTAAAATTGTTTAATTTTTGTATGTAACCACCACATAGATGACAGAGCACCTCACTCTCCAATGCTCCACACTGACAATCCCAAGACAACAAAATATATCTTCCCTGAGTGACTTTTGTTCCTGCTTGGAGGCTGTTGCTAGCTACCTGAAAGGTGCAGGAATTGTATAAAAGAGACCAGAAGCAACAGACTGATTGATTGTATTAGTAAACAAAACAGGAATGAGCTCAAATTACTGAGGATAGCATGTCTTTCTGAAGCTGCTCAAATATCTTGTCTCTTATGCTGCACCTTTCTGGCCTGAAGAACTTGCTAGCAATTGAATATAGTTCCATGGAAATGCTAGGCATATAGTACATAAAGTCAGTCAAGTGTAAAATTGAAGTCAATCAGTCACAGGTACTCTGAGCAAACTCATGCAGCCACCTTTCCTATTCCAAACAATTGTTGGCAGGTTTGGTGTACTTATTTTAGCCATGAGTTCTGTGCAGGGGATTCTCTGTATCTCCACCATCGTGGATTGTCTCTTATGGAGACAACCTTGTGAGTGCAATCAACATCAGGGAAACATGCCACAAACCTATATACCCAGAGTTGATATTCACAAACTATGCTGCTAAAAGGTCTTGACTAAGTCTTATGAAACAATCTCTGAATTGATACATAGTTATTCTAGTAATGCCTTGTGTCTTTTTAACCCCTTCCATACGGTGCCGCACACGTAGGCGTCATGGGGAGCGAGTGTATTCGCGAGGCTGCCATATCGGCGTCTTGATTATATTTATTGTAGTCGCCCCTCCATAATGACATTCTTTCTAATTCTTTTGTAATCGCATTTTCTATGGTTATCAAAATTCACGGGTGAAGAGAGAACGATCGATATAAGCGGTGACTATATTTTATGATGCGAGTATTATTACGACACGTCGTACGGCTGGCATTGGCTGCTGCCACCGAGATCTAAGTCCATGACGCCTACGTGTGCGGCACCGTATGGAAGGGGTTAAAGGCACTTGGTACTAAAACCATTGAGATGCCATTTCTGGTGAGCATTCAGTGTCAATATCTTACAGTCATATAGCAAGACAGGGAACGCAAGCAATTAGAAGATTCAGATCTTAGTCTTCCTGTAAAAATATCAGTCAAGATCCTACAGAACTAAGGTTTATTGAAGTGCTGAAATCTTTGGGACTGATCATTGACTTGTGGTTTGCAACACTCAGACTGTGAATCAAAAGCAAGAGAATCCTAAAATGTAGCCCACCTTGATTTCATCTAAAGAAAGTCAGGAATGATGTGTTTGCCCTAGAGTATGCAGTAGCAATCAATAATTGGTTTGCATTACTTTGCACTCTTGAGGAACCTGAAGAACTGTGGGACACTTAACCCCTTCAATATGGGCCAAAATCTCGCGGGCAGCATTAGCTGCCAGACGTGCGATGTTGCGTCATAATACTCGCATTATAAAAAATAAAGTTACCGCTGTATTGCTCGTTCTCTTTCACCCGTGAATTTTGATAACCATAGAAAATATGATGAAGCCAGTTTACAGAGTATGGGGGTCACGCAGGTACAACTACAATATATGTAATCAAGACGCCGACATCGGCATCCTCGCGTACCCGCTTGCTCCTCATGACGCCTACATAGGCATCATCGTATCGAAGGGGTTAAATATGAAATACTGAAAAGTACTGAGGAGTGTGTCGGAGAGTGCCCTAGGTCAAAGAATGGTGTCACAGGAGACACTGGAGACTATAGAGTTAGGCTATGCTGCCAGAATGGCTGGTGACTTGGACCAGTACAGGACTCAGAAACAGCAGACTAGAGCTCTCATAGGAATAGATAAAGAGAAGTATATCAGGGGAACTGCTGAGGATGTACACCTTAGACATTGAGACACCTCAAATTGATCCAGATGCAACCACCACACAGAGGACACAGAACACCTTATACTGCAATGCCCCACTAACAATCTTTAGACAATAAAACAATATATCTTCCCTGAATGACATGGAGACTCACCCCAGAGGCTGTTGCCAGTTACCTGAAGGCCGCAGGTGTTCTGCAAGAGAGACCAGGGACAGTGGATTGGTTGATTGATTGATTGGGTGTCCAATATGTTCTCCTCAGTGCTTGGCCTCACTGATTGGAAACAAATGAAGAAACTGATTTTATCACTGGCAGCCTGACCATGTGCCAGGTAGTATTGGGTTATATGGTACCACTAGAAAGACAACTGCCTCATATGATATACATACTCTAAGTTAATTATTAATGTTAAAAGATCAGTCCCCAGCCCTGGTGGACCTGGGGTCATTAGTTTCTTGTATGAGAAATCATAATTCACTGGTAAGTTAAAATAAGACAGACCTGACCAAGGATGAATACATGTGTGGCTAGATGTCACTGCCTATATATATATATATATATATTTATTTATTTATTTATTTATTTATTTATTAATTATTATTATTATTATTTATTTATTTATTTATTTTTTTTTTTTTTTTATAGGTTGGAACTTTGGATCAGCTTGTTGGCCTAAGTGATGACCTTTCAAAGTTGGACACGTATGTGGAAGGTGTGACACGCAAGATGGCCAACTATCTTGGGGAAGTGCTGGAAGACCAGAGGGATAAATTGGCTGAAAATTTACTTGCCAATCAAAGTGAGATTGTGTTAATGTTAACTTTTGTTGCATATATTGATTTTACCTCAGTTGAGTGTAATTGAATATAGTTATTGAATTGATATTTTCATTACATGCATACTTGTACATACAAAAATACCTCTCCCCCTTGTAAGAGGGATGGCCAAGGCTAAGCATAAACTCATCCCACACCCATCCAAAACCCATTCATCAGTTTTTTCATTACAATGTAGATAAAATAATTGTGTGATTTACAGTGGACCTTGCTACATACCTGACAAGATTCCAGTGGGAAATGGCAAAGTTTCCAATCAAGCAGTCACTAAGAGGCATTGTTGACTCAATCAACAACCAAGTAACACAAATTGAAAATGACTTAAAGACCAAATCTACCAATTATAACAACCTAAAATCTAATCTTGCAAACATGGAGCGCAAGCAGACGTAAGTTAGAGCAAGTCTGAATCTAAGTGTTTGATAGCCTTAGCCTTTAAGTAGAGATGAATGTGATGAGATTGAGACAGTAATGACATAGAGTTGATAAAAAATTTGTTCATGGTACTGGTTAAGAAAAATATTTCCATAATTTGTTTATGGTACTGATTAAGGTTTCAAAACTTGGCTAAAGTCTCACATCCTTATTACTTTTACAGAGGAAGCCTCTTGACTCGTAACCTTGGTGACTTGGTGAAGAAAGAGGACTTTGTGCAAAATAGTGAATACTTAGTAACTCTTCTGGTGGTCGTCCCAAAGTAGGTGCTTTTTAAATCGGTGTTTTGATGCAGCAAACCTTGATATGTAGTTTCAAATTAATTCCTGATCTTATGTTAATCCTTTCACTGCTATAAAACTCTAAATATGTACCAGCACAGGTTAAGTAGCACAGCCGATGACATGTGCCCACTATGACACAGCTTCACATAGTCATATGCGGGCAACCCCCCTATTATGTGGATTCGCTTATTATTTTTTTATATTATTATTTCTTTTATAATGCATTATACACTGCCCTAAACTACAATTAGGAAAATACTAATTATCCATAGACAACAGCTCAGTATTTATTCCCTTTTGACCCATGGGCCAGTCTGGTGGCCTTTGCTATTTACTGGGAGGCTTGGGTCCTATGCAAGAAAAACCTGGGGCAACAGGTAGATAAAAAGGGGCAACTAGGTAAATCCAAAGGCGTGGCTGTGCCCTTAACACTGCAACTTGGAATTTAAAGGAGGCAGAAAGGATAAGTTTAAATGTATTTGAAATGAAGTGTTTAAGAAGTTATGGTGGGGGTTACAAAAATGAATAGAGTAAGAAATAAGTTGATGGCAGAGATCCATGAGCCAGCAGAGAGGGTTAATTACAGAACACTGGGATGGCTTGGGCATATGGGAAAAACGAGCTAAGAAAGACTAGAAAAAATAGTGCAGAAGGTAGAGGTGGATGGAGTGAACCTGAGGGGAAGACCAAAGATGACATGGATGGGGTGAAAGGGGAATGTATGTTGAGGAGGGAGGTAAGTGTGAATGTAGAGTGGTTGCACATGGATGATGAATTAACATGGCCTGAGGGCATTTGTTTTTGTCATCCCTGTATTTCTCACAAGGGGATGAGGAGGAGGGTTGCCATGTAATGAGGCAGTGGGTGAAAAACACCTGTGGTTGTCAGGCCATGTTCTGGTTTTGCTGCATTGCTTCTGACAAGGACAGTGGCCAGGGAACAAGGATGCCCTTATGGCCACAAGAAGCTAAGATAAAAGGGAAAAACATATGGATGGAGGAAGGAAGGGATTTTTGTTATATGTATGTATATTTATTTATTTATTTCATTATACATAATTCACTGATGTCTTCAATTTTTGTTAAGGGCCTTCTACCAAGACTGGAATGCCAAGTTTGAACGCTTAGCAGCAATGGTTGTTCCTCGCTCAAGTCGACTTATACATGAAGATCATGACCATGGTCTTTTCACTGTTACTCTCTTTTCCAAGGTGGTGGATGAGTATAAGTTACATGCTAGGGAGAACAAGTGAGTACAACATCAGTTATCGAACATTTTTTCCTGAAGTGCTTGTAAAAATATATGTGTAGATACTCGTAATAGTTACTATAGTCTTTAAGTGATTTCCTTCTTTCACTTTAGATTCATAGTGAGAGATTTTACCTACAATGAAGAAGAATTAACAGCTGGGAAGAATGAGCTCTCTAAACTCATCAATGACAAGAAAAAACATTTTGTAAGTTATGCCTTTAACATGTCATATGTTGCTAATAATCATTGTTGGCTTGAGTTTCACTGACTGGTAATTCACAGTCTACAGTGGCCGGCAATGGTCGTTAGGTCCTCCCATAGATCTCTCTAGGAAAATTTTTTGGACTGTTGTATGTGTTTTATATACATGTCTGTCTATATATCAAGGGCTTTTTTCCCCTTACCAGTGATGTAAAAGGCATACCCCCCACCCCCCCCATCCATTTCATCCCCACCCATGCCACTCCCATCCCCCCACCCTTTCCTCCCGCTCATCTTAATTCCTCAAGGATGACAGGTCATCCCTATATCCTGCCTCTTACCCTGGGCCAGAAGCAATGCAACAAGACACAGCACATCCACAGCAAGGCCACTTCACCTAATTGGCAATGCCCCCTCTCCACTCCCTCGTGCAGAAAAATAACAGATGGGGAGAAATATCTTTGGGCTGCATCAAAATATCATTCACTCGTTACCGCTCCCTAATGCCCCCCCCCCTCCCCCACCCACTCCTTTCCTTTAATCATAGTATCATTTATACGCCATTCTCCACTCGCCCCTATCTCCCATCTTCTCCCTTCCCTGCTCAATGCCCCTTTCATACTATCCATTCCTTTCATCATCAGTCACCCCCTCATGTTCACGCCATTCAACTCGCCTTACAAACCTCTTTTACTAATCTCTCTTCACTCGTTCTTTCCATGTGTCTAAACCATCTTTTCCACCTCCGCTCTCCTCCTCACCTCATTTCTCACTCAGTCAACCTTGTTTCCCCAACCATACTTCTCAGACATTTCATCTCAAACACATTTAAACTATTCCTCTCTGCCTCTCTTAGATTCCATGTCTCTGCCCCATACAGTGCTGTTGCCACAACAACTCCATCACATAATCTCCTCTTTGCGTCCATTCCCAAATCCCTATTTCTTGTTACATTATTTAATCCCCCAAGGCAGTTACTTGTTTTTCTCAATCTACAATTTACCTCCACTCCTTCATTTCCCACCACATGTGACCCCAATTACCTAAAACTATCCACTTCCAGCAGCCTCTCTCCTTTAAGACTTCCAAATTGCTGCCATCCTCTCCCCTTTGACATCTTGTCACCTTTTACCCACATTTACGAGTACCTTGAACTTTCTTTTATCACACACCTTCCCAAACTCCATCACTAACTGCCTTTATCTCTGATCCTGCCACAAGTGCAGTGTTGTCAACAAACAACAACTGGCTCCAATCCCCTACCCATTACCCTCACATTTGAATCATGTACGGTTCCAGCTTAGGTTTTATCATCTTCTTAGCTATTCCAAGTATTTATGCATCAACATGGAAAACTCTAGTTCCTCACATCCTTTACCCCTGAAGACTTTAATTTATTTTTATGAGTTCTCCAGGAAAAAGGTGGAGTGAAGGTGGAGGTAGAATGTAGATTGAGAGAAGCGAGTAAATGCCTTGGTGGATTGAAGAGTGTAATGAGGAATAGACATTTGGGAATGGATGCTAAGAGGAGACTATATGAAGGAGTGATTGTGCCAACAGAACTGTATGAGGCAGAAACATGGAACATAAGAGAGGAAGAGAGAAGGAGTTTGAATGTGTTTGAGATGAGGTGTCTGAGAAGTATGATGGGGGTTACTAGGCTAGATAGTGTGAGAAATGAGGAGGTGAGGAGGAGAACAGGGGTGGAAAGGGAGTTGGGAGATAGGGTCGATGAAAAAGTATTAGGATGGTTTGGACACATGGAAAGAATGAGTGAAGAAAGACTAGTAAAAGAGGTATGGAAGGCAGATGTGGAGGGAGTGAACATGAGGGGACGTCCTAGGATGAGGTGGATGGATGGGGTGAAGGGGGCTTTGGGGAAGAGGGTTAAGTCTGTTGAGGAAGGACAGGAGAGGACAGAAGACAGGATGAATGGAGAATGGTTGTATATGGATGATGTTGTGATGCATGAGGTGGAATGGGCGGGGTGATGGGGGGTGAGGTAGTATGTGTGAGCAATATTTGACGCAGCCCGAAGGGATTTCTCCCTGTCTTCTCCTTTTATGCATGGGGGGGTCGCCGATTTAATGAAGCAGCCTTGCTGTGGATGTGCTGTGTCCTGCGACACTGCTTCTGACCCAGGGCAGTGGACAAGGTGCAGGGATGACCCGTCATCAGGGAGGTGCTAAGATAAGAGGGAGGGTGGAGGGGTGTGGAGTGTATTCAGGGATGGAATGGGTGGGAATGATTTTATGCCTTTTCCCTTTTTGGCTACTTCCCTTGTAAAGGGAAAAAAGCCTTGGTATTTGTATGATGTACTTTATGCTGTGTCTTGCGTCACTGCTTCTGACCCAGAGCAGTGGACAGGATGCAGGAATGACCCGTCACCCAGGAGGTGCCAAGATAAGAGGGAGGGGAGTGGAATATATAGGTAGTCGTCGACTTACGACTTATGCGACTTACGACTGATCGACTTTACGACCACGAGATGGTGCAATAATATCAAACATTTAATAAAGTAATAGAATTGTAATGTTATGGCTGGCAGTGCAATACTATTACTCTGCACACCGCGAGACGCGAGTACGATAGTTTTGGAAGGCTGCCGGCAGCGTCAGTATCCCAGCCAGCTAAATATTCTTTCATTTTGTTTGTTTGAAGGAAAATGTTTCCTAATTTTGCATTGCATTTTGTATTTTTATATGTTTTGCAATTAATAAAATATAACAAACTTTTTATGCCTAGGCTAGTTTGTTGTTGATAACAATATGTTAGGTACAGTACGTAAACGAAAAGAATGTCAATGTGTTTTGAAATAAAAAAAAAAAAAATCCTAATTTTGCCTTACATTTTGTATTTTTATGTTTTGCAATTAATAAAATGTAACAGTATTTTTTATGCCTAGTCTGTTGTCGATGACAAAATGTTCGGTACAGCATTTTGTATTTTTGTTTTGCGATATAAAATGTAACAGTAAACTTTGATTATGCCTAGTCTGTTGTCGATAACAATATTTTCGGTACAGTACGTAAACGAAAAGAATGTGTTTTGATTTTTTTTTCCCTAATTTTGCTTTACAATGATTTTAATGTAACCAACAAAAAGTATTTGTAGGTCAAAGATGACAGGACTTTATTTAGTATGCGTAGGCCTAGGCTACGTTTCCTAACGAAAATGATAAAAAAGTTAATGAATATTAAACAACGTAGCTCAAAGATAATAAGATTCTATTCAGTATGCATACGTTTCCTAAAGAAAGTCTGATGGTAAAATAATAAAAAGGTTAACAAATACAGTATTGAATATCATAGGTCAAAGATGATAGGATTTTATTCAATATGCTTAGGCCCAGGCTACGTTTCCCAAAGAAAATCAATGAAATTATAAAAAGGTTAAAAATAATATACAACATAGTTCAAAGATGCTAAGATTATTTCAGTATGCTAAATATAATATACAATATATATGTATATATATATATATATATATATATACATATATAGGGTAATATATAGTGTATATATAGACCGACTTGCGTCCAAATCGACTTACGACCTGTCTGTCAGAACCGAACTCGGTCGTAAATCGACGTCTACCTGTATAGGAAATGGAATGGGTGGGAGTGGTTTCTATGCCTTTTCTTTGTGGCTACCCCCCGTGTAGGGAGAAAAAGCCTTTAGTATATGTATGTATGAGTTCTTAAAACCCTCCAACCGCTAATCAAGAAATCTTTTCTGTCATTGTAGTCCAACCACTGTAGCATCCTGAATACTGTAATCATGTGATGTGATATGGTTTAACGTCACAAACTCCCCCCTATCGGGAGGCTAGGACGGTGCCCCTCACAGAGGGCTTTGTAGCGTGGAATTTAATGAACCATGCCCTTGGTCCAACTCGCCGGTGGCAGGGTTCAAACTGCCATCCCCTCAACCATCACCGCAAGTAGCGACGCTCTAACCCGCTCGGCCAGTGAGCTTCCCTGTAATCATATCACCTCTTTTTCTTCAATCTTTCAAAGTTTCTTGTTAGTCTCTCTTCATATGATTTATCTGCCAGGCTGGGGACCAGTATAGTTGCTGCCCTTTGTATTCTCTCAATCTTGCTTATATCCTTCACTCTGTGTAGGGGACCATACCACTGACACATATCCCAGTCTTGAATGGATCAAGGTTTTTATGAGTATTAGTGTGGGAGTGTTTCTGTGTTACTAGCTGAAAGTTGTAGAGGGAGGGTAGCAGCCGCTGTTTGTCAGCTCTATAATTATGAGGAAATGTAAGAAATACAATTGAAATTGACAAGATATGTTGGCTTCAGGCTGGAGATCAAGAACCATACACCTCCATTTGGAGTTGAGGGAATTGATGGGTTTTGAAACATGGTAACAGGTAAACAATTCTCTGCTGTCCATAATGCAAGACCACCACAGACAGGTACCCATCACTGCTCCCTTATGATTTTATATTCATACATAGAGCGGGTTAGGGCGTTGTTACTTTTGGCGAAGGTCGAGGGGATGGCAGTTCGAACCTTGCCACTGACAAAGTTGAACCAAGGGCATGGTTCATCAAATTCCATGCCACAAAGTCCTCTGTGAGGGGCACCGTCCTAGCCTTTCGATAGGGGGAGTTTGTGACATTAAAACATATCACCATATCACATATACCAAAGACTTTATCCCACTTACAAGGGAGGTAGCAAAAACACAAAGGCATAAAAACCATTCCCACTCATTCCATCCCCATCATACTCCACTCCTCTGTACCCTCTTCCCTCCCTCCTATCTTGGCACCTCTTGGATGATAGGTCATCCCTGCATCATGTCCACTGCCCTGTGTCAGAAGCAGTGTTGCAGGACACAGCACATCCACAGACTTTTTACCCTATATAAGGAAGGTGGCTGAGTAACAGCATAGACCCACCCTACACCTATCCCAATCCCGTCTTTGCACCACACTGATGAAGGATTGTACTTGTCTCCCACCACATAGTGCAGCGCAACAAGGCACAGCACTACCACAGTAGAGACCAACAGCTGGAGCTGGCTTACCTTCACTTCGTAATATGACAACACTCCTCTTCCCCTCATTCACTTGAGAAATTTATGGAGCAGACAAGAACCTTCCTTTGCACCACATCATTTCCTCCTCCATTTACTCCATTCACTCCTCTCTTCTGCACACTCTCTCATGCTTAACAGACATTCCTTGTGCAACCAATGTCCCTTTTACTCTATCTAACCACCTTATTCTTGGTCTTCCTCTCAAATACATAATATCCACTTCTGTATGCAATTGGCAGTTGCCAATAAGTTCATCAAAAGAAACACCATGTATGAACAGAGCCTTTATCAGTATGATGTTTACTTGTTAGAGCTTTATGAAGTACATACAGGGTGTTCAGGATAAATTTGATCAATTTTTTTATCATCTGTCATTTCAGAACCATTTGAAGGATTTAATAGTGGTAAAGTGCAATGGATAGCTGATTCTGTGTACTTTTGGTGGGTGTGAGAGCTAGAGTGTGTGAATGACTGGAAAACACCAGGATATTGGAAGAGAATGACCTGCATCATGATGATTTGTACTAGATTAAAAAATTTGGAAATCTGAGCTGCAGCTCAGTGCTCCTTGAATATTGTGAAGGCTGTGAGATATGAGCTGGAGAATTGTGACGGAGATGTGGAAGCATTGGCTAGCAGGAAGGATCATAGCAGGATTCTGACTTTGTCCGCACAACAAAATTCATCGAGAAGCTGCAAAAAAGGGTGTGGCAAGGCACAAGAGTCAACTACTCACTGCCAAGGCCCAAGAGAACCGCCTTACAAAAGCCAAGAAACTCCTCAACAAGGTCAAACACCCAGTTGAGCCAGGGATGCTCTGGTTCTTCTCAGACGAGAAGAACTTCTGCCAGGACCAGTTGCACAATGTGCAGAACAACAGGTGGCTAGCCTACAGTCCACATGAAGTCCCACGCTTCATGAAGACCAAGTTCCCTCAAACTGTAATGGTTTTTGGGTGTGTTTCCAGTGATGGCCACATCATGCCGCCTCACTTCAGATGGCTATATCATGCCGCCTCACTTCAGATGGCTATATTGAGCTGCTGTCCACTGTTGTCAATCACTGGGTGGAGGGGGTGGCTGTGAGAAGATCATACATGTGGCAGCAGGACTCAGCTCCGTGTCACACCTCTGGGGAAACCCAGAAGTGGCTGTCTGAGAACTTCTACGACTTCACCAGTTCCAACATCTGGCCCCCCCCAACTTGCCTGATTGTAACCCCATGGACTATTATGTGTGGGGGTACATTTGAAAAAGACACCAATCGTACCACCTGCAACACCAAGGACGAACTGATTGCTGCAGGTTCAGGTCCCGCCTGGAGGCCATGGTGGAGGCTCAGTGCGGCTTCTATGAGTGAGCTGTATTTGGCAAAAGATCCTTTAAGATATGCACATTGAATTTTGAGAATACATAGATTTTTGGCCAAGATATGACATTTTTCTCTCCTTTCTGAAAAAGTGTCAAATTTATCCTGAACACCCTGTAGTAGTGGCTCACAAATCTATGAACAAATGTCCACCTGCAAACAGGCCATTGCTCCCCATCCTCCTTAATAGTCTTTTGGCTACATTGACCTTTCCCTGTGATCCACCCAGTTTTTGTGTGCCATGACTATACACTTGATAAATATACACACACACACTTTTATCTTTTTATTTCTCTAGGGTCCCCTTGTTCGTTGGTTGAAAGTAAACTTCAGTGAGTGCTTCATATGCTGGACCCATGTGAAGGCAATTCGTGTCTTTGTTGAGTCTGTTCTAAGGTAATGCTCTTTTTGATAATGTTTGTAATTTAATCATAAATGGTCATGAAATTAGAAATTGTACAACTCGGTGTGGACAAGTTACTTTGTATATATTATTTAATTTTCTATTTATTTATGTATTTTTTTAATCAATTTTAACTACCACAGGCAGATTTCCTGTATTATGAATATACTGGAACTTCCAGACATGGTCTTCTATAGTTATAAATTCATTTTAACTTGCAGATATGGACTCCCTGTTAATTTCCAAGCAATTTTAGTCCACCCCAACCGCAAGAATGCTAAGCGCTTGAGGGACATCTTAAATCAGCTCTATTCTCATCTAGATTCATCTGCTGCTGGTGGAGCAGCAGATGTAAGTAAACCATTCACTGTGAGAATAAGATGACTTGAATTATACAATATTTTACCCCCAATAAGAGAATGGCCAAGTCAAATCACACACACACCCTACACCTATCCTATAAAGCTGGAAAATTGTTGAGTTACAAAATACCCTTTTTTCTATTTTCAGACTGTGGACATTCCAGGCCTTGGATTCAGTTCAAGTGAATACTATCCCTATGTCTCCTTCAAAATCAATATTGACATGATTGCAGACCACAGACCCTAGATTTGTTGTAGGACTGAAGTCATTGTAAGGAAGCATTCACAGTTTGATGAATATCTTATGCCTTGCAACAGAAATCAGATGAGCAGTAAAAGAACTTCATTAATGTATGCAAGGTGTTTACATGAAATTTTACATTTTTGTTAATATCTACATAGATTCTATCAAAGAGAGTGTACTGTACTGTTTAAAGCTATGTTCACAAATTTGCTCTCTTAAGTTGTATATGCTTCTTACTCTGTAGGAGTCTTTGCAGCACAAAATGAAAGAAAGTAAAACAGCTAATGAGAGGGTTGTGACAATTACTGTATTGGTTTAGTAGAATTCTTTATTTATTGTTGGAGAAAGTTTATCTGTTGTAACTACTTACTTCTTCTTTTTTTAAGCATTATATGTTAAGTGATTACTCACTTGTGCAACATTCCTTTAGGGTTGTAAGAGGAATCAATGGGACCTATAGACCAGCTTGTCCAATGTTAACAATGGTATCGTCATGTGTAGTCATGTGCAAGTTACCTGCATGTAAGAATTAGCAACTCATTCTTTCCCTACAACTAATGAATTGTCTTTTACAATTGGAAACTATTCCAGTATTCTGTATATAAATGTTCAGAAGTTTAGTGACTGTTATTCCTGTGTATAATATTGTAAATGTGCTTTAATGGGAAAATAATAAATTTGGATGTACACAGAGGGAATACATTGGAATTCTTTCCTTGAACTTCAAAAAAAAAAAAAAATGGTTGGCAACCAAGATTTTTATAAAAATGTATGAGTTAACCCTTTGTAACTTTTTGGGATTATTTTGTCTCTTTTGCAAGGAAGGGAGAAGGCAGTGGATATGTGCGAATCAAGAATGATTGTATATGGATGATATTTTGACACAGCCCCAGAGGGATTTCTCCACATCTCTAATTTTCACATGGGAAGGTGAGGAGGGAGGGTTGACATATAAACAAAGCAGCCCTACTGTGGGTGCACTGTGCCTTGCTGCATTGCTACTGACCCAGGCAGTGGGCAGGATACAGGGATGACCCTTCATCCATGAGGAGGTAAGATGAGAGGGAAACAAATAGGTGGTGGATTGGAGTGGGTGTATGTCTTGGCAGGCTACCTCCCTTATAAGGGGGAAAAGGCCTTTGGTATATAGATAAATTTTGTTGGTAAATACAGTAGATTAGTTTTGTAAACTTGCTCCAAGGTTGAGATCTCATCCACAGTTCAAGAGCTTGATACGTAAGGGTTTCACTTCGGAACTATGGGGTTACGTTTTCCCTACCTGTTATGAGTTCCATTTTGAAGTCTCAAACTCCTCTTCTACCTAAGAAGGAGACAAGATCTTGAAGTGGGATCCAAAAGCAGGCAAAAGAAAAATCAACTGGTACCTTAGCACCTGCTTATGAAGTCCTAGGTTAGACTCCTATTCACCTGATACCAAAAGTAAGGAAGCAATTGGGACAGACCGTATACAGTTGACCCCTGATATTTATAAGTGCATATTTGCGGTTACCAGTTGCTGTTATTTTGTGCTGAATAGTTAGTTTTTTTTATTAATTTGGCTGTGTAGAGGTGTTGAAATTTATTTAGGTACCTTCCAGTGTTTTTTTCTTTATGTATATCATGGGTTTAGGGGTTTAGAAGTTACTTCCTAACCACCATGAATGTTGGGTGGTATTTGCATTCATTGTCTGTCTTCTCCCCCACAAAGAGACAACAAGTTCATTCTTCTAACAACTAAAAATCCTGCATCAATGGTGTGTGACAGTCAGGGCAGATGTTCTCTGGAAATTATTAGCAGTGACCCACATGGTAGGGTGTATAGGACCTGTAGAAGGACTGGGGAGCAATGGAGCTTGGTAACAGCCTACATAACTAAGCCGGTCTATTCAGGATCCACTCTGTTCACCCGACATGGGAAAGAGCTGGAAGTGGGTAGAAACAACTTCGCCAACCATGCAATGTAGTTCAGTTCGAAGCTTTAAGAATCATTTAGATAAACACCTAAGCAAGATGCTGTAATGATTTATCATTTATTTTATATATATATATGTATATATATATATATTTTTTTTTTATCATTTGTCTGTGTAGTTCTCTATTATTAGTTATATGTCAATTTATTATTATTTTCTATTTACCTGTTTGTTTATTATTTATCTATGTATTTTTTTTATTATTTACATTATTATAGTCTTTATTTATTCACTTATTATTATAATGATTTTACTTTTTCATCCGACCTAGATATGGACCAAAAGGTCTCCTGTCAGCGTGCTCCGCCTTTGTAATCCTTTGTAACCTCAAACTTAATCTGGCTGGGGAGCTGCTTCCAGTAAAGTCATCCAAACAGTGTGAATAATAATGATAACCAAACAACAACAGAGACAGTCAGGGCAGATGTTCTTTGGAAATTATACACAATCATGCACGCAAACAACACAACATACACTCTATAAAGGATTTGTGGGAAAACCCAGTTTCAGCTGTGGCATTCCTTGGTGAGAAGGGACTGCTCGGACAGACAGTCTAGGGAACGACAACAACAACAACAACAGAGAGGGAACAAGAACCCTCAATAAACTGAAGTCCCTCTATTGTACCTTCACTCCATCCTACAACACTTACCTGTGAATGGACAGAAGATCCCTCCACTTCCCCTTCCTGTGGTAACACAGGAGCAATTACCAATCCTCCCCACAGAGGATAACAATTGCCACAATCAATATCAACAGACCCAAACACTTGATGACTGTAACCCCAATCCCGTAAGAGATATTGCATTCTTGAGCCTAACCAGCCTGACCACTCACCAAGTTGACCCAAACTGAGATGAATTGGACCCTAACTTGGACTACCCAAGATTCTTGGTCCAGAAGATTACTAACAATCTTCATCATCATCATATCTTATTGCATCATCGCTGTATCCATAGAAGAGTAGTGTCATTTACTTCCTACATGTCTCGGTGTGAGCATGTGGGTCCCTGTGGGCACCTATGGAGGATGTGGTCCATGGTCTGGGGTGTTTCTCCACAGGGACACCCAACACTGGTGACCAGTCCCCACTGGTGGAGGTTGTCTCCAGTTTTGCCCACTTTGGCTCTTGCTCTCTTTAGAGTTAGCCACTCTTTCCTGATGAGAGTTGTTTGTATGGTCTTGATAGTGCCTCATTGGCTGGGGAGTGGTCACTATCCCTTCACTTTAACATTCTGTAGGCCATTGGTTGTGTTTGCAATACTAACAATGAGTTAATGACAGTGAAATGACCCATGGAATTACATGATGGCAAATGTGGACCCCATGCAGTATTTGGCCCCAATGAGAAAATTTAGTAATAGAACTAGAGTCAAGGTTTCAATATGACAGAGTCAGAGCCTTAATACAAATATGGAGGAGTTAGTGGAAGGAAATTAAGCCTTGGTTTTCTCATTGGGTTAACCTCATTTGTTTAAAGATGGGGAGACTTGTCTTTGTATTCCAACCCATGAAAGACCTCTATTGTCATGGGGTCCTGTCATGTTCCAGTGTGGGTATGGTACAAGAATACATGTACAAACAAGACTCAACTGACGAAGAACATGCCAAGAGTGAGGAATCTTCAGAGGATGAACGATCAGAACAAGCAGGAAATAAGGGCTGGTGAGTTCATCGGAATGCATTACTGCATGCACACTTTACGTATAAATGCACATCACCAACCACACCAGACCAGACACATGATTTTGTTGGTTTGTTATCTGACGTGTGGATGAAGGTTTGAAGGCATGAAATAGTAGGCCTAATACCTAGCAGACGTTGATGGGCCCCAGCATGCCCAGCAGGGTTAGTTTTGATTTTATTTTGTTGGAAACCATTCACATGACCACCAAGATGACCATGTCCACAGTGCATGGACAGTTCATCTGTTCATGCAAGGAGGTTAGTATGTTAGAAAATTTAATAATTTCTGCTTGTTCATAGGCAGAATTTTTGTGCATAGGGGAAAGGGTTGGTAGCATCAATAACAATGAGGGTAGGGTTAGACATTAAAAAGCAGGCTACCAGCTCGCTACCAATGATGGTAGGTCTGAAAGTCTCTACCAGTGATGATAGGTCTAATTCCTTCTCATGTGTGGAGAACACCCTTCTTGCATTCATATTTTAACACAATGAGAGGTTGTTTAACACGCTACCTTTGGTGATGGTAGGTTTTAATTCCTTCTCGTGTGGAGAATGCTCTTCTTGTATTCATATTTTAACACAATGAGAGGTTTAACTCACTACCTTTGAGGTAAGTATTGTGTTTATTTTATTTTTATTAGGAGAGGAACAGAGGGAGTAATTGGTGAGGAACAGTGGTTTTAGGACAGGTAGGGGATGTGTAGATCAGATTTTTGTGGTAAGACATATATGTGAGAAAACTATAGGAAAAGGTAAGGATGTTTTTTGGGCTTTTATGGATTTGGAAAAGGCTTACAACAGGGTAGACAGGAAGGCACTATGGGAGGTACTGCAAATATATGGGATAGGAGGAAAGCTGTTGAGAGCAGTCAAGAGTTTTTATGAGAGTAGTAGAGCTTGCGTTAGGATTAGAAACGGAGAGAGTGAATGGTTTGAGGTAAAGGTGGGACTTCGTCAGGGGTGTGTTATGTCGCCCTGGCTGTTCAATCTTTACATGGATGAGGTGGTGCGAGAGGTGAATGCAAGGGTAGTGGGTCAGGGGTTGGAGATGATTAAAGGAAATGGAGAAAAGTGGAAGGTGAGCCAGCTGTTGTTTACTGACGACACTGCGCTTGTAGCAGAATCAGAGGAGGGATTGAGGAAGTTAGTGACAGAGTTTGAGAAGGTGTGTGAAAGAAGGAAGCTGAAGATAAATGTGGGCAAAAGTAAGGTGATGAGATGTACAAGGGGGGAGAGTGACAGTAGGCTGGAAGTGAGCATTAAGGGTGAGAAACTGGAGGAAGTGGATAGTTTCAGATACTTGGGTGCGAATGTAGCAGGAAAGGGAGGAGTGGGGGTGGAGGTAGAATGTAGATTGAGAGAAGCGAGTAAATGCCTTGGTGGATTAAAAAGTGTAATGAGAAATAGACATCTGGTAATGGATGCTAAGAGGAGGTTATATGAAGGAGTGATTGTGCCAACAGCAATGTACAGGGCAGAAACATGGAACATGAGAGAGGAAGAGAGGAGTTTGAATGTGTTTGAGATGAAATGTCTGAGAAGCATGATAGGGGTTACTTGGCTAGATAGAGTGAGAAATGAGGTGAGGAGGAGAACGGGTGGAAAGGGAGCTGGGACATAGGGTTGATGAAAGAGTATTAGGATGGTTTGGACACATGGAAAGAATGAGTGAAGAAAGATTAGTAAAAGAAATGTGGAAGGTGGAGGTGGAAGGAGTGAATATGAGGGGGCGTCCTAGGATGAGATGGATGGATGGGATGAAAGGGGCTTTACAAAAGAGAGGAATGTCTGTAGAGGAAGGACGGGAGAAGACAGAAGATAGGTGTGAATGGAGAAGGGTTGTGTATAGATGAGGCTGTGATGCATGAGGGGGAGTGGGTGGGGGATGGGGGGTGAGGAAGTATGTATGAGAAAAAACTTGACACAGCCCGAAGGGATTTCTCCCCATCTTCTCCTTTCCTGCATGAGGGGACGGAGAGGGGGTTCGCCGAATTTATGAAGCGGCCTTGCTGTGGATGTGATGTGTCTTGCGACACTGCTTCTGACCCAGGGCAGTGGACAGGATGCAGGGATGACCCGTCATCCAGGAGGTGCCAAGATAGGAGGGTGGAGGGGAGTGGAATATATGGGAAATGAAATGGGTGGGAGTGATTTCTATGCCTTTTTCTTTTTTGGCTCCCCCCCCCCCGTGTAAGGGGAAAAAGCCTTCAGTATATGTATGTATGTATTATTCTTATTTATTGCTACCTATCTAGTAGGTCTAATGGTTCCTTCTCATGTGTGGGGAACGTCCTACTTGCATTCATATTTTCGCAAACTGAGTGGTTGCTTGACTTGATTAATGTTAATCATGCACTTATAGTCGCTACCCATGTGGTGGGTAGGTGGTAATTTTATAAATCACTACTGTCTTGTAGGTCTGAGGATACTGCCTCTTGTGGGGAACCACCCTCCTTACACTCTTATTTTCGGACACTGAGTGGTTTCCCTCTTGTTTGATCCTGTCTGCACACACAACTCTCAGGCTGAGCGGATATGCTTAATGCAGTAGACGACATCACCAACCCTTTTAATCACCCTATAAAGGGCCTGGTACAAAGGCTGGAGTTTCTGCTCCACCCCTTGCCTGGGTCTGGCGGTGACATATACTCTGTCACAGTTAGGCTGATTGTCTGCCCCACATTGGGCGCCAAATGTTAGGCTGGTGGTCTATGTCCCACACTGGGCGTCAAATGTTAGACTTTGGGCAGCCAGTTATTAGGCTGGTTGAAGGCAAACTGGTGGAGATAGAGTTGGTTTTACGTAATGAAATTGTTGGGCGCCAGTCGAGATGGGGGGAAGGAGGAACGAGACGGCGAGGGAGGTGACGACTGTGTTTCAAGTCGTGTCCCCGGCGATCTGCTTGCGAGTGAGCAAAGTGGGGGGGGGGTGGCGAGAAAGCAAGGAGCAGAGCAGCGAACTAGGCTCATGTATGCTTCTCTGAGTCTATTTGAATCCTCGGGCATTGGTCCATCCATTATATACACGGGCAGGTCATGACCCGTGCTCTTAACTGCCATGAGGTCAAGTGCACTGCATTGGGAAGTCGGAGGCAAAGCGTTCTGACGCCGGTGACTCACGAAGACAGATGGTAGACGTTCTTCAATGAATCCAGTGTTATGTCACGACTGGCCGAGGTAGGCATACGAGTAGCTGAGGCTGGTGAGCTGCATGTGTGTTCCTGAAGGAGGCTTTGTGTGATGATTATGCGACAGAACTTAGCTCTTGTTTACTCATCCTTGGGCCCCACGAGTGATTCCATCAAGGAGGCTTTGTCCCACCCGCAGGCCTCAAGAAAGCTCAGGGTCGCGTCGCAGCTGAATAGACGCGAGCGTGTCCCATGGGGGCCACTTAGGGTTCAGTAAGGTCATGAGACGCCGAGAAGAGGTGAGGCGAAGTAATGAGGACCGGAGTGAGGAGGTGAGGATCGGTCGTGATGACTACTCCTAACAGTCACCTTAGGGCAATCTGCTTTATTCTCGCCCTTGGTGTCCTTGTGTATCTGTCTACTGTCGCTGCTTTGAGGAACCTTTGACAGCACTCGAAACACGTGTTCGCAATGGCCATTGTTTCCGCTGCCATGTTGTCAACGTTGTGCCAAGGGGTGCTGGGCTTTGTTAGTTAAGGTTTATTCAACAAAATAAAATACAATTTATACATATATACAATTTTTTTTTTTTTTTTTTTTTTTTTTTACAAAATTACTTGTTGAAAAGGGAGAGCGTGAAGCAAAGCTTATGGGGAATTGCTCTTCCTTTAAGGAAAGAATTATTATTATTATTTTTTTTTGTTACATGTTAGTATGATGCATACACATATACACATATATACATACACACACATACATGCATATATATATATATATGCAATGAGATGCGACACGACGCCCGCTAATTCCGACCTCACGTAGGAATCGGGGTCACGTGCGAGCAACGCATCTTGTGGGGTTCAGGTGAGAGGTCAGGTCGACTGTTGACGGGACGATAATTGCTTACTGCGCGGATCTGGGTCACCGTCACCTGCAGGAACAAAAAAAAAAAAAAAGAGTGGCAGACTTGGGCGGTACATGACAGTTTCTCCATGAATACAATCATGAAATGTTCAATATACTAATACTTATAGAATAATAACTTTTTTAAATATCGTTTGAATGTTGATAAACATTTTGTCTTAGGTAATTCCTTTTCAAGTTTATTCCATGTGTTAACACCTATAATAGATAAGCATTGGCCTTTTTTGGCTCTGTATTGAGTTTTAAAGAAGTATGTACGCCTAGTCGCATAGCGAGTTTCGTAAGTTGAGTAAAAATTCAATATGTTTTGATTCATTTGTTTATTGTAGATTTGGTGTATAACAACGGCATTTTTGTACTTTATTAAGTCCATGAATTTCAGTAGATTTAGTTTTTTAAATAAATTATTTGTATGTTCTAAACGACCTACATTGCAGATTATACGCAGTGCCTTTTTTGTGAGGTAATTATGCGTTGGAGATTAGTTTGATAAGTATTACCCCAAATTTCTGAACAGTAGTAGTAGACTACAGTAAATGGTACGTAGGGTATTTTCATTGAGGATATTTCTCATTTCATGCATTATTCCTAAAGTTTTGGACATCTTATTTATCACGTGATTTATATTGTGGATTTGGTTCGGTATGGACAAGCCAGGGAAAATGAGACTCACAATAACACTAAAACTAAGGTTTAATGGTTAATATGCTCGAAGGGAACGGACGTAGTCTCGTTGGGAGAAGGTCCGGAGTGATCGAGGCTCATCAAGCGTCGTGGCTGTGGGCGAAGAGCCACAGGAGGGAATGAGACGACTTGCTGGCGGCTTGCTGGAGCGAACTGGTCCCGAGGCAGCTTGCTGGGGAGAACTGGTCCCAAGGCCTCTTGCTGGAGAGAACTGCTGCTTGGAGTTGAGCCCGGGAGAGAACTCGGTAGAGAAGTCGGGAGAGATCTGAATTCTGAATTCCTAGGAAAGACCACCCGCTTGCGCGGAATCGGTTTTTGTGGGAGGGGAAGAATGTCTGTAAGAAAATAAAAAGATTGTAGTGTATAAAAGAGGGCTATTGCCACCGGGCGATTTAGCGAGCGATTTGGGGCAGTTGGTGGTCGTGGCACGGGAGAAATGGACTGGGAGCTTGGACGGCGGCGCCGACGTCGGGATTAAAAAGAGATTACAATCACCAAAAGTTCAGAAAATGGTAGGAGGCGTAGTAGTAAAGAAAGCTGGAAAAACGGAAAAATCTTTAGTGGTAGGTAAACTGAAATGAGATGTAGTATAAGAGAAAGAAAGGAAGCGAATTGTAGTCGAAGAAAAAGTAAGTGTAAATGTTTGTGCGTGGGTCATTGCTATGTTCGTGAGAGGTGTGTGTGTGTATCTTACGGGAAGTGAGTAGAGTTCACTCCCCGCGTGTGGAGCGCGTTCCTGAGTAGCCCCATGTAAGGCATGAGCTCTCCTGCTTTTCCCCAGGTTGGGTTTGAGTTGTTTGTGTATGCTTGTAGCCTGTCAATTAATGGGCTACATGCAATATTATTATTATTTTATCATTGTTGTTATCACCAGTGAAGGGGTGTATTATTAATAGGTACGGTTATACACGTCTTATCGTGTACACCGCACGTGGAGAGATCTGAATTCCTAGGAAAAACCACCCGCTTGCGCGGGATTGGTTTCTGTGGGAGGGGAAGAATGTCTGTAAGAAAATGAAAAGATAGTAGCGTATAAAAGAGGGCTATTGCCACCGGGCGAATTAGCGAGCGATTTGGGGCAGTTGGTGGTCGTGGCTCGGGAGAAATGGACTTGGGGCTTGGACGGCGGCGCCGACGCCGGGAGTAGGATTAGGGTCACCAACAAAAGTTTGAAAATGGTAGGAGGCGTAGTAGTAGAGAAAGGTGGAAAAACGGAAAAATCTTTAGTGGGAGGTAAACTGAAATGAGATGTAGTATAAGAGAAAGTTAGAAAGGAAGCGAATTTTAGTCGAAGAAAAAGTAAGTGTAGATGTTTGAGCGTGTGGCGTGAGAGGTGTGTGTGTGCATCTTACGGGAAGTGAGTAGAGTTCACTTCCCGCGTGTAGAGCGCGTTCCTGTTAAGCCACAGGTGGGGCCTGAGTAGCCTGCTTTTCCCCAGGTTGGGTTTGAAATCCTGTAGAGTTGATCCAGTGGCGGTGCGAGGGGGGGGAGGGGGGCAGGCGGGTGGTGTAAACCCGTCTGCCGACGTCAACGAAGAGGTCGGTCGGCAGCAGCAGAGATATATCTCCTCGCCACCACCGGGGAGCGTGTAGAGCGCGTTCCTGATAAGCCACAGGTGGGGCCTGAGTAGCCTGCTTTTCCCCAGGTTGGGTTTGAAGGTCAGTAGAATTGATTCAGTGGCGGTGCGAGGGGGGGGGGGCAGGCGGGCGGGTGTTGTATGATCTCTTTCCTTCCAATCACAACTCTGAAAACAGAGAATTACGCGATTGGGAATTGTGTGTAAATGTCAGAAGTGTAAACTCGCTCACCAGCGTCAGCGAAGAGGCCAGCGTTAGGTTGCGGGCCGGTTAGACAGAGAGGTGTCCCAAATCTCTCCGTCGACCAGCCCGCGATCAGATTGAGGGTTCTGAGTGAGAGACGGTTTGGGCCTCTGCTAAGCCAACGAGCAAGTTGTGCGTGTGCCTCTTTTCTTCCAAGCACTACTCTGAAAACAGAGAATTACGTGACTTGGGAAATATGTGTATTTGTCTTGGTGTAAACCCGCCTGCCGACGTCAACGAAGAGGTCGGCCTGTGCCAGACCGGCAGCAGCAAGGAGATATATCTCCTCGCCACCACCGGCCGGCGAAGATTCCTGGGCGTTTGTCGAGAGAGCTGGAGTGCAGAGACGTCCGACCTCTAGGAGCGCTGTGGAGAGATCTGAATTCTGAATTCCTAGGAAAGACCACCCGCTTGCGCGGGATCGGTTTCTGTGGGAGGGGAAGAATGTCTGTAAGAAAATGAAAAGATAGTAGCGTATAAAAGAGGGCTATTGCCACCGGGCGAATTAGCGAGCGATTTGGGGCAGATTGTGGTCGTGTATCAGGGGGAAAAATACTTTTTTTTTTTCCATAGCCCCCTTTTTAGATTTCGCCAGAGCCATTTTTATAATTACCAGAGCCATTTTTGATACTTCCAGAGCCATGTTTTTGCAGGTTAGAGTACCATCACTGCCCCGATGCACTTCAAGCCAATATATGTTCCACGAGCGTATAGTAGATTCATGCTTTCCTGGTTTACGTTTTCCTTGGCCCTTGCCCGTAGAGTTTGAATTAGGCTTTGCTGGTCCAGAAGCGGTTCCTGCCGTCAAAACATTCTCCCTCGATTCTGAAAAGACAGAATCTGAGGGCAAACCATCTTCATTCATCTTCACTTGCTTCACTAGAAATCGCTCCATGATGTACGATCATCGAAAGTTCGGTATGGACGTGACGTACGAAATGTAGACCTAGCTACCGTAAACCTAAGCTAGCTAACGAATATTTTTTTTTTTCGCTCCAAAGATCCATATTTATGAACTAAATATATAATTATCAAATGTTCCTATTTATACTTAAATTTATTTACTTTCAATTACTAACCAAACATTGGATTCTATTTTGTTTTCTCATAAATACGCGAACGAGGTTATAAATGGGATTTCCCAGTTTCCCTCCTAGGCCTCAAGCGAGTTTGCATATGTACACTGTACGTATGCATGCGGTGATGTGGTATTGGGTATGGTGCATTGTACATGTAGTCAGCGCGTTGATTGGGCAGCTAGCTGCATGCAACCAATGAACTTCCCTGCATACACGTACCATGCAATTCGCAACTAGCGACATTATGTAGCACGATAGTCGTGTAGAGTCTAGTCAACATGTACTAGTATACGCGCGCATGCAGATGATACGAAGCTAGGCTAGGTAAGCCATTGAACTCTAGCAGCTATACTGCGTACACATACGTACGTACATCAACAAATCAAAGTTGATTGATGCGTTGCGTTTATGATATTGATAATGCAATGATTGATCACAGGTAAGTTATGTTTGCTCTGATCCTTTCATCAATGGTGATGGGATTCAGGGATTACCAAATGATGGATAATGCATGAAAAACGTTGAATCTTGCCGCGGGAGCGATTTTTTTTGTGGGGGATCGCTCCCGCTATTGGATTTGCGAGAGCGACATTGGAACTTCCCGAGCGAAATCGCTCGTCGCTCCCGTGTTTTTTTTTCGCTGGTATATATGCATCCATATATGTATGAATGTGTGTATGTATGTATATATGTATGTCTGTCTGTCTGTATGTATGTATGTATATGCAAGGTTGACCACGAAGAAAAACTATTAAAGCAGACCGCTTTCGTGTATTCACATCTTCAGTGCAAATAATACATAGTGAAAGATACTAAGGTGCAGAATATATAGGTGGGAAACATATATATGTATGTATGTATGTATGTACGTGTGTATGTATGTATGTGTGTATGTATGCATGTATGTATGTATGTGTGTATGTATTATGTATGCATCCATTTATGCAACTGTATATATATATATATGTACATATATATATACATATACATATATATATATATAATATATATATAATATATATATATATATATATATATATAGTCAGTGTATTTGGGCAGGAGTTTTTCTCTAATACATGTTTCATTAAAAGTGATGGCTAGTTGTGTATTAATCATTTTCTTAAAGGTATTTTCCATATACCTTATTATGGATTTGTGTTCCTTAGGAAGGAAATTTATGACTTGGCTGTATGTAGTCATATTAGCTAGATCGCGATTTCGGGTTCAAGACCCTTCTTCAGTAGCTATAGGGATAAGAATTAATCCGAAGATTCTAGTAAAGATCTAAGTTTTATACTAGAGTTCCTATACTTGCTAATCACTGGGGGAGGTCACCTGGTATTACGGGCAGGGACGAAATGTCACGTGCGCTAGGGAGCCTCCGGGTTTGTGTTGTGGCGGAATGTGGCATGCTTATGGTTATAGCGTTTTGTCTCGTAGTTGGACGAGTGGCGTTTTGTCTCGTATTGGCGTTTGTGGTGTTATGTTTCATGTTTGTGTTTGTAACGGTTTGTCTCATGCTTGGAAGGGCTGTAAGGTCTTCTGCTTGTACATTTAGGTTTGGGCTCAACTCTTTAATATACAACGCTTCTAAAATTGGGAGGCGTCTATCGTCAGTACATAAATCCAAAATCTCGGTGTTTTTCTCTAGTGTCTCTCTTGCTAGTGTTATGCCGTGGGCTTCTCTTAAGTGATTTTTAGGGGCTCCAGATGTCAGGTGGTATGAGAGGCGACGGGATAACCTCATTGTCGTCATGCCAATATAGGTGGATGGGAGGGCTTCACAGTTCCCTCGTGTACATGTGAACCTATAGATGACATGTGATTTCTGAAGTTCCTTTCTCTCTTGTTGGGGGCTGTTTCTAATAAGGAGGTGGCTAGTTTTCTTAGTTTTATGATAAATCACTAGGTTTAGTATTTTTTCTGGATTGACTGGTTTAATGTTTCTTTTTATAATTTGTTATAAAAGAAGATGAACGCATTATGAAACAAATTATAAAAAGAAACATTAAACCAGTCAATCAGATGAAACATAACACCACAAACGCCAATACGAGACAAAACGCCACTCGTCCAACTACGAGACAAAACGCCATAACCATAAGCATGCCACATTCCGCCACAACACAAACCCGGAGGCTCCCTAGCGCACGTGACATTTCGTCCCTGCCCGTAATACCAGGTGACCTCCCCCAGTGATTAGCAAGTATAGGAACTCTAGTATAAAACTTAGATCTTTACTAGAATCTTCGGATTAATTCTTATCCCTATAGCTACTGAAGAAGGGTCTTGAACCCGAAATCGCGATCTAGCTAATATGACTACATACAGCCAAGTCGTAAATTTCCTTCTTAAGGAACACAAATCCATAATAAGGTATATGGAAAATACCTTTAAGAAAATTATTAATGCACAACTAGCCATCACTTTTAATGAAATCCGTACAACTTATTATCACATGTTTTAAGATTAATATCTCGGGTTATAATAAACGGAGAGTTATGAAATTTTCAGTATATTTAGAAAAGGCAACAAGAACAATGATTTCATTCAATGTAACCACCTTCAGCTGTTATGACGCTTTCAACGCGTTTACGAAACTTGGATACAGCGTTGATGATCTCAGACTTTGATAATGAACCCACAGCCTTCTTGATGTCTGTCTTCAGGGTTGTTATACTTCTGTGTGGCTTGTCACATGCCTTGGCCTCAATTCGCGCCCAAAAATAATAATCTAAAGGGTTTAGGTCTGGCGAATTTGAGGGCCACAACTCTTTGTTCCAGAACTGCACATTTGACCCTTCGAGAAGGTTGGTGGTCCTCTTCGCTGTGTGGGCTGGAGCCGAGTCTTGTTGGTAGACAAACTGGTTGCCACTAGCCTTATCTTTCATCCAGGGTATTATTTTCTCTTCTAGAACTTTGCAATAGACAACGGCATTGACTTTCTCCTTGTTGAAGAAGTGAGTGAAGACGTCCCCCTCAGTTGACACCACACAGAGCACCATGACACTTGCTGGTTTCTTCGTCGTTGTCTTGTGTTGAACCTCTGAGGATGAGGAGGCTATCCAGCGATCATTCCGCTTATTGAAAGTCGCATCAACCGTGAAAATCTTCTCGTCGGAAAAAAAACTTGATGACTGAGCCATTCGACTTCATCCAGTTCAACAGCTTTTGGCACCTGGTCAAGCGGATTTCTTTCATTTTTCGTGTCAAAAGATGTCTTTTTCCTTGTGAGAATGAGGTTAATCCCAATTTCTTTAATGCTCTGTGAATTGTCATTGTGCTGACACCTCTCTTCTTTGCCAATGTCGATAATGGTAAGGCTAGATTTGCATTGACACTTCTCTTGAGACCAGCTAAAAAGCAAGGTGTTAGAATTCTGCCCCTTCTGGGCTTGTGAGCAGCTCGTTGGTCTTCGCCGGTCTCATCAAAACGTTTACAAACATCGTAAACAGTTTGTCTGGAGTATTTTAGCATCCTTATTATGGCGCTAGGAGTGTGACCCGCGCGACGAAGTTCGCATATGGCTGAACGTTTGGCTTGTTCCATTGCTTAATGTTTATTGCACCGGTGCTAGTATACAACTGGCTACATTATTAGACAAATGGAAGTATCTGGAAACAATCAGAATTGCCATATGTTACTTTTTAAGTGCTTAAAACCTCTTCAAAGTTTGTACGGATTTATCTGTTAGACCCTGTATATATATATATATATTATATATATATATATATATATATATATATATATATGTATGTGCGTGTGTGTGTATGTGTGTGTGCGTGCGTGTGTGTGTGTGTATGTGTGAGTGTGTGTGTGTGTGTGTGCGTGTGACTGTGTATGTATGTTTGTATATGTGTATGTATGTATATATGCATCCATATATGTATAAATGTGTGTATGTCTGTATGTATGCATGTATGTATGTATGTATGTATGTACGTGTTTATGTGTGTATGTATGTATGCATGCATGCATGCATGTATGAATGTAAGTATGTATGTATGAATGTATGTATGTATAAATGTATGTATGTATATATGTATGCATGCATGTATGTATGCATGCATGTATGTACGTACGTATGTATGTATGTACGTACGTATGTATGTACGTACGTATGTATGTATATGTATGTATGTATGCATGTATGTATGTATGTATGCTTGTATTCACGACTTATTTCAGCTGATAGGGAATCCTCTTCACTCTCTGAATCCCACTTCAACTGCACAGCCTATCCGCAACCAAGCAATTTTATTCAGCAGAGGAAAAACACTTTCCTGACTTGTTTGATTGAAAGCCGAATTCGATACACTCGTCAACCCGGGCATATACCTCTCAATTGGACAAATTTAAGTTTAAGAAGGAAACAGGCAAGAACTGGTTTACCCACAGAGTGGTCAACGAATGAAACAGACTTGGTAACCATCAAGAGAGCGCTGAAATTATCTGTCGTTTCAAAAGAAGATTAAATAAATTTGTGTTTGTGGATGATTGGTGGAATGTGACATGGTACTGCCTAGTGCAGGTATTATAGTTTCTTGTAGTCTCCTCCATGGACAGCGAAGAAAACAAATGAAGTATTGAGAGAAATGGAGACAGATAGGGAATTGATGACAACAATAAGGAAAAGACAGTTGCGATTCTTAGGACATATAATGAGGAGGGAAGGGTTGGAAGAGGTGGTGATGACGGGAATGGTGGAGGGAAGGAGAGCAAGAGGAAAGCAGAGGGAGAAGTATATGGACGGGCTGATGAGGGCGACGGGAAAACAACTCAAACCAGCACAGATGTTGCAAGTAACTAGGGACCGTGAACGGTGGCGCTCCATAGTTGCCGAAGTCCAAGAGGATATGGCACGACGGTAAGGTAAGTCTCCTCCATTCATGACATCACTCTAGCTGTCGCCTGACGATTTTATTCAGCTGAGGGAAAAGCTAATCATATGTTGATTTGCAAGGAATTTATATATTTATCTATTTATTTATTTATATATCTTTTTGCAAATATTTCAATTTTGAGTGACTTAGAAAGTCGAATTATTATAGCTATTTTAATTATTCATTTTATTATTCATTTGTTTATTTATTCATTTTATTTATTCACTTATTCATTTTTTGCAAATATTTGAAATTTGAGTGACTTAGAAATAGTCGAATTAATTAATATAATTACTTTACGCTTTTTTTTTTTTTTTTTTTTTTTTTTTTTTTTTTTTCTTTTCTTTCATCAAAGAATGTTCATATCTTCAACAGGATGAGACGAGTTTCCATAGAGGATCTTATCGATGTGAGGCCTTTGTGGCGAAGGTTTCTCACCAAAATAAGGAGACATAAGAGCTTCACGAGCCGAAACTTCCCCGAACAACATCTCCTCCACAAGCTCGACTCCTGCAGAGCTTATTCTTTTCTCGAGACCTTGAAGGTCTTCAACGACTCCTTGAGTCACTATGTACACGAAGACGACGCTGAGATAGCGTAGATCGTCTCTTTGGGTCTCATCGACAACTTCATCTTCTCGAACGCTCAAACTGAAGTCGGAGATCTTGACGATGCAAGTCCTGCCGACGAGGATGTTCCTGGCTGCCAAGTCTCCGTGAATAAGCCCAGTCGTATGGATGTGCCTTAGTCCTCGAAGGCACTGAAGCCAAATTGATTTGATAACATTCTCCTTGAAAAAGATGCTATTCACGGTCTCTTCCAGAGACAGATCCATAAGTTCAAGTACAAAATGAACTTGTTTGTTTCCAGATCTTCGAAGACTGCGTACAAGCTAATGACATTAGAATGGTTTCCTAAGGTCCTAAGAGCTTCGAGCTCTTTGTCGATCGCGTCGGAACATAACTCTTTGATCTGGGTCTTGATGGCCACTTTCTCTCCGGTCGGTCTGTAGACCGCGCTGTGGACCCATCCGAAGGCACCAGATCCCAAGAGAGTTTTGATCTCGAAGAAGGCGCAAAATTCCGAGGAGAATGTTCCAATCACAAAGGACACTTCCATGGCTTCGCCTTCTTCTTGTCCCACGGCGACTCTTCGGCAGGTCTCGAACTCTTCGAAGTCTTCTGAGTGCTCCATCGTGTCTTTGCAAAACGAGTACTGAAGGTACGAAGACCAAAGGCCTTCGAGAAAAAGGTCTATCAAAATTTTGAGTCTCAGGAACCATCTCGGATAAGAGTACCGTTTTTCGTCCATCTTCCGGAAGAATAAGAAAACAGTGTAGCTTAAAATTTCCACTAAATCCTCACTTGAATCACTTTCTCTCCCACTTATGACTTCTGGCTTCTGGCTTCCGTCATGTGATTTTGTTCAATCACTGGAATATTATTTTATTGTTAAATAGTGTGTAGACCAACGAAGTGTAGTATGGGTTGAATTTTTATTATTTTTTTACTCGTTTTTTTTATATGAATATTTATTTAATTGTCTTAAATATTCACAAGGATGATCAAAATGCAAATACGTATATGTATGTGTGTGTATTATGTATGCCTGTATTTATGCAACTATATAGATATGTATATGTATGCGCGTGTATGTATGTATGCATGTATGCATCACGTATGTAGGTATGTATGTATTTATGTATGTATGTAGGTATAAATGTATGTATGCATGCATGTATGTATGCATGCATGTGTGTATGTATGTATGCATGCATGTATGTATGCATGCATGTATGTATGTGTGCATGTATGTAGGTATGCATGTATGTATGCTTGTGTGTAGGTATGCATGTATGCATGTATGCATGTACGTAGGTATGCATGTATGTATATAGGTATGCATGTATGTAGGTATGCATGTATGCACGTATGTAGGTATGCAAGCATGCATGTATGTAGGTATTCATGTGTGTAGGCATGCATATATGTAGGTATGCATATATGTAGGTATGCATGTACAGTATGTATGTATATAAGTATGCATGTACGTAGATATGTAGGTATGCATGCATGTATATAGGTATGCAGGTATGTAGGTATTTAGGTTAGCATGTATGTAGATATGCATGCATAAAGGTACGTAGGTAAGCATGTACGTAGATATGTAGGTATACATGCATGTTTGTAGGTATGTAGGTATGCAAGTATGTAGGTATGCATGTATGTATGTATGTAGGTATACATGTATGTAAGTATGTAGATATGCATGTATGTATGTAGGTATCAGGGAAAAATACTTTTTATTTTTCCAGAGCCATTTTTCATTTTTTTTTTTAATTTCACCAGAGCCATTTTTTTGATTACCAGAGCCATTTTTGATACTTCCAGAGCCATGTTTTTGCAGGTTCGATTTTCTTCAAACTATTGGAAAGCTAACTCATTACTCATGTCGGAGCGAGTTTGCATAGGTACAGTGTACGTATGCATGCGGTGATGTGGTACTGGGTATTGTGCATTGTACATGTAGTCAGCGCGTTGATTGGGCAGCTAGCTGCGTGCAACCAATGAACTTCCCTGCATACACGTACCATGCAATTCGCAACTAGCGACATTATTTAGCACGATAGTCGTGTAGAGTCTAGTCAACATGTACTAGTATACGCGCGCATGCAGCTGATACGAAGCTAGGCTAGGTAAGCCATTGAACTCTAGCAGCTATACCGCGTACACATATGTACGTACATCAACAAATTAAAGTTGATTGATGCGTTGCGTTTATGATATCTATTGATAATGCAATGATTGATCACAGGTAAGTTGTGTTTGCTCTGATCCTTTCATCAATGGTGATGGGATTCAGGGATTACCAAATGATGGATAATGCATGAAAAACGTTGAATCTTGCCGCGGGAGCGATTTTTTTGTGGGGGATCGCTCCCGCTATTGGATTTGCGAGAGCGACATTGGAACTTTCCCGAGCGAAATCGCTCGTCGCTCCCGTGTATTTTTTTCGCTGGTATGTATGTATAATTTTCAAGCAGTGTGTCATAGTATTTTTTTTTTTTTCGCGGTTGCGTAAAATTGTTGTAAGTTTGTTTTTGTACGCTTTGCATTTGTTTTCGTCTGTCAAGGAATTGCTTTTAATAGATTTCTTGTAAAGTTGGTTTTCCTTTCGACGACACGCGTTCGTAAGACCTGTAAACCATGGTTCTGAGTTTACGTTATATGGTTTTATTTCTACTCTCTCTGGGCAGCGTTTGTTTACATTACTCATGATAATGCTTACAAATTTGTTATATGATAGATTGGCATATTCTGACTCGTAAACCTGATCCCAATTTTCTTCTTTTAAGCATTGATTTAATTTTGCAATACTTTTTTTGTCTATTTTACGTTTTAGTGCAATTCTGGGTTTTGTTATGCAGTGCATTTCTTTTGGATTGATAGTGAATACCGGTAGATGGTCACTTATGTCACTTATTAAGATACCACTATGAATCTCGGAGTTTACAATATTGGTGAAAATGTTATCTACCATTGTTTCACTTGCATTTGTTATTCGGGTTGGTTTATTTATCAAAGGATATATACCTAAAGAGAAAATCATATCTGTAAAGTGTCTTGTTTGTTCGTGAGTCTCATACTTAAGTAGATCTATGTTGAAGTCGCCACAGAGATATAGGTTTTTATTTCTAAATGGAGTTATGATTTCTTCAAGCATATTTGTGAACTCATTGATGTTTGTGCCTGGCTTTCTGTAAATACTTGTTATGACGGTATTTTTTTTTTTTTTACTGAAAATCTCAACAGTTACGCAATCAAGGTTTTCATGCGAATTAGTGGATTGATTTATTAGTTTGCATGAAATTTATTTTTTTATGAAGATAGACTCCGCCGCCTTTTTGGATCTGTCTATTAACACTGTAGGGAGTATAGTCTTGTAGGAAGTTTACTAGACATCCTGGGTCAATCCATGTTTCGCTTATCACTATAACGTCAAAGGTTTTATTGAGTAACTTGAGAACTCGGTAATAGGTAGAACGGGGTCACCGTGAAAAAGAAATGCAGGGAATTTCACAGGACTCTGTGGTAAATCGAGTTGTAGGCCAAAACCACCAGAGGGAGCATTTGATCCCAGCCTGTCTGGTTGTCCTGGACAAGGGACCGTAGGATTTTAATGATGGTCCCATTTATCCTCTCAACTATTCCGTTGCTAGACGGGTGGTACGGCATTACAGTGTGATGTTTGCTGTTCGCTATTTCCAACATTGCCTTGAGCATTTCGTTCGTGAACTCCCCTCCCCCGTCTGAGATCACTTGCCCAGGGGCGCCATGTATGGATAGTATATGGGTGCTGAAAGCCCGAGCTACCGTCCGCGTTTCTTTGGAGCTTATGGAGACAACGACCAAGAAACGGGCCAGGACATCGACTACTGTAAATATGTACTTCGCACCGTCTGAAGTGGTGGTTAATGTACCTATAATATCAAAACGTGTACCCTCTCGAACGGACTTTTCACGTCAGGAAACTGAGTGGAGCTGGGAGATCATATTAGGGCTTGTATGTGATGCAAATTTTAAAATTCTTCACAAATTAGATTAGACAACTTTATGGATGGGGATGACGGGTGGTGATGGATACGGAGCTGCCTAGTGTAGGCCTTATGGTCTCTTGCAGCCTCCTTCATTCTTATGTTCTTATGTAAATGCCTTTCCATCCTTCGACATCTTTGGCCAAAAGGCGAACTTTTGCAGTCGGTCGAGAGTGACCTAGACTCCTCCATGACCTACCATTGGGAGACAATGGGCAATATACAATGCAGCTGTCTTTGCTCCCTCAGGGCATACCAGACGAAGTTCCTCCAACTGGTATGCATTCCTGCGCGAGTGATATAGAAGTCCGTCCGGGAGGAGCCGAAACTCTTTGATTAGTACTCTTAAGCGTGGAACCTTTGGCTCTACTGCCATGGGCCCCTTAAGATAAATTTTTATTTGACCCCCATCAGGGTGTTCATCCTGCTCCTTTCGGATCGCTAGCTGGTCCCATTTGACGGTGTTCTCCTCAGTGTTCGAGTTTCCTTGGCCATCCGTGGTTATGGCCGATACTATGAAATCGTCCGTAGGGTGGTCAGCTCCCCGTATCCTAGAGAGCGCGTCAGCGACATGTTTAATCGCCCCGGGATATAGTTGACTTCGAGATCAAAATCAGCGATCGCCATTTGCCACTGGAGAATCAGAGTGCTTGTGCCCTTAGCAGTGAAGAGTCAGACCAAAGACCTGTGATCACTTTATAGTCTAACAGGGTATCCCATGATTAGGGCGCGATTTACAGGGAGACAGTAAACCGACGCTAACGCTTCTCTTTCAACGGAACTATATAGTCTCTCGTGCTCATTAAGAGCGGGTTTACACGGTCTAACGGTTCGTCGAACGCGGTTCGACAGACACGTGTTTAAAGTGATGTGTGAACGGGGTATTTGGGGTTTAACCAACGTGTTCGACAACCAAATACCCCGTTCACATATAACTTTAAACACGTGTCTGTCGAACCGCGTTCGACGAACCGTTAGACCGTGGAAACCCCCCTAAGAGTGCGACTGAAATAGGAGAGTGGCCGTCTCCTACCTCCCTCGTCCTTCCGCTGAAGCACGTCCCCAATCACTGACGCACTGGCGTCAGTGGTAAGAAAGGTTTCGCAAAATTGGTGTAGGGAAGGACCACCGTGCTGGACAAATGGGATTTGAGGGACTCAAGCACGTGCACCTGAGCAGATGCCCATGGGCCAAGCTTGCGATCCTTGTGTTTCCTAGCTAAATCACCCATCTTCATACCTACTAGAGGTCGTGGAATTTCGGCAACATTTGGGATGAATTTCCTATAGTTCCCTATTAATCCCAGGAAGAAGAGCATTTCCTTTTGACGCGCTGGCTGTGGGAAAACCTTGATGGCTCGAACTTTCTCCGGTTGAGGCTTGATCCCATCTAGGGATATTACTTGCCCTAGGTAGGCAAATTCTTTCTGGAAGCAGTGACATTTCTCCAGCCTCAGAGGTCTGCCTCCTGAAACCTCCGAAGGACATCCTTAAGGTTCTTGAGGTGCTCGTCCCAAGTGGTTCCTAGCAAGGTAAAACGAATACTATAAGGTACGTTGAGCACCCCCCCCCACCCTCCGCGCACCTCCACCGTGACGTCATAGGAAATCCAGAGGGGGAGAGAGTGAGAGGTGGAAGAAAATGTAAACTTTAAAGAAAACCATCTGTATGTATGGTAAACTTTAAAATTACACTATGATGTTCACATAATACTGAAATTACTCGGTATCACTTTATCCTCAAATTATCAGTATCTGATATATGACCGCCAGAAAAGTTATAAAAATGTTTTCTATGCTTTCACATTAGGTGGATTATATTAATATAACGAGTTATAAGATGGGATGACATGTCAATTTATATGTTGATCAGGTAGATGAGGAAGATATTTACTGTTGATACACACCAAGTAGCTGAATATAAACCCAGTAGTAATGACACATATAAGCATCATATGTTTTTATTATATTACATTTTGGATTTGCGTGGGTTTCCATATCTCGTCAAGCGTGGATTTTATATGTAGACCTTTATCTCCACCAAGCTCAGTTATGTTTTAACCGGATTCTTTAGTCTGTTTATTTGCAACTGAATGAAAATTTCAGGAAATGTTGCCTATAGATAGTTACTTTCAAAATGACGGCTGCATACATATCCAGATGACCGAGTATTGTGTGTGCCACATAATTCAATCCATTTCTAAGTTCTTTATCTTTGGGTAGTGAAAAGAAATGTATATTTTTATCACCTTTCAGTCTAACGGCATTGCACTTCTGCACTATACAAACTGTTGGCATTTTTATATGTTATTTGTCTGCCTTAGCTACCCCTTTAATCAGAAGATGGAGCTTCGCTCCACACACTGGTGTGTGACTGACAGCTCTGGACCAGCGGAACCCTGGTCTCGATATTTCCGTTGACGTCATCATCTACCTGTGCAGTTGAGAGGTTTTCTGGCTCTCCCTCCCCCCCGCTAACTTACCTTATAGTATTAGTTTTACCTTGGTTCCTAGAACAACGATATCGTCCATGTACACCATCGCGCTAGTCCCTAACACCGTCAGTACCTGGTTCATCATCCGCTGAAAGCATGATGGGGCGTCTTTCAATCCAAAGGGAAGAGATGTGAACTCATAGTGACACTCGGGCGTCGAGAACGCAATTTTCTCGCAACTGCTCTCCACCAGCAGGATCTGGAGATAACCTTGTTTAAGATCTAATAGTGAAAATGTGAGGCTGGCGCCAAGACTCCGTGACATCGAGTCGATATGGGGGAGAGGGAACCTATCATCTATTACGTTTTTGTTTAGCGCTCGAAAGTCGAGACGGAGCCGAAACCGTGTTGTCCTTCTTTACCACGGGGACGGCAGGAGCATTATATGGGGATCGGGATGGGCGGATGATCCCCTTATGAAGCACGTCTCCAATCAGTTCCCGGATTTCCACTCTGAATTTCTCAAGAATGGGGTAAGATTTGCGGTATACAGGCATTCCAGTGGTCCCAATCTCATGGAAGGAGTGTGGCGTCACAGTAAGTGGATCCCCTGGTAAGGCAAAAACACTCCCTGCTATTTTGGATGGGGAAATTTTTCCTTCCCGTCGTAGCTTATCTGGTAATGTATCCACTTATTTGGTCACCTGCACCCTTCCCACTAATACGTCTGTTCCGCCGTCTACCAACGTGATCTCCCTTATGAGAGTAAGTTCCCTAACCACGTGATCTTTCTGGGTTTCAAGGGCATCCGGACCTAAGTACAGGAACGGGACTTTACACCAAGCCTTTCCTTCTTCCGTCCCGTGCAGCTCCACCACCATAGGTGGGCGTTATCGCGATTATTTATCGCGATAACGATATCGGGTTATCGGTTATACGATATGTTTCCGCGTTATCGACTTATCGGAATCGCCGATACTCTTGGTTCCAAACTAGCGATAATCGATCTTTTTTTTTCAGTTTAGCCCAGGGGCGAGGGGCCCGAGCCGCGCGTGCCTTGGAGGCAGAAATAGGTAGGTCCGAGCTGGGAACCGGACGTACTGAACGGTTGTCAGACAAGAGGTCGCGAGGTGTTGCTCCTGCGCATTACCGGTTTTATGCCCTCTTTGATGATTTCCCCTCTATGTTCCCGTGCTTCTTCCGTTCTAATTTTTGTGCACGTGGATATGAATGTATGTACTATTCAGTGCAATTCTTTAATATCCGTTTATTATTTTTTTTATCACTTTCGAACTTACGCCCCTATTCTAGACTGATCCTATTTTTATTGTAACTTAATAGTACAGTACTTTGCAATTTAAAGTATTAAATTAGTGATGGTGTCGCAAGAGACTCCCCGCATCAAGCCAAAGAGACTCCGAACTCACTGAGGCTGAGCCTCAGTCACCCTGGCCATAACTTGGCAAGTGGGTGAAGTACAAGAGGATGGTTGGCGACAGCTACATCTTCCAGTGCTTGTCCTGCCTCCCCAAGATCACTGAGGTGAAGGTGAACAAGGGCACCAAGGCCAACCTGAAAAGCCACATCAACAGGATTCAACCTGACAAGGAAAAACATGTTGATGAAGCTTGCACAGCCAACGATGGTTCCCTCTGTACATAATTTATGTTATTTAAAAAGTTATATTTTGCATTTCGCCTTTATTTCATATCCAGTGTAAGAAAGAAAAGCCCCTGATTGAAGGCATAAAGCATGCTAATTGGATTGACAGAATTGATCAAATCGTGACCAGGTTTGATACAACAAATCAAAAACAACCTGCCAGATCATGACACAATGTAAGATTCCTAGACCTCTAAATGCTCCCACCAGACCCAATTAGAATGAATAAATACATATCAAATACTATACCCATAACCACACACCCCTCCTCCCTACAACACCTAAGCACACTGAAAAACTTCCAAATGCATCAAAAGCTCCCAAAAGTACACAACCCAAAGCAACCTTCATATCACATCAACTTTAATAATAATGCACACCAAATACAACACAATCTCACTTATGTTTGTAAAAAAACAAAAAAACAAAACAGGCATATACACAACCCATAGTGAGAGGATAAACTATATACTTATTCCTCTTCCTTGACTAACTAGATCAATTTTAGAAATATGTTATAACATGTGACAGCAGTGCAAGAATTTCCAATAGGAGAGAAGCTCTGGTAAACTACAGTTCACAACAACCTGTTCCCTTCTCCCCTCATGATACTACACACTACTAGAATGTCTGATTTACACAACACTGCAACAACAACCACTTTGTCATCTACACCCTCAAACAACAATGATTCAAAACAAAATTCTACACAGCAAAACACTAATATACCTACCATTGCTCAACTTCTTTAATATGCATATACATATACATATATATATATATATATATACACACATACTGTATACACACACACACCAAAGGCTTTTTCCCTCTTACAAGGGAGGTAGCCAAAAGACAAAGGCATAAAACCCACTCCCACCCATTCCATCCCCACATACTCCACTCCCATTCACCCCCTCCCTCCCTCCTATTTTGGCTCCTCCTGGATGAATGGTCATTTTTGCATCTTGCCCACTGCCCTGGGTCTTCAGAAACAGTGTCACAAGACAGCACATCCACAGCAAGGCCAATTCATTTAATTGGCAACCCCCCCTCTCCATCCCCTCATACAGAAAAAGAGATGGGGAGAAATCCCTTTGGCCTGCATCATTTTATTTTTCACACATACTCCCTCACCCCCACATCTCCCACCCACTACCTTTCATGCATCACAGCATCATCCATACACAACCATTCTCCATTCACTCCTATCTTTTGTCTTCCATCCTTCCTCACAGACATTTCCCTCTTTCCCAATGCACCTTTTATCCCATCCATCCATCTCATCCTTGGTCGCACCATAGTGTTCACTCCTTCCACACCTCTTTTACTAATCTTTCTTCACTCATTCCATGTGTCCAAACCATACTAATACTCTTCATCAACCCTATCTCCTAACTCCCTTTCCACTCCTGCTCTCCTCCTCACCTCCTTGTTTCTCACTCTATCCAGCCTAGTAACCCCTATCATACTTCTCAGGCACCTCATCTCAAACGCATTCAAACTCTTCCCATCTTACATTCCATGTTACTGCCCCATACAGTGCTGTCAGCACAATCACTCCTTCATACAATCTCCTCTTGGCATCCATTCCTAAATGTCTATTTCTCATTACAATTTTGATCCCCCAAGGCATTTACTTGCTTCTCTCAATCTACATTCTACCTCCACCTCCACTCCTCCCCTTTCTGCCACATTTGTACCCAAGTATCTAAAGCTATCCACTTCCTCCAATCTCCCTTAATACTCACTTCCAGTCTCCTACCACTTTCTCCCCTTGTACATCTCATCACCTTACATTTACCCACACTTATCTTCAACTTCCTTCTTTTACACACCTTCCCAAACTCTGTCACTAACTTCCTCAATCCCTCTGATCCTGCCACAAGCACAGTATCAGAGGAGGGATTGATGTGCTGCAAGAGAGAGAGGGTTGGGTGGATTGTGTGTACCTCAACCTAGAGAAGGCATTTGATAAAGTACCTAAGTCAACTTATGAAATTGAAGCATCTTGGGGGACTGAGTGGCGAACCACTAAAATGGATGAAAATTTTCTTGAAGATACATGAAAGCATTAGTCAAGCTGGAGAGCAGTAATGAGTGGAGTTCTACAAGGTTCAGTGTTGCACTAGTAATAATTCTTGTCTATGTCAATGACATGATGGAAGGAACAGGTAGATGATGCAAAAATCATGAGATGAGGACAGTAGACTATTGTGAAAAGATCTGGATGGAGCCAAGTATGGGAAATGAAGTTCGATACCAAAAAATGTGAAGTACTGGAAATGGGCAATAGTGGCAAATGGCCATCTTTAAACTATTCCTTGGGAATCGAACCCATTACAAAAGCAAAGTATGAGAAAGATTTGGGGG
>NC_134801.1:20828342-20868342 GCF_046742065.1 Oratosquilla oratoria
CCTTCTTAAGTGTGCTCCTCTTGACTTTTTCACATCTTTCACAGCCCTAAAGATAGCTATCATATTATCTCTTTTTTTTTTTCTCTCCTATTTTTTTGTCAGCCAAGCTAAGGATCATTTAGTTGCTGCCCTTTGTACTCTCTACTTTTCTTTACCTGTGTGAAGATAAAAAAATAAGTACATATTCTAATCTGGGGTGCATGAAATTGTGTCCATATTTACTTTGTTGTATACAGAAAAGGAGCTTTCCTCAAGGAGTCCTATATCTTTTCCTCCATCTGCTAAATTCATTTATGGTTTTAGTAAGGGTTATATCATCTTCTAGACTTCTCTAAGAATTGATGCATCTATACAGAAAACCGTTTCTTGAATATCTATTTATATACCAAGAACTTTTTCCCCCATATAAGAGAGGTAGCCAAGTCAAGAAGCACATACCTACTCCCACCCATTCCACTCCCATCCACCACCCTCTCCTTCCTTTCCTCTTAGCTCCTCATGGATGATGGGTCATCCCTGTATCCTGTCCACTGCCCTGGGTCAGAAGCAATGTAGCAAGACACAGCACATCCACAGCAAGGCTGTTTGACTTAACCCCTTCTCTCCGGGCCAAAATCTCACAGGCAGCATTAGCTGCCAGACGTGCGATGTTGTGTCATAATACTTGCATTATAAAAAATAAAGTCACCACTGTGTTGCTCGTTCTCTCTTTCACCCGTGAGTTTTGATAACCAGAGAAAATATGATGAAGCCAGTTTACAGAGTATGAGGGTCACGCAGGTACAACTACAATAAATATAATCAAGACGCTGACATCGGCATCCTCGCGTACCCACTTGCTCCTCATGACGCCTACGTAGGCGTCATCGTATCGAAGGCAACTCCCCTCTCCCTTTCTCATGTAGAAATGTAGTCTTCTTCAATCTGTTCCTCTAATCGTGTAACACCCTCCCGTCTCAAGCCAGATCTTCTTTCAGTTTTGTCCACTCCTTTTAATGGCCTAAACACTACAATCATATCACCTCTTTATATTCTTTCTTTTAATGGTAGGAGGTTGCTGCTCTTTATATTTTCTTAGTCAAATCTGACTTACATTTAACAAGTAAAATTTATCCGAAGCAACAATGTCATCAAGGGCTTTAGAGATTAATGATTTTTCTCGGTGAATTCAAGAATGCACAGGTGAGGACAAGAGTAAGACAAGAAAGAAATGGAGATGGAAGGATGAGGATGAGAAGATGGGAGATAGGGGAGATGACAATGAGACAGAAGGGAAAGGGAACACTAGAGGGAGAATGATGAAGAAAAGAAAGATGTGATAGGTAATACTAGTGTTACCAAATGAGGAAGTGGCTTTGGGCATAAAACAAAGAAAAAAAAAGAAGAAGAAGAAAAAGAAAAACAAAAAGTGGAGGAAAAAGAAGAGAAGCAAGATGATGTAGACTAGGAAAATGAGAAAACTGGAGAATCATAAGTGGAACTAAGACATAAATACCACAATATATACATACATACAAATATTCATGTATATATATTCCAATATATACATATACACATTTAGATTTGAAACATAAGACATATTTTCAAATCTATATACAATAACATAGGCTATTACAACTGTTTTAAATACACTTCCATGTTAAAATTAAAAGGAGAAGTAAATCATACCAGATTATTAGTGATTAATACTTAGATAAACATGATGAAAGAGTATAAGAGATCCAGAGTTGAGTCAGATACAGGAGAGATGAATCTGTGTTTATCCCCAAAGGGGATAATGGCTGACTGGATGGGTTGGGTGTAGGAGGGAGGGTCCGTGATGGCAAACAGCACATATATGAAGAATGTGTTGCCAGCTGTCAGAACAAATGCTGCAGGAAAAAGTGAAGAACGTTTGTTATTTCTGTTAATCTGTGGTGGCAGTTGAAGGAGAGAGAGAGGAAGAGGAGGAGGAAGAGGACGAAGCGGAAGTGTCGGAGTCAGAGGTGGTGTCTGACAAGGTCGTGATGGGGTGGGGGAAGTAGGCGGTGGGGGCTGTGTAATAAATGGGCGTGTCTCAGTAGCGCTGTTGGAACTCATGGTGCCAACGGTTGAAATCAATGTGGAACACAACAATGGACCCCGTTGATAGGCCAGCCATCAGGAACCTGGGGGAAAAAAAATCACATTAATAAATGTCACCCGAACATGTCTGAAGCATGGCAACATGGAGAAAAGAAGATAGCTTTAAAGACATGCCTATCAATTAATTGTAACCTCAAGTTCATCTGACCAAAGACCTGGAGCCTTTTTAGAAAAAAAAAATAATAATAAATAAATAAAAAATCACCTTAATAAATGTCACCCAAACATGTCTGAAGGATGGTAACAAGGAGAAAAGAAGATAGCTTTAAGGACATGCCTATCAGTTAATTGTAACCTCAAGTTCATCTGATCAAAGACTTGTAGCTTTTAGATAGCGAGCAAGTCCTCAGGCCCGCCTATGTAACATACATTACTATGGAGCTAGGTGTGGGAGGAGAGCTTTAGGAGAAAAGACATCCAGAAAGTCTTCCACATTGATATGTGATCTTAAGAGACAGCCTAAAAGAGGGGATGGTCCACTAAAACCATAAATGAATTTGAGGTTAAGTTTGATCCACAGAAACAGAGATGGGGTTCCATGAGCATAGCTCCTTTCCCATTCAATACAATCAGGTAAATATATGAAGTTAAACAACTGAGAATTCTAGCCCCTACTAGGAGAGGAAGATCAAAAACCTCAGCCTACATAAGTCCATACATGTATATATGTAGACAGTGGGTATGCACTTTGACTCAGTCACTCACCTTATAATGGGGAAAGGGCTTTTAATACACATATATTATATGAGTTATGTACATACATATACCAAAGGCTTTTTCCCCCTTACAAGGGAGGTAGCCAAAAAGAAAAAGGCATATAAACCATTCCCACCCATTCCATCCCTAATACACTCCACTCCCCTCCACCCTCCCTCTTATCTTGGCACCTCCTGGATGACAGGCCATCCCTGCATCTTGTCCACTGCCCTGGGTCAGAAGCAGTGTCGCAAGACACAGCACATCCACAGCAAGGCTGCTTCATTAAATCGGCGACCCCCCCTCTCCGTCCCCTCATGCAGAAAAGGAGAAGACGGGGAGAAATCCCTTCGGGCTGCGTCAAATTTTTCTCACACATACTACCTCACCACCTCATGCGTCACAACATCATCCATATACAACCATTTTCCATTCAACCCTGTCTTCTGTCCTCTCTTGTCCTTCCTCAACAGATTATCCTACTTTGAGTTAAACAAGCTATTCCACTAACCTTTGATCATGTGAGAGTGCCAGTGAGCGGATGGGTGAGTCACATGTGGGGAAGGCATAGAGGAGAGCCAATGAGAAGGTACGCCACACCTCCACAATGCCCTTCTCGCCTCCTGTCATCATGTACTCACCATCCCGACTTAGAATCACACACTGAAATGAAATACAATACAGGTCTTATAAAATTGAAACCTTATAATAGGATAGAGCTTGAGTGGAAGGAATCTTCCTTCTCTATCCAAATTAAATTAATTGGTAACCCAGTATGTATCTTCACTAGGTGCAAAGTTAATTTCATTGGCTACTGTAAGTATATACAGTATATAGCATTCAGTCTATCTAACTAGTTTGAAAGAGCTGTGAAAAAAATCATTGAACTGTATCACATGAAATGAAATGACAAGGAGGGTTATCAAATAATTCTAATAACATGGAAAAAAGAAATTTCTTGTCCTCTGTGAGGGGCACTGTCCTAGCCTTCTGGTAGGGGGGAGTTTGTGATGTTAAACCATATCTTGTTTGCTTTAGCCCATCCATTATGATCTAGGACTAAGATCTGAATCTTCAAGTTCCTTGTGCTTCCTATCTTGCTGTACAGATGCGAGATACACACTGAATGCTGATTTTAAGACGCATCTCAATATCTTGATATTAAGTGCCTTTGGAGAATCATTGGTATTGTTGAAATGGCTATGTATCAAACCAACAACTGTTGTACTTGTTACCTACATAATTGATGAATATCAACCCATGGCTACACTTTTTGAAGGGGTTGATGGGTTTTGAAAATGGAAAGCTTTGGTGTCACTCTTGCAGGACCACCATATGCAGGTACACATCATTGATCCCTTAGTTATCTAAAAGGATCAGAAGTGTAGTCTAGTAATAATGGATGAACACTCCTGATACCTACCTGTATGTTGTCATTATGTGACTCATGCCTGAGTCTTTTGCCATTCATGGTGAAAGCTGCCACATGTCCCTTGTCATAATTAACAACAACAAGGCCTTCCCGAGACAGGGACAGATTTTCTGGTGAGCGGAATCCTTCAGGGGCCTCTAGGCAGCGCAGGAGATCACCTGATGTTGTGTGGATAAGTACTGGACCATCTGGAATTGAAATAAAAGAGACCCCGATGCAGTAATAACTGAACAGATGAATGATGAATACAAATGAAGTCATGTGAAATCGATGGAATTGAAATATTTGAGAGCTTTTGTCTGAATTAATGAAATGAGAAAATAAAGAAGATTTTGTGAATGGGTTTATGAAAAACGAGTAGATCATGCCAATCTCAAGTGGTTACGGATCACGTTATGAAAATGGATGAGCTGGCACCACTGTGGAACTCGAGAATCTGTGATGTTGGAAGTGAAAGTAAGAAGGGGATCAAGAACAGGGTGGGATGAACTAATGAAAATACATAAATGCATATCAAAGGGCCTTGTCCCCTTATAGCTGGGGTGGCTCACCCAAAAGATACACCCACCCTACATGCATCCAAAACCCATACTTTCATACATATACTAAAGGCTTTTTCCCCCTTAAACGGGGGGTAGCCAAAAAGAAAAAGGCATAGAAACCACTCCCACCCATTCCATTTCCTATATATTCCACTCCCCTCCACCCTCCTCCCTCCCTCTTATCTTGGCACCTCCTGGATGACGGGTCATCCCTGCATCCTGTCCACTGCCCTGGGTCAGAAGCACTGTCGCAAGACACAGCACATCCATAGCAAGGCCGCTTCATAAATTCGGCAACCCCCCCTCTCCGTACCCTCATGCAAAAAAGGAGGAGACAGGGAGAAATCCCTTCAGGTCAAAGGCAATACAGCAAGAAACATCACCTCCATGAAAAAAGGTTTCTTCCCCCCTCATAAGGGAGGTAGCCAACCAAGGCTATCCTCCTCATCCCCTCATGCAGAAATAGAGGAAATGAGGGGAAATCCCTTTGGGCCACATCATTTCACTATCAATTCGCAAACATTTTCCACTCACATCTATTTCTTACACTAGCCAAAAACCCCTGCATTGAAAGACTACTTATTCTGTGTTTATTGAAAGATAATACAAGAGTCCATGAAATAATTCTCAAGGAATAGATTTGAGCTTCAGGAAGATGGCTGGATGCTGTGAGCACATACCTCGGGAGCCTGACACGACAAGTCCCAGCTCAGCAGAAATGACAACAGCGGTGACATCTGTCTCATGGCCTGTTAGCGTTGCCCGTGGTGTGGGGGCATCTCCTTCCCCCATGATCATCTGCAGTGAAAAACATATCTACTGTAGACATTACTGTTATATAACCCTTCAATAAGGTAGCAAACTATGTAGTGGTTTGCCATTAGACAAAATAAACTACAGAGGATCCCTGAATTGTGAACATTTAACTTACAAATTCTCAAAGATAAGAAGAAAGCTGCTCTACAATAAAGAGCATGTTTATACATTGCTATTATTATCTACCTGTCAACAGTGCTTGGAAACATGCTAGTGTTCTTGTATTTACCTAGTTGTATTTACCTAGTTGTATTTTGCGGGAAGGGGAGCTATGCTCGTGTTGTCCCGCCTTTGTATCTTGCAGTGTCTAGTTTGTTTTTAAACTCATGAATGGTTTTTGCGCATACTATTTCATTGTCCAGTTTGTTCCAAGTGTCCAAAACTCTATGAGGAAAACTGTTTTTCTTCAGTTCTCTTCTATAGCTATGTTTTTTTATTTTCTTTCCATGTCCTCTTGTGTTTCTTTTGTCCCAGTTAAGTAAGTTCTCACTATCGAGTACCTCTGTGCCTTTCATGATTCTGTAGATGGTCAATAGGTCACCTCTCTCTCTTCTTTGCTCCAGTGTCGGTAACTCCAGTTTAGCCAATCTCTCTTTGTATGATAGGTTTGCAAGTGCAGGTGCCATTTTTGTAGCTGCTCTTTGGATTCTTTCTATTTTCTTTATATTCTTTTTGGTACTGGGGGACCACAATGTCGCTGCATACTCTAATCTAGGCCTTATCAATGTAACCAATATTTTTTTCATCATGTCTTCGTCCAAGTATGTAAACGCCACTTTTATTGATCTTAGCAAATTGTAAGTCTCCCCGACAATTTTGTTAATCTGTATATCATAGGACAAGTCGTTCGTGATAATTACTCCCAAATCTTTTTCGGATCCTACTTTCTTTACTTCTTTGGTTCCAATTGTATATTTTCCTGATATTCTGTTTTTGCTTTTTCCAAACTCCATTATGCTACACTTCTTAGTATTAAAGTCCACTTCCCATTTCTGACTCCAGTTCCATACCCTATTTAGGTCTTCTTGCAGTGCTTCACAGTCCTCATCAGTTTCTATTTTCCTTAGCAGTTTGGCGTCATCGGCAAAGAAGCTCATGTAGCAGTTCACGTCCTCATCCATGTCATTCATATAGATAGCAAACATTATTGGTGCCAGCACAGATCCTTGCGGTACTCCACTGATCACCTCTTTCCAGTCTGAATATTTTTCTCTGAGCACTACTCTCATCTTTCTACCAGTCAGAAAGTCCTCTATCCATTTTAGTAGGTTTCCCTGTATTCCTCCTATGTGTTCCAGTTTTTTTAGTAGTTTTCTGTGTGGTACTTTGTCAAAGGCTTTTTGCAAGTCTAGGAATGCACAATCAGCCCATCCATTTCTTTCTTGCACTATGTCTATTAGTCTTGAGTAAAAGCATATTAAGTTTGTGGAGCATGATCTTCCTTGTCTGAATCCGAATTGTCTTGGGTTTAATATGTCATTGTCTTCCAGATGTTTTACCCATCTATTCTTGATTATTTTCTCACAAATTTTGGCAATGGTGCTTGTTAGTGATACTGGCCTATAGTTGGTGGGTTCTTCTTTGTTTCCTCCTTTGTGTATTGGTACAATGTTAGCGTTTTTCCAGTCCTCGGGTATCTTTCCTTCTTTGAGTGAGCTGTTTATTAAGATGTGTATTTTGTCTGTTAGTTCTTCTTTGCACTCCTTTAGAATCCAATTTGCAATACCGTCCGGGCCATGTGATTTTCTGACATCCAGCCTTGATAAATGTTCTGATATTTCCTTTAGTGATGCTGTAAACTCATTCATGAGGGGAGATTTCTTGTTTTTGTCTATGTCACAATTCGGTATTTTCTCTCTGGTGAAAACAGATTTAAAGTGATTGTTCATGACTTCGGCCATCTCTAAATCTTCTGTGTATTCTATGTTTCCTTGGCATAGTTTCACCAATTCCTGTTTGTTTTTAAGTTTACCATTCACATACCGATAGAATAGTTTGGGTTGCTCTTTGCATTTGTCTATAATATCCTTCTCATGGTTCCTTTTCTCCTCTCTTCTCACATTAACATACTCATTTCTATAGTTAACATAAATTTGCCATTTGCTTTGTTTTTTGTCTTTTCTCCACTTTTTCCAAGCTTTGTCCCTTCTGTCTTTTGCCTCACTGCATCTTTTGTTGAACCAACATTTAATGTACTCTCTCTCTCGCTTTTGTCTTGGTACATGCCTGTTTACCCCTTCATTGTAGTTTTCCATCAATATATTCCATTTCTCTTCCACTGCTGTTTCTTCCCTGTAAAATATTTCCCAGTTTGCATTCCGGAAGAATGTCTTTAGTTTTGTAAAGTCTGTTTTGTTGTACCTCAGTCTTCCTTTCCTATGCTTTTCGTTCCTCTCTATGTCTATTTCTTCCTTTAGTATAGTTTCGATGAGTACATGGTCACTCTTTCCAATTGGTGTCTCATACTGGACTTTATGCACTATTTCAGGCTCTGTTGTAAATATTAGATCTAGTTTCGATGGCTCTTCATTATTTCTGTACCTTGTGTTTTCATGGACCCATTGGGTCATTGTGTACTCCATGGTCATATCTAGCAGTACATTGCCCCACGAGTCATCTCCTCCTTGCACTGTCATGCTGTCCCAACAAATTTCTTTGCAATTGAAGTCCCCCATAACTACCAGATTACCCTTACCCATTAGTATCTCATTGAGTGATTTTCTTGTGTCATCTAGCATTTTTTTATGTTCAATTTCTTTCCAAGCGCTTGTTTTTGGAGGCACATAAGTCACCACAAACTTTCTACTTTTCATATTCTTGCCTTCGACTTTTATCATGATCAATTCAGCATTACCTTTGCCCTCTGCAATTTTTGTCACCTTTAGGTCTTTCTTGGCCAAGAACATGATTCCCCCTCCCTGTTTCTTGTCCCTGTTTTTTATCCAGTAGTTGTATAAACCTTGTCCGATAACAGTGGATGGTATTTCACCTCTTAGTTTAGTCTCTACAATTCCCATTATGTCTGGTTTTGCTTCTAACAGATAATCATTGAGTTCGTTCAGTCCCGAAATTAGTCTGTCAATGTTGGTATAGGCCACTTTTAATTTTCTTCCTTCTCCCTGGTTTCTTCTTCCCTTGTTTTGTTCGTTTTGAAGCGCCATTGTCTTAATCTCAAGTCTATTACTCTCCACTGGAATTCTTTGCATTCTGTCTCCGATCTTTTCAAGTTTTTTTCCTTTGCTTCTTCTCTTAGCGCCCTTTCTTTTTCTAATTCCTCAGTACTCATTTCTCTTTTTATCCATATCTTATTGTATTTTTCACTCTTTGCCAAGTTACCTACTTTTTCAAATGTGTACAGTATTGAATAACATTTACAAATCTACTTTTTCAAATCTACAAATCTACTTTTTCAAATGTGTACAGTATTGAATAACATTCACAAATCTGCCTGTTTCAATAGAGTAAGATCAGTGTTACACTTCTTGTGTATCATGTAGGAGATCTTCAGCTCTCGTGGATACCTACGAGCCATGGGCATCCTTCAAGAGATACCTGGGGCAATGGATTGAATATGTCTTTTCTTATTCCATGTAGTTCTTTGTACAGTAAAGCATTAGCTTTTAAACATGCTTATACAGCAGCACACCACCAATGGTACACATTTAGGTTACATACATAGCTAAACTTATGGTACACCCTATACTGTACATAGCCATTTCTTGTCACTATTATGGATATCTGTCTCAATTATCTTTCTTGATAGTATTTGTTCAATGCCACCATAACTTGTTTCTGGCAGTCCTTTCTTGTTATATAACTGATATTTGTAGAGTGATGTTTGTGAGAAGTGTATTGATGGAGTGAAGTATGTATGCTGACAAGATATTAAACTCAGATTTACATTTTTAGACTTGTTTTCAGTTCAAACAAACTTAGACATGGCAAATGGTCAACTAACCTGTGTACGCGCATTCCAGTGCCAAAGTAACACTGTGCAGTCTGCTGATCCAGAGGCCACGTAACAGTCACTGGTAATGTTGCACTCACTTCTGCTCAGGCAAGTCACAACGCCGTAGTGGCCAAATACAATCTGCACAATTTTGGCTGAAACAAAATGCAAGGAAGTTCAATATATATATTCACTTAATATTTGCTTCTCCACTCCCCAACAAATGAAATGTTTGTCTCTAGCAGATACAATCTTATTTACAAAACCACTTGTCTATTGTCATGTGTGGTTCGACCAAAAAAAAATTCCTGATATGGTTCAGTGCTTGTAAAATTTCCTACAAGAGTTGTTACCTGTTTCAGTGGAGAAGACTCTGTAACTGTTGTCCCAGAACCCACAGGCAATGATGAATCTTGAATCAACTGTTGTAACGAAACAGTTACTCTTCATCTTGACCCTTTGGCTGAAGTTGTCACCAAGGTGGCGCTTCTGGTGCTGGCTGCTGCTGCTGCTCCCTGTGCCCGAGGCTGCTTGTTCTGGTGAGCACAAGAGCAATGAAGAAACATGTAATGGGGTGGGAATTGGAGATGATTAAAGAAAATGGAGAAAAATGGGAAATCAGCCAGTTGTTATTTGCTGATAACACTGCACTTATAGCAGATCTGAGGAGGGATTAAGGAAGTTAGTGACAGAGTTTGGGAAGGTGTCTGAAAGAAGGAAGTTGCTCCTTTCCTGTATAATACAATTAGATAAATACTTAATTGCCTCCTTTACTCTATAATTCACCTCCTTCTCCTCTTACTAACAGCAACAGTGATTGGTTAATATTTTCCATGTCTAAAGCTAAAAATTGCTCCTTAACCTTTTGATCAGGTACAGATTTCAGTGTAAAGAAACCTTACCCATGTATAGGTCAACTCCACATTTTTTTTTCAACAAATTTTATCTTCACAACTCAAACAGTATACAATTATATACAGTACATATAAAACCTGTTTTATACTTACGAAGGACGGGATCCATAGAAAGAGGCAAAAGTGTGGACGGGGACTGTGTGCCCTCAGCATAGCTTGGGCTTTGCACATTCACTATGGAAGGAAAAATAAAGGAAGATTTTAGTGTCCTGTATAACATTATACCTAATACAGAACCTACACAAATGTACATACATTCATATACCAAAGGCTTTTTCCCCCCTTACACAGGGGGTACCCAAAAAGAAAAAGGCATAGAAACCACTCCCACCCATTCCATCCCCTACATAATCCACTCCCCTCCACCCTCCTCCCTCCCTCTCATCTTGGCACCTCCTGTAGTTTTCCTACACAAATGTATTCCTGATTAAATGTGAAAACATGGAACATTACAAACTCTATTCAATCAAACACCTGAGCTACATTTCATGACGCCATACAGTTTCCTTTTTCATCACTCATCAACAGAGCCATACCTTTCCTCCATCACCCCTCATCACTCCCGACACCCTCTCCACTGCACTCCTAAACTCAGAATCACTCCCTTTCAACTAAGTATTACTTAATGCTAACACATGCATCTTTCTTCTCACGAACATATTGCCTATCTCTTCCCTTCTACCCTCATCTGTACCACAACTGAGCACATTTAATGACCCAAATCTTAGGGTTCTGGTTGGAAATCTCCCAAACCCTCTTATGCCTTGAGTTTTTGTAGAATAATTTTATAGACACCTGGATACCTACTCATATCACTCTGCCCCACTTTGTCACTTTTTACAACTCACATGGGAAACACATTCAAATTCTTTCTTCCCCATACCACAGGGGACAGAGGCAAAAAGAAAAAATATCCTCAAAGAAAAGGTACAGGACAGTTTTAAGAGGGAACAGCATAACATAAGGATAGTCATACTACAAAAGTCTTATCATTCACTTAGAAGTCGTGATTTACTCTAACATAGACAAAATAATGTGTGGCTCTAGTCCTTAGGGATGCTCCATAACAGTCCCTAAAACATTGGCTCCATGCTACTGTGTAATTAATACATACCAATGACTTTTTCCTCCTTACAAGGGAGGTAGTCAAAGTCAAAGGCATAAATCCACTCCCACCCATGTCATCCCCACATATTCCACTCCCATTCACCACTCCTCCCTCCCTCTTTTCTTGGCTCCTCCTGGATTTACCTAGTTGTATTATACAGGAAGGGAGCTATGCTTGTAGAGACCTGTCTTCATATCTTTCAGCATCAAAATTGTTCTTAAATTCTTGAATAGTGTTTGCACACACTGTTGCCTTATCTAATTTATTCCAGGTATCCACCACTCTGTGTGGGAAGCTATTCTTTTTCGGATCTCTTCTATAATTATCCTTTTTGAGTTTCTTTTCATGTCTTCTTGTTTTTCTGTTGTCTCACTTTAATAAATCATTTCTATCTAGGATTTCCATTCCTTTCATGATTCTATAGTCAGTAGATCTCCTCTTTCTCTTCTTTGTTCCAGAGTTGGTAGTTTCAATTTGGACAATCTTTGTTTGTATTTAAATTTGGAGAGTGTTGGTGCCATCTTTGTCGTTCTCTTTGTATTCTTTCTTATTTCTTTATATTCTTTTTAGTACTGGGTGTCCATAGTGTTGCAGCGTACTCCAATTTTGGTCTTATCAGTGTAACTAATATTTCCTCGATCATTTCCTCATTCAAATAGTCAAATGCCATTTTCATCGACAGGTCATCTCTGTATCTTGCCCACTGCCCTGGGTAAGGAGCAATGCAACAAGACAGCACATCCACAGCAAGGCTGCTTCACTTAACTGGTGAACCCCCCTCTCTGTCCCTTCATGCAGAAAAGGAGATGGAGAGAAATTCCTTTGGGGTGCATCAAAATATCATTCACACATACTCCCTCGTCTCTCCTATCCCCTACCCACTCCCATGCATTGTAGCATCATCCATACACAACCATTCTCCACTCACCCCTATCTTCTGTCTTCTTTCCTTCCTCAACAGACATTCCCCTCTCTCCCAGTGGCCCTTTTACCTCATCCATCCATCTCATCCTTGGCTGCCCTCTCATGTTCACCCCCTCCTCCTCTGCCTTCCACACCTCTTTTACTAATCTTTCTTCATTCATTCTTTCCACGTGTCCAAACCATCCCAAAACTTCTTCATCAACCCTATCTCCCAACTCCCTTTTCACCCCTGCTCTTCTCCTCACCTCCTCATTTCTCACTCTATCCAGCCTAGTAACCCCTATCATACTTCTCAGGTATTTCATCTCAAATACATTTAAACTCTTTCCCTCTTATATTCCATGTTTCTGCCCGTACAGTGTTGTTGGCACAATCACTCCTTCATACAATCTCCTCTTAGCATCCATTCCCAAATGTCTATTTCTCATTACACTTTTTAACCCTCCAAGGCATTTACTTGCTTCTCTCAATCTACATTCTACCTCCACCTCCACTCCTCCCTTTCTGACCATATTTGCAGCCAAGTATCTAAAACTATCCACTTCCTCCAGTCTCTCCCCCTTAATACTCACAAATGTCTATTTCTCATTACACTTTTTAACCCCCCAAGGCATTTACTTGCTTCTCTCAATCTACATTCTACCTCCACCTCCAATCCTCCCTTTCCCGCCACATTTGCATCCAAGTATATAAAACTATCCACTTCCTCCAGTCTCTCTCCCTTAATACTCACTTCCAGTCTGCTGCTATCCTCTCCCCTTGTACATCTCATCACCTTTTACCCACATTTATCTTAAAACCTCCTTCTTTCGCACACCTTCCCAAACTCCATCACTAACTTCTTTAATCACTCCTCTGATCCTGCTACAAGTACAGTATCATCAGCAAACAACAACTGGCTAGTACAGTGGTAGTGCACTGGCCTCATATTCACTAGGTAAATAGATTGAGCCCTGCCTGGTCCAGCAAGTTTAAGCTGTTTACTGGGGAGGATACTGCTGTGGCTGGGCACCACAGAAGGGGGTTGATGCTTGCCTTGGATGACATTCTGATGAGAGACCTTGAGGCTGATTTTCGAACTGAAACCTGACAATCTTAACTTTAACTCTATTTTCCAATTTTCTCCCTTTTCTTTAACCATCTCCAATCCCCAGCCCATTACCCTAGCATTTACCTCGTGCACCACCCTATCCATGTATAAATTGAACAGCCAAGGCGAAGGTGAAGTCCCACCTTTACCTCAAATCACTCACTCTCTCCATTTCTAATTCTAACACAGCCTCTACTACTCTCATACAAACTCTTGACTGCTCTAAACAGCTTTCCTCATATCCCATGTATCTGTAATAGCTCCCACAGTGCTTTCCTGTTTACCCTATCATAAGGCTTTTCCAGATCCATAAAGGCCCAAAACACATTCTTACCTTTTCCTAAAACTTTCTTACATATCTACCGTACCACAAAATTCTGATCCACACAACCCCTACCTGTTCTAAACCCACACTGTTCCTCATCAATTACTCCCTCTATTCCTCTCCTAATCCTTTCAATCAAAACCCTCCCATAAGCCTTCCCAACTACTATACTCGCACTTGTCCCCTTTTCCCTTGTAAGGTGGAACCATACAGGCACTCCTCCAGTCCTCTGGCACTCTACCCTCTTTTAGATAAACATGAAACAACTTCACCAGTTAGTCCACTATCACTGTATCTTCCTTTTTTAGACACCCCACATGACACCCATCTAACCCTGGAGTTTTAACTGCTCTCATCATTTTAATAACTGCTTTCATACATGCATATACCAAAGGATTTTTTCCCCCTTACAAGGGAGGTAGCCAAAAAACAAAGGCATAGAAACCACTCCCACCCATTCCATCCCTATCACACTCCACCCCCTTCCCTCCCTCTTATCATGGCACCTCCTGGATGATGGGTCATCCCTGCATCTTGTCCATTGCCCTGGGTCAGAGGCAGTGTCACAAGACACAGCACATCCATAACAAGGCCACTTCATCAAATCGGCGACCCCCTCTCTCCGTCCCCTCATACAGAAAAGGAGAAGACGGGAAGAAATCCCTTTGGGCTGCGTCAATTTATTTCTCATACATACTCCTTCTCCCACCACCCCCCTACCCATTCCACCTCATGGATCACAACATCATCCATACACAACCATTCTCCATTCACCCCTGTCTTCTGTCCTCTCCCATCCTTCCTCAACAGACATCCCCCTCTTCCCCAGAGCCCCTTTTACCCCATCCATCCATCTCATCCTAGGTTGCACCCTCATGTTCACTCCTTCCACATCTACCTTCCACACCTCTTTTACTAGTCTTTCTTCACTCATTCTTTCCATGTGTCCAAACCATCCCAATACTCTTTCATCCACCCTATGAAAGAGTATTGGGATGGTTTGGACACCTCATCTTTTCTTTCTAATCCTCTTTCATCAGTCATTTTCTTAACACTTCCCACTGCAATTATCTTTCCCTCTCTATCCTCTTTCACATTTAGCAACTCCCTAAAATACTCTGCCCATCTTCCTCTTACTGCTGTCTCTTCCATTATTATTTCTCTATCTGTACCTTTTACATTTTCTTCTCTACTTCTTAATTTCCTTCCTAAGCATCTTTTTATTACTTTCAAATTTTTCTGTCATACTCTTACCCCATTTCACATCTGCAATTAATCATGCACAATAAAATGCAGCCAATACCCCAGTGTGGGGTAAAATATTGTTTTACGAAAATATCCATATACATATAGCAATGTACCTTCTCTCCCTTATATGGGGGATGGTTGAGTCAAAGTACAGTGAGTCCTCCTTATACAGTAATTCTTTATCCGGTAAATTCACAGTTACGGTATTTGGTCATTACTACCCTCGATTCTATTTACCGTAAGAAAAATTCACAGATATGGTATCCACTCGTGTTTTGTTTACACCGTACCGTAGCGCCACAACGCCACGCGGCCACCACAACAATCAGTCTCTTCCTGCGTTTGGTATAAGGTAATTTCAATTTGCGGTTAGGTTTTCAGGAACCCACATGTACCATATAATGAGGACTTACTGTATACACCTACCCCAAACCTATCAAATCCCATTCATTATCCTGCCCATCACCTTGTGGAATATGAATTGAAATAAAGTTGCCTGAGCTTTATCATTATTGAAACATTTCTCAACACCCTCCAAAGGTTTCCTAATGGATGTTGACCCCCGACTCCCCAAACAAAATCTGAAACAACAACTTGATTACATAATGTCAACTGTGAAAACATCTTACCCGAGTAGTTAGTGTTCCATCGGTTGATGGCGAAATGATGACTATTGGTGATAGTGACAACAGAGGGGAGAGGCAGCTGTGGGTAAGTGTTGGCAGAAATGTGGCAGATTGGGGAATTGCTGACGAACTTCATCACCATGCACACATCCTCACAGACACCGCTGAACATCAACGGTGACTGCATGAAATGAAAACAAGATAAAAGTTAAGTGGAGTCATTATTCATCTCAGCTACAAATTATATTGAGAACACAAACTTATACAACAGACTGTTCATTTTCATCTGGTGGATATAAGATTAAAAAAAATATATATATATATATATATATATATATATATATATATATATATAAAATAAAAATTAATTAATAAATAAAATAAATTAATAAAATCAAATCATCAAAAGGCAAACATTAAAATACAAAAAAAAAAAAAATATATATATATATATATATATATATATATATATATATATATATATATATATATCAAATGAACAACTTTTATTCAATGAGATCTGACAATTACCAACTATCCAACAATATATGGTTAAAATCTCCATCAAATTAATATGAAAACAGAGCCAAATGAAGGATCTCACCAAGTGCATTGCTGAGGAACGTGGAGGATGGGGCTCCATCAGGAGCTGTGAAGGTGTCTGGCCAAAGTTACGAATCTGATTCTCAATGGCCTGTAAAGTGAAAATATTTTGAACATGTTCTCCTTCTGGGGAGAATTCATCTACCAATGGATAGTACATACATATACCAATTGGTATACCATTGGTATACCAATGATAGTACACTCTAAAATAGAACCAATGTATATACTGGAACATGTTCTGAAAATATGTGAAATTCGCTAGTGACCAGCGATATCAATCAGATCATTTTTATGGCCATCGCGTATAAGACTCGAACCTACTGCTCTGTCTCAGGAGCCTCTTGGCATCAGAGCGGTAGGTTCAAGTCCTATACACGTGGGCCATAAAAATTATCTTATGTTCTGAAAAGTAAACTGGCTTACTTCACGCATGATGGGATCACTGATGACTTCAAGTTCGACAGAGCCTTCATACGTGAGGTAGTAGAAGACATTGGTGGCTCGTACAGCCTCAGGTCCTCGCTGTTTGTAGCCAAAGATGAGGTCAATCCATTGGTGAAGTTGGCACGAAACGAACTCCGACTCCAAAGCCTGCATGACAATGATATTCTCTTTCAATGAACATTAATTTGTAAATTACAAGTGATTGACATTAAAATGTTAAAAATTAATTTTCCTTTTGTGTTTTCCAACTCTTTTGGGAGAATAACAGAAATAAATTTGTTACTCTCTTGTCTTGTTATGTTTTGTATAATACATACTAAAGGCCCTTTTACCCCCTTATAAGTGGGGTGGTAAGTCAAATCTTATACCCATCCAATACAAATCCAAAATCCATCATCAATCAGCCTTTCTATCAATTACATGGATGATGGGTCATGCCTGTCCCTACTATGTACTAAATTTATTGAAATGAACTTCAGGATGTTGGTACACTAAAAACTGAGTTTTTTGACAATTTTGTGAAAACCTGTGGGAAAATCACTTGATGTATGCAAAACATAGTGGTGAAGTATGACAGTAGTACGGCATCACTTACTATTTTTCATTAATTTCCCAAATCCTGTCAGCAAACAACTGGTTTATCTCCCACTTTTCTCCATTTTCTTTAACCATCTCCAATGCCTGACCCAGTACCCTTGCATTTACCTCTCACAACATTCTATCCATGTATAAATTGAACAACCAAGGCAACACAACACATCCCTGGCAAAGTCCAACCTTTACCTCAAACCACTCATTCTCTCCATTTCCGATTCCAACATAAGCTCTACTACTGTCGTAAAAATTCTTGACTGCTCTTAAAATCTTTCCCTCTATCCCATATATCTGCAATACCTCCCACAGTGCCTTCCTGTCTACCCTGTCATAAGCATTTTCCAAATCCATAATGGCCCAAAAATCATCCTTACCTTTTCCTAAAGCTTTCTCACATATCTGCCTTAACACAAAAATCTGATCCATGCAGGGATTTGATGTTAGATAGGCATGAATATGCCTATCTAACATCAAAGAAATCCTTGAAGTGCTCTACCCATCTTTCCCTTACTGCCTTTACTTCCATTAACATCTGTCCATCTCCACCCTTTACCTTTTCCTCTTCCACTGAGTCACCCACCCTTACTCATTTCACTACCAAAATATTTATTCTCTATAAAACTCCTTAATCGGAGATAAGAGGGAGGGTGGAGGGGGGTGGGGTGTATTTAGGGATGGAATGGGTGGGAATGGTTTTATGCCTTTTTCTTTTTGGCTACCTCCCTTGTAAGGGGGAAAAAGCCTTGGTATATAATTATGTATGTATGTATCAAACTCCTACCCAACTTTACATCTGCTCTCCTCTTTGCCTCCCTTGCCATGCATTTTGCTTCTCTTCTCTACTGCTGCACTTCTCATATGCTTCCTGAATTCTACTTCGCAACAAATCCCCATAATTCGCTACTTCTCCTCTACCATCATCTTCACTTCTTCCTCCCACCATTTGCTGTTTTCCTTTCCATTTCTTCCCTTCCTCCTTGTCACACATATCATCTTTGCACACTTGATTACTTCCTCACTGAAACAGACCCATTCTTCTTCTATTTAAGTTTCCCCTTATTCCTCACCACTTCCCACACTTTTTTCAGCTTTTCCTGATATTCTCTTTATTTTTTCATTTAATCTATTTACCCTCACTTCTCTCCCTCCATTTTCTTCCTCTTCTTTACCTACTCTCAATTTCCCTTCTACCAGATAAAGATCCATCAATCCCTTGCTCTCTCCCATGAAAACATTAATATCCACAACATTTCCAATCCTCCCTTTGTGTACCATTACATAATCCATTAATGCCCTTTCAACCATACTTCCCTCCACCACACTTTCCCATGTATACTTAAGTTTGTGTCTTAAACACTGTGTTCACTATCATCAACTCCTTTTCTAAACACATATCTAACACCCCTCCACTATAGTTCTTGCCTAACACCTTAAATCTCCCTAATACTCATCTTTTTGTTCATTCCTAATCTAGCATTCAGATCTCCCAACACTATATTTTCATTCCTTCCACACTATAAACTCATTTAAATAAATCCAAAAATCCTTCCTATCTTTTTCACTTTTCTCACTAACAAACCATATGCATTCATAAAAGCCCATATTTCCATTCCTTTGTCCAGGCTATCTTTGGAGTCACTTCCCTCCACTCTCCCATGCATTTTCCTATGTCATCATTTACCAGCAGTACCATTTCTTTCCTCCCTCACTCATTCATCACACCTAACACCCTCCCCACCGTCCTAAAGTTAAACTCACGCCACCCTTTGAACTTCTGTTTAATGCTAACACATCCATCCTTGTTCTCACAAACATAACACCAACCTCTTCCCTTTTACTCTCATCTGTACCACATCCACACACATTCAGTGACCTAATTACTAATGTTCTTGATGTCCTCCCAGAAACCTCATAACTTGATTTAATTTAAAGGAGGAAATCACATAGTACAAGATCCCTAGTCCTTCACTCTGTCCCATCTAGTCACTATTTCCAAGCATGAGAACACATTGGCACAATTTTCCCCCAATGAACATGGGCATGAAAAAGTAACTAAAAATTGGAAAATTTTATTCTATTTATTTATTTTTATTTTTTGGTACTGTCATTTTTGTCTTGCTTGAAACTCCTTTCATTCCATCCACCTCTGCTTTCTACACTTTTTTTTTTTTGCAAATTTTACTTCACTCAATTTCTATACAGTGTCCAATTTTGCTGGACAAAGATCTAAAACACTTTGAAAATTTAGTGAAAATATTAATAAAAACCAAGCCAGGTTAACATAATAAATGAAAAGCTTGGTAGAGAAGAAACTGGAAATAATACCTGAATCAAGAGTTCACAACCAAGTATACATACATACATATACCAAGGCTTTTTCCCCTTACAAGGAAGATAGCCAAAAAGGAAAAGGCATAAAATCATTCCCACCCATTCGATCCCTGAATACACTCCACACCCCTCCACCCTCCCTCTCATCTTAGCACCTCCTGTATGACAGGTCATCCCTGCACCTTGTCCACTGCCCTGGGTTAGAAGCAGTGTCGCAAGACACAGCACATCCACAGTAAGGCCGCGTCATTAAATCAGTGACCCCCCCTCTCCGTTCCCCAATGCATAAAGGCGAAGACGGGGAGAAATCCCTTCGGGCTGCGTCAAAATTTGCTCACACATACTACCTCACCCTCCATCCCCCCGCCCATTCCACCTCATGCAATCACAACATCATCCATATACAACCATTCTCCATTCACCCCTGTCTTCTGCCCTCTCCCATGCTTCCTCAACAGACATTCCCCTCTTCCCCAAAGCCCCCTTCACCCCATCCATCCACTAGGACGTCCCTTCAAATTCACTCCCTCCACATCTGCCTTCCATACCTCTTTTACTAGTCTTTCTTCACTCATTCTTTCCATGTGTCCAAACCATCCTAATACTCTTTCATCAACCCTATCTCCCAACCCCCTTTCCACTCCTGTTCTCCTCCTCACCTCCTCATTTCTCACTCTATCCAGCCTAGTAACCCCCATCATACTTCTCAGACACCTCATCTCAAACACATTCAAACTCCTTCTCTCTTATGTTCCATGTTTCTGCCCCATACAGTGCTGTTGGCACAATCTCTCCTTCATATAGTCTCCTCTTAGCATCCATTCCCAAATGTCTATTCCTCATTACACTTTTTAATCCACCAAGGCATTTACTCGCTTCTCTCAATCTACATTCTACCTCCACCTTTTCTTGCCACATTTGCACCCAAGTATCTAAAACTATCCACTTCCTCCAGTCGCTCTCCCTTAATGCTCACTTCCAGACTACTGCCACTTTCACCCCTTGTACATCTCATCACCTTACTTTTACCCACATTTATCTTCAGCTTTCTTCTATCACACACTCTCCCAAACTCTGTCAGCAACTTCCTCAATCCCTCCTCCGATCCTGACGCAACAGTTGGCTCACCTCCCACTTTTCTCCATTTTCTTTAACCATCTCCAATCCCTGACCCACTACCCTTGCATTTACCTCTCTCACTACCCCATCCATGTATAAGTTGAACAGCCAGGGTGACATAATGCATCCTTGATGAAGTCCCACCTTTACCTCAAACCACTCACTCTCTCCATTTCTAATCCTGACACAAGCTCTACTACTCTCATAAAAACTCTTGACAGCTCCTAGAAGCTTTCCTCCTATCCCGTATATCCGCAAAACCTCCCACAGTGCCTTTCTGTCTACCCTGTTTTAAGCTAAGAAACGATATTACTTGAAGGCAAAGCAAAAATACTGACCATCCTGTTGATTCTGACAAACTCTTCAGGTGAAGAGGCCCAAGGTGGCAGTACAGTGTCATCTACAGGTCCATCATCTTCCGTTATGCCCAACTTGTAGCGGTTCCAGTTAACAAACATCTCAGGTAAGTAGTAAAACTCTGGGATCAGTTCCTGTGGAAAACACAAGTCATCAGACACTAAACCTAGATATGATAAACAACCAATCTACTTTGCTACCATTTCTTGTGCATTCATTTGACCTATTCATAACAATGATGCTCTTTATAAATATTTTATTCTGACTAATGCCATACCATTCTAATCAACTTATGACAAAATCTCATGTTCACAAAAATGTCAATCTGAGTCTCTTTGTTAGCTTACCTTTACATCAGAAGTATCCCTTTGGCAATTCTTCCATGATGAGGCTACAGAAGAGAACATACGATTCGGGTGATCGAATTTGCCTCCTTGCAGAGCCAGGAACATTGTTGTGAAGGGTTCCTGCCAAAAAAAAAAAAAGAATAAATCAAATAAGATAGAAATTAAAAAGATGAATAAAAAATACAAAAACAAATACATAAAATATAACACAAGGATGCAGAGGGAGCCTAGGATATCATCATTCATCCCTGTCAATCCCCAAAAAATCTCAAAACCTTCAGTTACCCTATACCAGAGGACACAAAACAACTTTTGTCAGGTTCACACAAACCACACAAAACTTGAAATTTGCCCACCAGGTGGAAGCTCATACAGTGAACCACTTACAAGCCTAATAAGCCAGTTGAGTGTGAAGGCTGAGGTGGAGTAATGGGTGCCATAGTGGAAGGGTGGAATCTGGTCGTGCTCCCAAGTGCTGTACCGCTCCTCGAAGAAGGCCCGCCGAGATGGGTTCAGCGCACCAATGGGCTGCAAAAAAAATATATATAACATTACATATATCAATGGTTTTTTTTCCCCTTACAAGGGAGGTAGCCTTATGTAATATTAAATTTGTATATGTACAAGTATATTCCCCCAGTAAAAGGAGTAAGGGAAATACTGCTACCATATTCCTATATGTATCATAGGTAAGTAGGTCAGGTGGAGTGATGGGACTTGGGATTCCCCAGTCTGCATTTTTATCCTATGAAAAGGCAAGGTATCCAAGGAACTGGGAGAATTCCAACCAAGAGTCTAGTAATTGGGTCATTAGATGTGTATAGATGTGGTACTGATGAGAGTAAAAGGAAGAGAATGGTGATATCTTTGTGAAAAGAAAGATGGATGTGTCACTAATGGAAGTATATTCCCCTTGCAGTTCGAGGTGAGGGGAATACTGCCACCTTCTTCCTATATGTATCATAGGTAAGTAAGTCTGGTGGAGTGATGGGACTCAGGATTCCCCAGCCAGCATTTTTTTCCCTATGAAAAGTCAAGACATACAAGGGGCTGGGAGAACTCCAACGAAAAGCCTAATAACTGTGACATTCACTTCAGAATGAGTCAAATTGTTGCTCGCAGCATTGGCTGCCATATGTATGATTCATCACACTACTTGCATTATAAAATATAAAGTCATTGCTGTATTACTCATTCTCTTTTACTCTGAGTAATAATAAACACAGAAAACGTGATCAAACCAGTTCACAGAATCCGAGGGTAACTCATGTACAAGTACAAAAAAATATTTATATAATCAAGATGCCAGTGCCAGTATCCTTGTGTACCCACTTGCGCCTCATGATGCCTATGTGGGCATCATACTGAAGTGGTTCAATGTATATGAATGAGGTATTGATTAGGGAAAAAGGAAGAAATTAGTGGAATCTTTGTGAGAAAAAAGATGAATGTGTCAGTAATGTGTGATATAAAACTGAAAGGGAAGTACAAGGTGCTGATGGAAAAATACTAATGAAAATGAAGGTGGTAGAGGGAAGATAGGTAGAGTATTTCAGGGATATGTTGAATGATTGAAGCTCGCTGGCTGAGCGGGTTAGGGTGTCGTTACTTGCAGCGAAGGTCGAGGTGAGGGCAGTTCGAATCCTGCCACCAGCAAAGTTGAACTAAGGGCACAGTTCATTAAATTCCAGGCCACAAAGCCCTCCATGAGGGGCACCGTCCTAGCCTACCGATAGGGGGGAGTGTGTGACATTAAACCATATATATATATATATATATATATATATTATATATATATATATATATATATATATATATATATATATATATATATTATATATATATATATATAAAGTTGAATGACAGGGAGGGATTGACTCTTGCAGTGGGAGATGCCAGGAAAATGACTGTGGTGAAATAGGAAAATAATAGGACTATAGGAAAAGAGGAGATACAAAATGCATTGAAAGAGATGAAAGGTGGTAAAGTACCTGGGATAGATGGTTGTCATGATGAGTTTCTGACAAAAGGGGAAGTAATTATAGTGGAATGATTAAAGAAATTGTTTAATGTGTGCCTGAAGAAAGAAAGTGCTCTGGCAGCATGGAGGAGTATATATATAGTTCCAGTATATATGGAAAAAAGGCATAAATATGAATGTACTACTTTTAGGTGGATCAGTCTGTTAAATGTACTTGCTAAGGCATATGGGTATGTGCTGAGAGGATTAGGGAGGGAACAGAATGGAAATAAGCGTACATGCTTTTTTGTGTTATCCTCGGCAATTTTCAATTATTATTTCGAACTATGTGTTCTTGTCATTATCTGCACTTCAAGTATATTTATTCTTTGCCAAATAAATTTATCATTATTATTATTATTATTATAATTGGGGAAGAATAAAGTGGGTTTAGGAAAAGAAGAGACTGCATTGATCAAATTTTTGTGGTAAGGCAGATATGTGATAAGATTTTGCCAAATGGTAAGAAGGACATTTTGTTTTTTTTGTGGATTTGGAAGAGGTGTATGACACTGTTGACTGAGAGGCATTATGGGATATGCAAAAGATGTACGGGACAGGGGGTAGTCTGTTAAAGGTGGTCACATATTTTTACATGACCAGAAGAACTTAGTGTCATGGTAGGGAATGAAGAGAGGAAGCAGTTTCAGGTGAAGATGGGGTTGCACCAAGGTTATGCAATGTCAAAATGGTTCTTCAACATAAATGTGAATGGGGTTGCGAGGTAGGCAAATAAGGTGTTAGGTAGTGGCTTAGAGCTGGTAAAATAAAGTGGAGGGATGTGGAAGGAGGGGCATTATGCAACATTAAATATTGTATCTTGCGACACTGCTTTTGACCCAGGGCAGTGGACAAGGTGCAGGGATGACCCGTCATCCAGGAGGTGCTAAGATAAGAGGGAGGGTGGAGGGGTGTGGAGTGTATTCAGGGATGGAATGGATGGGAATGATTTTATGCGTTTTCCTTTTTGGCTACCTCCCTTGTAAGGGGGAAAAAGCCTTGGTATATGTATGTATGTATATATACACTGATTATGCCAAATTACTCAAGAGAGTAAGAACAGAAGAAGATTGCATATCGCTACAAGAAGACCTAGACAAAATATGGGAATGGAGTAGGAAAAGTGAGATGACCTTCAACATCAAAAAATGTAGCATAATGGAACATGAGGGGACGTCCTAGGATGAGATGGATGGATGGGGTGAAGGGGGCTTTGGGGAAGAGGGGAGTGTTTGTTGAGGAAGGACAGGAGAGGACAGAAGACAGGGGTGAATGGAGAATGGTTGTATATGGATGATGTTGTGATGCATGAGGTGGAATGGGTGGGGGGATGGGGGGTGAGGTAGTATGTGTGAGCAAAATTTGACACAGCCCAAGGGGATTTCTCCCCGTCTTCTCCTTTTATGCATGGGGGGATGGAGAGGGAGGGTTGCCAATTTAATGAAGCGGCCTTGCTGTGGATGTGCTGTGCCTTGCAACGCTGCCTCTGACCCAGGGCAGTGGACAAGGTGCAGGGATGACCCGTCATCCAGGAGGTGCTAAGATAAGAGGGAGGGTGGAGGGGAGTGGAGTGTATTTAGGGATGGAATGGGTGGGAATGATTTTATGCCTTTTTCTTTTTGGCTACCTCCCTTGTAAGGGGGAAAAAGCCTTGGTGTGTGTGTATATATATATATATATATATATACTGTATATATATATATATATATATATATATATATATATATATATATATATATATATATATATATATATATGCAATTTTTCAAGTAAAGAAGAAAAGGTAAAAGGTGGAGAGTGATAATGGAAGAGGTGACATTAAGAGGAAAATGGGCAGAGTATTTTAGGGAATTGCTAAATGTGAAGGAGGATAGGGAGGGAAAGGTGGTTGCAGTGGGAAGCACTAAGAAAATGACCGTGATGTGTGAGGAAAATGGGGGAGAATTAAGGAAAGATAAGGTGAAACCGGTTATTAAAATAATGAGAACAGGAGCAGGCAAGACACCTGGGTTAGATGGGTGTCACTAAACCTCACCCAGGTCAGAGTCGAATATATCTCAGATATTGTTTAAGTCATACATTTTCATGCCCTCGGATAAGGGTTCAATATCTCGGATTGTCAACTAAGATATACGGGGTTTCTATGATTTTTTTTCATCATCTCGCCATCCATGTGCACTAAACCCCACCTAAGTGGGGGCTTAATGTCTTGAGTATCAGATAAGTCACATACTTTTGTCCAGTGAACAATGCCTTTTTTTTCATTTTGTGTGGAATAAAAGGTGTACAATGCCATTTTAGTGGTTTTGTGTCTGAAATATGGTGGGGTAATAACTTAGACTTTCCCTTGATAACTCAACTTCTCTGTATTATGGAAAAATCTACAAATAACTGTTTTTATCGTTTCTTTCTTCTCTATTTTCCACACTTTCTTCTATGTGTATTTTTCTCTTGTGAGTAGTGCCACAAACATACAACTGAGTGTGAAAGGTTGCATGGTGGACACGCTTTCAACAAGATTCAGTTGTTAAAAGGGTATTCACAGACTTTGCCTCTTGCAGGGGGTTATAAGAGCGTAACTCCCACACAAAATGAGGAATTACTGTAGTTTAAAAAAAATCACATTCTAAAAAAAATTCCAATGTTTTGGAAAATCAAAAGTTTCATCACTTTTTTGGTCCCAAAGGTGCCAAAAAACAGGACTTCTACCAAAGCCAAAGCTCAGCTCAACTAAAGAGTGACTCTTATCCTACATACCTTTGACAGGTCCCTGTAGTTGGACGGCTGTGACAAATCGAGCTCTGGACTCTCGTAGTTGGTGAGGACCCAGGGGAACACTGGGTACTGGTTCAAATCATTGTACGTTCGCCCTGGACAATGGGAAATTAGAAATTTTAGTGTAAGATATATGTAATGCAAATGTACACATGTTACATATTGCCAGCATCATAAAGAATGTGCTGAAGTAATTTTTCCAACTTTTCTGGAAACTGAAAAAAGTCCTCAATTTTCTGTTTCACAAATGTACATAACACTATTCCTTATATAATTCTAACCTACTCAGACACTAGATATGACATTGCCCACTGTACCATTAGGAGCACCAGACAATGAAGAATTGATTTATGCAAAAATCCATATGTACATACATGCATTATACCTTCCTAAGGTTCCTGTTTGATCAAAACCATACAGGGTCAAAAGCCGACCCCTTTCCCAATTGGAAAAAAACACCTAGCACTGCATTGAGAACACAAGCATGAAGACCATTAGTTTTACAAAACTACTGATCAATCCAATGCCTCAAATATGTCTCTTGAAGATCTGCGGCCCCCATGAATCCGGCCACGGTTACTGGGAAAATTATACATTGTCTGAACCGGGTGTGTTGAACAGTGTCAAATAATGTGTTCGGTTTCTTCAGGTCTGCTATTAACCAATTAACACCCATTAAAAAAACTTCATATATCATTCTGTATGTCCTAGGTATGAAAACGAGTTTTAATACCATCAGTGGATTCAATAATTTAGTTTTCATAGGCTGCAACTTTTACAGTAAATATGGAAGTTTTAATACTATCACAGAAACTTCCCTTTCCAAACTAATAACATTTTCTGGTTTCAAAAATGTAAGGCATGATGGGATAATGGGATTAATAATGAGGTTAATTACATTCATCAGGCGGGTTCGCCCGTCCAAAACCGAAAAAACTCCCTCAGGCGGGTTCTCCCGTCCAAAACCGAAAAAACTCCATCGGGCGGGTTCTCCCGTCCAAAACCGAAAAAAAAAACTCCATCGGGCGGGTTCTCCCGTCCAAAACCGAAAAAAAATTCCATCAGGCGGGTTCTCCCGTCCAAAACCGAAAAAAAACTCCATCAGGCGGGTTCTCCCGTCCAAAACCGAAAAAAAAACTCCATCGGGCGGGTTCTCCCGTCCAAAACCGAAAAAAAAACTCCATCGGGCGGGTTCTCCCGTCCAAAACCGAAAAAAACTCCCTCAGGCGGGTTCTCCCGTCCAAAACCGAAAAAACTCCATCGGGCGGGTTCTCCCGTCCAAAACCGAAAAAAAATTCATCGGGCGGGTTCTCCCGTCCAAAACCGAAAAAAACTCCATCGGGCGGGTTTTCCCGTCCAAAACCGAAAAAAAACTCCATCGGGCGGGTTCTCCCGTCCAAAACCGAAAAAAACCCATCAAGCGGGTTCTCCCGTCCAAAACCGAAAAAAAAACTCCATCGGGCGGGTTCTCCCGCCCAAAACCGAAAAAAAACTCCATCGGGCGGGTTCTCCCGTCCAAAACCGAAAAAGAAACTCCTTCCTTACCAGCTATCGTGTTGAGAAACATGAGATATTCAAAGTTTGAAATCTCCCGCCTCTGCCACTTCTGCGTCATGTTCGAGGCCCTGAAGAGTTGTCTCGGCGACATCATCGATGCCCTGCGCGTCTGCGGGATCCCATACTTGATGCCCACCCCCACTCGCGGTAGAGCCTTCACCACCCGCTTCACGGTCGTCTGATCCGGCAGCGCGAAGAACACCGAAGCTGCAAAAGAAAACAAAGTTTATATGGACCGAAGAATACGGAATCTGGGAACTTACGAGTACTTCAGGACTAAAAGTAACTAACCTTGGGTATATACAAATTTTCAACCTTACAGAAAACAGGGACATCGTGGAACTCGAAGGAAATGGAAATTGGTATGGTAACGTGCTGAAGAAAACAAATTTTATATGGATCGAAGAATACGGAATCTGGGAACTTACGAGTACTTCAGGACCAAAAGTAACTAAGCTTGGGTATGTACAAATTTTCAACCTTACAGAAAACAGGGACATCGTGGAACTTGAAGGAAATGGAAATTGGTATGGTAACGTGCTGATTAACAAAATGGGGGTGGGGAAAACAGGTTATGGAATCAAAGAAAACACGTCTGATGGAAATGTGGGACCAAACAAATACAATAGAAATAAATAAATAAATTTTAAACTGCGATAAAATGAGGTTGAAAAAGCGATGTTAATGTGTCTATATACATACAAAGGCCTCAATTCTCCTTTTATTGTGAATGACTGAGTCAAATCATACGTTTATCTTGTCTCTGAGAGAGAGAGAGAGAGGGGGGGGAGGGGAAGGGAAGTGAACGAAAGGGAGCTTTCTAGTTCATTCGATCCGTCCCTCTCTCACCCCCAAACCTCCTCTCCATCACCTCTTTCTTCTTCTTCTCCTCCCCCTCCTCTTCCTCCTCCACCCAGAAGCCCTCGGATCCCTTGGCGAGGGATCTGCGTACGCTTTTCACGACATCCAAGGGCGCTATCCTTGACCCAGCCACCTATTTACCATCACATGATTTACTGAGGCTTAATGATCTTCTATCATGTTGCTTCCTTTTCACAATTTCCCACATTTAAGTACCATACCCATGTTCTTTACACAGAGAGTACCCGCGAAATACGTTCAAGGATCCTTCAATTAGCTACTCTAAACATGCACTAGACACTTAAGTGCAACGTCACTGCCACTAATATACTCCCTACCACCGCAAAATCCTGACTGAAACCCTACCCCAAAGGATAAATACAAAAATAAAAGAATAAAACCACAGGGATTAAAATATGCGAATAAAGGCGCCCATGCGGGGCAGTCCTGGAATTCGGACGTTCCAGCGAATCCTCTTCGGATGTCCAGCACGACGTGGCCCTGAAGTCCCAAGACCGGTCCGACCTAAGATCTCCAACTTTCACTTGATCACATGTGGAGGAGGTGGAGACGTGGGGGTGATGCGGGTGGATAGCCCAGGGAGAGAACATACGAACATGAGAATGGAGGAGACTGCATGAGACCATAAGGCCTACACTATAGAGTTCCATTTCCATCACCACCTATCATTCCCATGCATAAAGTTATCTAACCTTCTCATAAAACAAGGAGGTTATATGGAGGACACATGTAAAGCTGTATACAAGGTCGTGCATATGAATAAACGCATATAAACTGTTCCAGACGCGCGCGCGCGCACGCACGCACACACACACACACACACACACACACAGGCACATAAACACACACCAAGGAAATGACTTTATACAGGACTGTAGCAGTGTCGTTGAGTTGGAAATCACAAATGTAGAAGCTGGCTAGATGGGATCTCAGACTGGATGCTTAAAGTACTTGCCATAACCAATATCCCACTTCAACGCAGTGGGAAGTGAGAAACCCCAGAGAGGTCAAGCCCTGTCACCTACAGCAAGTTTTTTTTTTTTTTTTTTTTTTTTTTAAGGCTGATGCTTGGGTTACCTCCTCTCCTGGCCAGGGCTATTGGGAACCAACGCCACATAGTCTGTAGCAGGTCCCGGGGATCGAACTGACGACCACCTGCTCACGAGTTCGACACGGTATCTAGGCTACCGCATGGAACGCAGAAGCCAATTGACGAACAAGATTCATAACCTAGTTGTACATTCAGAAGAAGCGTTAGTGCCACAGGACCGGGAGAGAACTAACGTGGCACCAATTCACAGAGAGATGAGGACCCACTGAACTACAAACCGGTGTCCTTGAGCAGTATGAGAGCAAAATGAGTGAGGAAATTGTAAAAAGATGAATTAAAAAGAAATGAAGGGGAAGAGCATTTTGGCAGTTTCAGTTTTCAGTTTCAGACCGGGACCTTGGAATCCTTAATCCGCTTCTGATTCAAACATGCAGCGGTCGTGTGGTCTCTACACAAAAGGGGTAAAAACAAGATCAAAATCAAAGGTTAATGACCAAACTGGTTCTTAGCCTTGCAGATAAAACGTACCAGAAGAGGCTAGAAGCAAGCACTGGACTTGGAATACTAAAGGAAGAAAAAGAGGTGACAGGACGGCGGTGGTTAGGTCACTGGGACAAAGAAGGTAGGGTGATCTAATAAAAGTACTGAAATGGGGCAAGGGCTTTAACAAAGGTGATGCGGGCAGGGTCATCATATTAGGACAACAGGGCAGGACTCGCAGTGATGGATCTGAATTGGATAAGTTTAGGTTTCAGATGGAAATAGTCGAGAGCTGGTTTACCAACAAAGTTGTTAACGAATGGAATAGAATTGGTAACCATGTAGTGATCAATGAAACAATTGTCTGTTGTAAAATAAGATTTGATAACTTTATGGATGGGATGCCAGGCAGTAAGGACCATGAGACTGCCTAGTGTAGGCCTTATGGTCTCTTGCGGTCTCCTCATGGGTTTGGGTCGGTAGGGCGTCCAGAGACCACGTATCTGTATGAAAACCTATTCCCCAGTATCAGACACACAGCGCTTTCCGTACATGCAGATGCGTCACGTCACCTCCTGAACTTGGAATGACCTGGAACACGGTACAACCCGAGCTACGAGCACACACGAAATTAAAACGAGGTATGGCAGATTGTGATAAAAGAGGCTGGATTCCATGAGCACAGTTCATCTCCTGTTAAATACAATTTGATAAATGCAATTAGGTACACACGCCTGCGCACAATGTGTGTATATGCAGTATATATATATATAAATATATATATATATATACATATATATATACATATATATATAATATATATATATATATATATATATATACATACACACACACCTGAAGTGAATCGCTAGTAACAGCGAGAATCATACAAATGGTTTGGCATCAATCTAGGCCTCGGTTTGATCCCCGATGCGACTGTCAAAAATATTGTCTATATATATATATATATATATATATATATATATATATATATATATATATATATATATATATATATAGATTATATATATATATATATGTATGTATATATGTATAAATGTATATATGTATATATACACTGTGCATGTGGATATTTACTCAACTAGCACCTAATCTAGGCTGAAACCATGAGAAAATGGTCTCCCAGGGTTAACAAAGAGAAGGTGAACGCGGAAAAAAGGGCGTTGTAGGTGTTCCCCTTTAAGTAAATCCGCCATCTCGTGCAGGCAAAAGGCACCTCTCTCTCTCCCTCTCTCTGTCTCTCTCTCTCTCTCCCTCTCTCTCTAAGCTCTTGGATCTCTTCTCGGGGAGTCTGCGGACTCTTACATTACGTGGACGGATCGAATCGAGGTAAAGAACCTCTCGTTCTCTTTATCTCACATTAAAAAAAATCACACACACAAACACAAACACACACATACACACACACACACACAAACACACAAGTATCTATCACACAGAGTGGTAGATACTTGGAACAAATTGGACAAAGAAACAGTGTGTGCAAACACTATTTAAGATTTTAAGAAAAACTTGATGCTGAGAGATACAAAGACGGGTCCCTACGAGCATAGCTCCCTTCCCGTATAATACAACTAGGTAAATACACACACATACAAGCAGGTTGAAGAATGCCAAATAATACAGTTCAGGTACAGTTGCACTAATCAGTGTAATAGCCTGGATGAGTTGTCAAAAAACGGACGAACCTGAAGCGAGGTCGGACCAATGGAGACAAAGACGGGACCTCACGAGAGAAGCTCTTTTCCTGTATACTACAATTAGGTAAACACGCACGCATATATGCACATAAACATACGCAAACACACACGAACACACGTGGGCGGGGAGTTGTGTGTGTGTGTGTGTGTGTGTGTGTGTGTGTGTGTGTGTGTGTGTGTGTGTGTGTGTGTGTGTGTGTGTGTGTGTGTGTGTGTGTGTGTGTGTGTGTGTGTGTGTGTGTGTGTGTGTGTGTGTGTGTAAGGTCACGGCATTAACCATAGATTGGTCATACATGAGCTCTGAGCTCTCTTCCGGGAGGGAAATAGCTGTCGATCACGAGTCCAACACGTGATCCAAGACCATGGTGAATCACACAATATAACCTCGCATACCAACACCCACAGACAACACTGTTGACGCAGTCAAGCGCCAGCGAGCGCGCGCGTGCGCGCAAACAATGTGAGAGGGGAGAGGGAGGGAGGGAGGGAGGAAGGGGAGAGAGCGAAAGACAGATAGATAGATAGATAGATAGATAGAGAGAGAGAGAGAGAGGGGGGGAGACATAAATACGGGCGCGCGCACGAACACACGCACACACACAGGGAGAGGGAGAGGGAGGGAGAGAGCGAGAGATATACACATTGTGTATATATATATATATTATATATATATTATTGTCCAAAATGTTCCGGACACTTTGAATTTCGTATTAAAGTACTAATATCGTCCTTGAGAGTTAAGACCAGATTTCATTATTTAGTGTGAAGACCTTGTTTATTAAAAACAGCTTGACATGTTTTGACACAGGAATGAACTAACTTGTGGCACTTTCCAACAGATATCTGGTGCCATTCAACTTGAAGAACATCCCAAAGTCACTCTACCGTTTTAGGGTTTCTCGCTTTTTGCTCTTCTACAAAGTATCTTCCAGACATTTTCGATAGGATTCAGGTCCGGGGTCTGCGCAGGCCAGTCTAGAACTTCGATTTCTTGGTCAGATAAGAATGACTTCACCAACTTTGCCGTGTGGCATTTTCGACAGGATTCAGGCCTGGGGTCTGCGCAGGCCAGTCTAGAACTTCGATTTCTTGGTCAGAATGACTTCACCAGCTTTGCTGTGTGGCATTTTCGATAGGATTCAGGTCCGGGGTCTGTGCAGGCCATTCTAGAACCTCGATTTATCGGTCAGATATGAGTAACTTCACCAGCTTTGCTGTGTGGCATTTTCGATAGGATTCAGGTCCGGGGTCTGAGCAAGCCAGTCTAGAACCTCGATTTTTGGTCAGATAAGAATGACTTCACCAGCTTTGCTGTGTGGCATTTTCGATAGGATTCAGGTCTGGGGTCTGCGCAGGCCAGTCAAAAACCTCGATTTCTTGGTCAGAACAGAATGACTTCACCAGCTTTGCCGTGTGGCATTTTTGATAGGATTCAGGTCCGGGGTCTGCGCAGGCCAGTCTAGAATCTCGATTTCTTGGTCAGATAAGAATGACTTCACCATCTTTGCTGTGTGGCAGAGAGCATTATCCTACATAAATACTGCAGGTTGAGAAGCAGCAGCGCGTAGATAAGACGCGACATGTTGACGCAGTGATTCCTTGTTACACCTGAGCATTCACTTAGCCCTGCAAGCGAATAAGTGAACCAGTGCCCTCTGCTGAAATTATGCCCCAAACCATGACGCTCCCGCCACCGAATGTTACACTGCTCTTGATGTAATTTTTTTATACCTTTTCACCTGCCTTGCGACGAACAAATCTTTTGCCATCCGAGCCAAACAAATTAAACTTTGATATGTCACTAAAGTGAGCTAAGGTCCACTGGTCCTTAGAACGTGCTCCGTTGCGAATCTTAGACGGTATTTTCTGTTCTTTGCACCTTTGACCGAAGGTGTGCGAGCGTGCAAATCTTCTTTCTTAAGACGACGTGACACACTTTGCCTAGACACATCTCCTATAGTCTCACTGATCTCACGGAAATTTGCTGAAGCTGTCGCAAAGCGATCCTTCCTCACGATGCGACAAATGGCTCGATTTTGATTTACCGTCGTTTTTCTCGGCATACGGGATTAAAGAGAGGCATGAGAAATACTGTTGAAGCTTCCTATATTAACACGTTCGAAAATCCCAATGATAGGGGAGGTTTCCTATCTTTATCGAAGCTAGCAAGCAAATTGATAATAAATACAATTGGGAAGCACGCGCCTGGTAGGAAAAGGTTTTGTTTGTTTGTTTATTACTATTTGCTCGATTTTCATTTATTATTAGTCATCTGTCAATTTATTATTATCTACTATTTACCTGCTTGTTTATTATTCAACTATACCTATGCATTTATTTATTCTATTTATTATTATTTATATTATTATATTTTTTTATCTATTTTTCTTTTATTTATTCATCAATATAATTTTTCCGCATCCGACCTAGTTATGGACCAAAAGGTCTCCTGTCGTCAAACTCCTTTGTAATCCTTTGAAATCACCAGAGAGCCAGCGGGATGACCTGTCCGAGTTTCCAACTTCGAGTGTATACTGTAAGTGTAAGGTTCAAGCTATTTGTAGGCAGCTTACTGAAGGAGACGGAGTCGGTGAAAACGTATATAAGCAATAAAGGAGTTCCAACCCATCTTCGCTTTTTCTTCCTCCATCCACACTCTCATATATATATATACATATACATATATATATATAGAGAGAGAGAAGAGACAAAAGGTGGGAGAGAAATGGAGAAACAGAAGGGGAAAGAGAAGGGGGGAGAAAAGAAGAGAGGATAGAAAAGAAGATACAGGAGGAAATCACAAAAAATTATGTGTGTGTGTGTGTGTGTGTGTGTGTGTGTGTGTGTGTGTGTGTGTGTGTGTGTGTGTGTGTGTGTGTGTGCGCGCGCGCGCGTACGTGCATGGGGATGGGAAAAAGTCACTGCTTGCGCAGATCCCCTTTGTACGCCTTGGGTTGGCGATTTGGTAGCTGGCCAGAAGGAGAGTGACGATCATGTTGTGTGTATAAAATAGCCTTTCTAGTTCATCGAAGACAGTGGTGTTGAATGAGACTACCTCTTCTTTTATATTATTTTCATTTGTGCTTTTGCTTTGATTTCTAATTTATGAATTTGAGTAGTTTTAGTATACAGTGTGGAGGACTGCCAGAGTGATAGGTACAACTTGGCCACTGGGCTCAGCCTCAAACTCTGACTCCTCTCTGCTTGTGGACTAAGTCGTCCTTAGTATTTATGGTTGGCTTACTTCATTTTCTGTATATAGTGTGTTGACCAATGGCATATAGGGCTAAAAGTCCTACGACACGCCCCCTCGGGACATCTGACCCCAGCCGAATAGGGCCTTGGGTCAGCGGGGTCATGCTCCTCTTGAGTAGGGACTCACGCGCGCGATGCTAACAACATCGCCAGCAGTACAACGTGGTGATGTTTGGGAAGTTGTAATGTCATAACACATTTGTAAATGTACACTTTAAACCCACTATCGAAGAAATAATATCAGAAGTAGAGGAAGTCCGTATATTTCGACTACTATCTGTAGTCCTCTTCATCTGAAGAGGACTACAGATAGTGGTCGAAATATACATATCTCCTCTACTTCTGATATTATTTCTCCGATAGTGGGTTTCAAGTGGTATGTTTCGTCATCAAATCAGTCACCACGTACACATTCAGAGAGTGAGCTTACTGGGGTCGAGGACGACCAAGACACAACTTACTTCTGGAGGCGAGGAAAATCTCGAGGGCAGTATTCTGGAGGAGGTACCGCCGGGAGAAGATGGCCCGGACCTCACTGAAGTGCCACTTGCCATGGACATGCTCGCAGTACTTGACCACCTGGAAAGAGAGAAAGAGAGTATGAGTGCCGGTGGGCGATCAGACCGCTGGACATCCATCCCCATATATCCTTCGTTGCTGTGCTTGTTCGCGACTTACTAAATACCTTTGCGGCTACACGCCGCCACTGCTGTAGTGTCCCTATATTGCACATACAGGTAAACGTCGACTTACGATGGCCGCGACTTACGATTGTTCGACTTTACGATGACGACGACGACGACGACGACATGTACCTTTATTGTAAATAAATTTGTTAATCTTCATCAAATCATTGTATACATCTATTATAATCAATACAGTATATTGTAAATATTGTACCACATTCAAGGATGGCCATCGTATTGTGGAATCTATTTGTACATAACATTATTTGCATACTTTGTACAGAACATTAATGTATTCATCGTATATTATGTATGTCATGGCGGACGGGCAAAGCAAATACAAGTCCAAAGAGAATCTGATTTAATCTGATCCATTTCTCATGGAATACATCATGCATCATGTAGTAGGAACACCTCTACTACCCCTTCTTCTCCATGGGTGCCTGTGACTTTGTCCATCCGAGGGAAACCCACGGTACCGCTCAAAATGGCTCCCTCAAGCTGTCTACGGGCTATTTCACTCAGCCGGGAGGAGTCCTCACCCGAGACCGGGTTGTTACAGAACAGAATTTGATCTGTTTGAGGATTCTAGTCAAGGTTACGCCTGCAGATATTAATCGGCAAAGACAAACCTCAACGTCGTGCGGAATTAAGCGACTGTCTCGACTTAATCATCATCTCGCTTCATCCTATACAGGGTAAGTACAGGATTCGACAAAATGTTTGGATTTTTTTTTCTTTTAGGGTATCTACCAAGGTGAATGAAATCATCCCCGGTTTAGGCAGGAGGAAAAGATGACCACACAACTGAAAAGGAGAACCTGAAAATAAAAGAAAACCGCAAAGGTGACTAGAATTGCCCGGCGGCAGTTGTCCGTTGCAGTAAGACGGGGAGAAAATAATGGGTTATTACACTGGGCCATTTTTCCTTCGACTGTTGGAGCAGATTTCCAGTCCGCAGCTATCGGGAATGAATCTGATAATGCTGAAGGAAAATAATTTTCCTCCAGCATAATATCAATCGACATTCTGTGTATTTCTATTGAGAAAACAAAACAGTTGGCGATAGTGATTTGACGGCGGAAAATGTGTTGGAGGTGGGCGGTACCGTCGATGAATCGGAGGTCGGAGGAAAAATAGCCCAGTGTGATAACCCATTATCCCCCACGTCTTCTTGCAACGGACAACTGCCCAGGCAGTCTGTGTATAAAGGGCCAAGGTGACAGCTCATCGACAGCAACTCGACGACCTCTGGTGAGCGTTCAGGTAAGGGACTGTAAATGGTCACCTTGTGTATACACACACACACACACACACACACACACACACACACACACACACACACACACACGACTCGGTGGCGCGGTTGGTAGAGTCCCTGACTGTCACTACGGCGGTCCGGGTTCGAATCCTGTCCAGGGCTGAAATAATTTCAGTATCGCTGCGCTTCGAGTCGTTATTCCAACTCTCGTGGGCGGGGAGTTGGGTGCGTGTAAGTGTAAAGTCACAGCATTACCCATAGATCGGTCATACGAGCTCTGAGCTCTCTTCCGGGAGGGAAATAGCTGTCGGTCACGAGTCCAACACGTGTTCCAAAGACCAAGGTGAAAGTGAATCACACACACACACACACACACGCGCACAGTTTTCCCCATAGAGTGATGGATGTATGGAACAAACTGGACGAAATGATAGTATGTGCAAAAACTATACACGAATTTAAGAACAATTTAGATACTGTGAGATATAGAGACGGGACACCACGGGCATAACTTCCCTTTCCATAAGATACAACTAGGTAAATGCACACGCACACACACACACGATTTGTTAGTGTAGTGGTTAGCGTCACGGGCTATCACGTGGGACGTTAAAAAAATCACAACATTGTAAGCCGTTACTGCCACCTAGAGGGAAGATTCAAAATTATCTTGGATCATGTGTTGGACTCGTGATCGATAGCTATTACCCTCCCGGATGAGAGCTTAGAACTCGGATATGCCCGTTCTGTGAGTAATGCTGTGACCTTACACGTGCATGTGCGCACGTGTACACACACACACACACACACACACACAATTCCTTCCCCATGAAAGTTGGAGTGCCGGCTCGCAGTACAGCGATGCTGGAATTATTTCAGCTCTAGGGGGGTTACCGGTTGGGAACGGTACCACTGCGCCATCGAGATGGATTTGTGATATAGTATGTAAAAGATCAAAGTGTTACCCAGATATCGGACTTGAGTTCTGAATTCTCATTCAGCAGGATACAAGCCGTCAATCACAAACCTAGCACGTGATCCAAGGTGGAACAATACATGAATTGTATGATAACTGGAAAACAAGGAGATTATAGACCAGTTTGGAAACATACACGAATTTGGAGATGGGTAGGACACAGGAGATAGTGAGAGAGATGCTCCTCTGTTGTATGCTACATTTAGGCAGATACAATGACTTAAATGTGCGCATAGGCGGGCAGGCAATAGAACAAAATGAAGCAGTTGCAGTTCCAACCAAGGTTCATCTGTCTGAGAGTGGCCGCCCTGGGGTGGTCCCTTGTAGCTGGGGAACGCCGCGAGAAAGAAAGAGAGATAGAGAGATAGAGATAGAGAGAGAGAGAGAGAGAGAGAGAGAGAGAGAGAGAGAGAGAGAGAGAGAGAGAGAGAGAGAGAGAGAGAGAGAGAGAGAGAGAGAGAGAGACAGAGGAGAGAGAGAGAGAGAGAGACCATCCCATGATCAAGGGCAACAGGAAAATGGGAATGGGAAGAAAGAGAGGAAAATGGAAGAAGGGGACAGGAGGAGAAAGAAAAAGGGAAGAAGGCAAGACGGGAGGTGGGGAAGAGGGAGAGGGAGGTGGGGGGAAGAGTTTTTTTTTGGGGGGGAGAGGGAGGAGAGAAAGGAAGAAGTGGTGGAGGGGTGAGGGGGAGAGGAAGGTAATGAAGATTCGAGGGGGAAGGGAAGAGAGGTGAGGGAAAGGAGAAAATGGAAGGGGGAAAATCAGAGAGGGGAAAGAAAGAAATGGGGGAAATGGGAAGAGGGCAAAGGAAGGAGGGGAGAGGGGAGAGGGGAGGGGGAGGGGGAGGGAGGAAAGGGGAAGGGGGAAAGAGGAAGGGGAATCATCCAGGCGGAAGTAATCTATGCATTAAACAGTGTCGGTGCACATTTATGAAAATGTGTAAGCACGCGTGCACGGATGAATAATACATGGTGGATTTCATGAATGAATGCGGATGTTGAAGACCCGTTGTGGGTAGACAACAACAACAACTATCCACGAACAAAGTAGACAACAACAACAACTATCCATGAACAAAGTAGACAACAACAACTACCCACGAACAAAGTTGACAACAACAACTACCCACGAATAAAGTAGACAACAACAACTATCCACGAACAAAGTAGACAACAACAACTACCCTCGAACAAAGTAGACAACAACAACAACAACTATCCACGAACAAAGTAGACAACAACTATCCACGAACAAAGTAGACAACAACAACAACTATCCACGAACAAAGTAGACAACAACAACAACTACCCACGAACAAAGTAGACAACAACAACAACTATCCACGAATAAAGTAGACAACAACAACTATCCACGAAGTAAACAACAACAACTACCCACGAACAAAGTAGACAAAAACAACTATCCACGAACAAAGTAGACAACAACAACAACTACCCACGAACAATGTAGACAACAACTACCCACGAACAATGTAAACAACAACTACCCACCCACGAACAGACAAAGTAGACATGAAGAAGTGGACTTTCAATTCTCGCATTGGTCATCTCCTTTCAACTCTCTCTTGGAGTTGATGAACATAAGAACATACGAATGGAGGAGACTGCAAGAGACCATAAGGCCTACACTGGGCAGTTCCACGTCCCTTGCCACTTGTCATCTCTATGCGTAAAGTTATCTAATCTTTTCTTAAGACAACCGATAGTTTCAGCGTTCACTACT
>NC_134801.1:20873342-20903342 GCF_046742065.1 Oratosquilla oratoria
GATCGAGGTTTACTTCATAGTTGGTCGGGTTACTTTAACCCACTGTCGTCCATGGGCATACCACCGAAATGAATAAAACATTTTGGCACCAAATGAAGAAAAGCTATGAAAGGTCACCTTACTGAAGAATCGGGCATATTTACATATCTTATGGGAAAGATAGAGATAAAGAGAGAGAGAGAGAGAGAGAGAGAGAGAGAGAGAGAGAGAGAGAGAGAGAGAGAGAGAGAGAGAGAGAGAGAGAGAGAGAGAGAGAGAGAGAGAGAGAGAGAGAGAGAGAGAGAGAGAGAGAGAGAGAGAGAGAGAGGAGAGAGAGAGAGAGAGAGAGAGAGAGAGAGAGAGAGAGAGAGAGAGAGAGAGAGAGAGAGAGAGAGAGAGAGAGAGAGAGAGAGAGAGAGAGAGAGAGAGAGAGAGAGAGAGAGAGAGAGAGAGAGAGAGAGAGAGAGAGAGAGAGAGAGAGGTGAAGGATGGCCCCTGAAATTGAAGGACTTCAAACAACCCATGGTCATTCATTTAGCCCACTGAATTTTTTTTTCTGGCTAGCGTCAGGTTATTCCATTCAACCAAAGACTACAGCGTCTCCATTTAATCCTAGTATCACTTCAATCATTTTCTTCTGGCTGGCGCCATTCGATTTTACTCAGTTCTGATGCCCTCTGGTCCTGCTTATCCTGTACTATCTTCACTCATCCGTCTTAGAGTTGCTATTATTTTTACTGCAGCTTAACGATTTTATTCGGCTGTAGGGCCACGACAACGCTTTGCAGATCTCCTTTTGGCTAATGCCAAAAGGAAGGAGTGACTTCACAACGGAGGGGTGTCGGTTAAGCACGGGTCCACCCCCTTAAACCAATGGTTCTTAACCTGGAGAGCGAAAGCTTACAAAAGAACATAAGAATGAAGGAGACTGCAAGAGACCATAAGGCCTACACTAGGCAGCTCCGTATCCATCACCACCTGCCATCCCCATCCATAAAGTTGTCTAATCGTTTCTTAAAACAACTCATAGTTTCAGCGCTTACTACATGGTTACGGGGGTACGAGACATGGTAGCCAGTGCAATGGTACTGTATATTGCTACCATTAGAAAGCAAAGCAAGGTTTGTATCACTAATCCTTTTCATACGTTTGCATTGTATTTGTATTGGATAGGGGTACGAGAACATTTTCTGAGATATCAAGGGGCACTAAGGGCACTGACAAAGGTTAAGAACCACTGCCTCAGGGGGGTAACCCCTGGCACGCGTGCCAAATTCGGCACACTAACGACTTTCCGGGACGCGAAAGCCAAAGCTCACCTTAAAACAAATAACTAGTAAATCTACAACAAATCTCCAACTTCTTTTGTATGACCAATGGTTACAGCATGCTGCGCTGGGCGGCGGATCGGGACATTAGGAGATGAAGGGAAGGGGCCCCATACTCGTCTGTAGGCCTATTGTTTATATTACTCTGTTGGCACGCGAGAAAATTTTGTATCAATGCTTTGGCACTGTCACGGTGGCAGGGACCAACATTCCACCGTCGCAAGAGTCTGTGTAACCTTGCAGAGGTGTGACAGTTTGTTCCAACCATTAGTCTGCTTGGGGCCGATGCTGGAGGACCTGTAACCCTTTTGGGGAGCAATAGACTTGTGGGAGGTACTAATTAGCAGGCTCGAGAAGGTGGGATAGGCCTAGCAAGCCACCACCGGATCTACCAATCGCTCAAGAAACTCAAGGAGTCTGGTAAATGATTTGGCTGATTTTGGCACCCACGCCCCAAAAGGTTGCCCAGTCCAGCCTTCGACGAATAGAACTGCCTGGCCTTGACCAAAACATCCACACATGGAAACGCAGACCCTACGAAAAGAGCCTTTGTCCGGTGTATTACAATGATGTGTCGGAAGTACAAGGTTTTTCAAATCTCGGCGCGAAATTCTGACATCAATTTTCTTTTTGCTTACCTTCAATAAAAATTTCCGTCAAGAAAGAAGTGACGATTGAATTCATGTCCCTCTGACGCGCTGCCCTCGGTGAGATGGGGACGGGGGTCAATTGTGTAGTGAATGAGGTCAATGTCATCTCAAATAATAACCCTTTCGTTGCGTTTCACGACCTTGTTTCATCGAGCACGGCGATTTTATTCAGGTGAGAGAAATAGACGCCCGCAGCAGATGGGACGGCTTAAAACAGTCCCCCCAGTAAGTAACGTGTTCCTTGAACTATCAACCGAAGGAACAACAGGCCATTTCATTCAGCCAGAAGGCGGCCCCTAAAACAGAGTTTCATAACCTGGGGTGCTGGGAAGCGACGCATACATAAGCTTTCCTTCACCCTTCTAGTAATCAGATGTTGACCAGAATTTAGGGGTGCTAGACTGCCTAGATCTGACTACTAGAGGAGTGCCCTTAGGGTCGGAAATGGTTAAGAAATACTGCCCCAAACTGATGCACCGTTTTCATGACCTCATATCGTCACCACCTAGAGCGCTGATACACCGTTTTCATGACCTCATATCGTCACCACCTAGAGCGCTGATACACCGTTTTCATGACCTCATATCGTCACCACCTAGAGCGCTACAGCAGCGAAAAAATCCGAACAACACAAAGCATCATCTGTACCTCTACCAACGGCCATCTTCTGTGCCTGTGATAGTTGATGTAAAAAGTGATAATAATAATTCTTCTTTGAGTGGAGACGAGTCTATGACCATAAAAGAATGTCGAAAGACTTGGTCTGTAATGAGGTCATTTGAGTCACTAAAATATCAACACCATAAAACATACACTAAAAACCCACTGTTGATTGGATTTAAGAAAAGGAAATAACGATTTCCGTATATTTCGATTACTTGCTGTGATCCTCTTCGTATTCCGCTTGAGGAGGATCACAGCAAGTGATCGAAATATACGGAAATCGTTATTTCCTTTCTTTTCTTAAATCCAATCAACAGTGGGTTTTCAGTGTATTTATTAATGTGTTACGACATTACTGGACAGTGATTTACACCATAAAACATACAATCGATATTCCATGCATTCCATTCCATTCCATTCCATTCCATTCCATTCCATAAACCTGCACTAAAGACATTACCAAGCAGAAAATATTATTCACGTTTTTTGTTTTATCTGCTGAATAAAATATGGCGTCAACTACATTAAAATTGATGAGGCACGTCACTAGGTTCTTGGGTTCAAAGTCTGGTTTCAGTTTTTTTTTTTTTTTTCTTCTTCTTCTTCTGGGTGTAGTTCGCGGCGTCGTTGTTACGATCGTCATAACCTCAAGCATCATTCACTCTCGAACCCCAAAGATATTCACCACCACTCAATATTACTTATACCACCATCACCGTCAGCTCCACAAAAAAAAAAAAAAAAAAAAAAAAAAAAAAAAAAAAACGCCAGCTCCACCCCTCCCCCTAAAAAAAAAAAACACTGGGGGTTATTAACCCAGAAGGCACGTCCTCCTCAGACCTGCCACCGTAGCGTGGCAATGCCATCTTCAGTGCGTTGGCGTCCTTCGCAGGCTTTATTCTGGCTATTGCGATTGTATCGAGTTGGGACGACCTTGTGTCACACCCGTTCAGCGCCCTAGTTCACGTCTTAATTCTGGCTACCGGGAATCGAGTTTGTGACGCCCTATGAAACCCTTCATACAGTTGAGGGTTTAAGCTGATCACAGTTAACCCTGAAGAGGTTTAGCGCAACTCGTATATTAAATCTGGCGTTAAACGCCAGACGATTTTATTCAGTCAAGAGAAGCCTCTCGAATCTAGATTCGCGACAGCCCTGGCCAGGCGGGGAGGCGACCCGACATAGGCCGCAACTGACGGAGCCTTGCTCTACCAGGGGTTTCTCACTTCCCACTGCGTGGGGTTGGGATGGTGAGTGTGTGAGTGAGATATTTTGTTCTGGCTAACTCCAGGCAATCTTACCGAACTCCCAAGGAACCTCTGGGTGCTAGAGGACTTGTTGGCTTTTGTCCAACGTGCCTTCAGATGACCTAATCCAGGTAAGATGGTGGACTCTCGCCAGCTTCCTTCTTTCCCGGGAAGGGGCGTTTCGGCCGAGGGTATTAAATAAAATCGCCTGACGGCATCACATGGGTCTAGAGCCGAGGTTCTCAACCTATGTTCACAAGTACCCCATACTTTAGAATTGCTGTTCACAAACCTCCTGAAGATGACTTCAACACTAAATCTAATCGTTTTGCATCCACTAAATGCCAGTGGATTTCGGTCGGTGGACCCACTTATGAACCACCTTGGACCACGAGGGACCCATGGCCCATAGGTTGAGAACCACTGGTCTAGAGTCTATCGCCTGCGTGACCCTGTTAAAGAAAAACCAGTGTCACCCGATCTCAGCGGCCAGGCTCAGGAGTTGTTCGCAAAGTGGGGACCCCCGCCTTCAGAGGCACCCGCCGCCTGTTGTGACAGGACCCCGACGGGCCGGAACAGGTGGCCACCCTCGCCCGAGCCCTGACGGACGGGGGCAGGTGTCCGGGGGCGGTTCCTTAGGGTGCTGAAGGGAGGACGCGCATCTCACCAAGGCAGAGGTAAAAACAACGTTGCTAATCGAGTGAAGAAGGCTTCCCGCTGAGAACATAGTCAAGCGACAAGATTCTTTATTTTTTTAAGTGACTTGGTGATATATTTGTATTCATAACACTCGTACATGTATTCACATACACACAAACACACACACACACACACACACACACACATACATTTCCTTTCCTTGTTACCTTTGTTTACTGCTTGATCTTGTTCTATTACTATTATTATTATCATCATCTTAAAACTATCATATCTTTATCATTTCGTTATTGTGCTATCATTTCAGTGATTACTAGTACTATTGTTATCATTACTATTTCAAAACTGTCATCTTTATATCTTCATTATTTTGTTACTGTATTATCATTCTAGTAATTATTATTATCATTGTTGTTATTATATTATAATTATTATAATTGTTATCATTACCGTTATTTTTGTTATTATTATCATAATATTGCATTTGACCTCGAACTGTCAAGAGTTTACCCCAGGAGACTGAAGCCAAAGCCCCTTTGCCCAAGGTGTTCGGACATCCTGGGGTCAAAGTGGCAGACAAATCGGGAATGCACACTTTCGTTTGAAAGAGTAAAAAGAGTCATGGCATTTTTATATAAATAATTCTTATCATCTTCTCAGGACAGTACTTCTAATCAAGACATGCCTAGCCTAGCTAACCCTGCCAACGCAATGCAGCCTTGTGAACCCAAACTAAGCCAACCTAACAATAACGCATTGCAACCCAACCAACCCCATCTAACTCACCCTAACCTAACCCAACCTAACCTAGTTTATGTCCAATCCAACCTAAATCCATTAGAATCGTCATTTTTCCTGTGCAGTGGTGCCTTAGTGCATAGTGTCTCTGCGTCGCGGGCCAAATCAAGATGTAGAACGCGCGTCAAAGGTCCTGTCGTTGCGTTTACGGACTTGTTCGTCTCCCGCTAGACCTGTTTATACAAGCCGGCATATGTTCAACACAGAAAACAATGATGAGTTCACACACACACACACACACACACACACACACACACACACACACACACACACAGACTCGAGGCGCGGTTGGTAGAGTTCCCGGCTACCACTACGGAGGCCCGGGTTCGAGTCCCGACCAAGGCTGTAATAATTTCAGTATCGCTGCGCTGCGAGTCGTTACTCCAACTCTCGTGGGCGGGGAGTTGGGTATGTGTGTGTGCGTGTAAGGTCGCAGCGTTACCCATAGATCGGTCATATATGAACTCTGAGCTCTCTTCCGGGAGGGAAACAGCTGTCGATCACGAGTCCAACACATGATCCAAAACCATGGTGAATCACACACACACACACAAATAATAAAGTCTGCATTAACCAACTGGTACGCACGCAGATACGGGACCCTACGAGCATACCTCTTATCCTGTATACAACAACTAGGGAAGTGCAATCAGATAATCATGCACGCACACGTACGCGCGCGCGCGCACACACACACACACACACACATGCGGGAGAATTTAAAGTCAGATTTGACCATTTGTAGCACACACAGGTATCCTATAAGAATAGCTCATCCTGTATATTACAACTAAGCGCGCGCGCACATGGGTTAGGTGAACTTCGCACATCTTACTTCGAATCTTGTATTGTATACATATTTTTCCTATCATTTATCATTATTTGTTCATATCCAAGTGTGTATATGGACAAAAGTACTCAGTCAATATACTGTGGCAATATTGCGCAATAATCCGTAGTGCTCAATGTTATTGACAGTGGAGTGACAGTATTGGTTCAATATATTGCGTCAATAATACTGACTTCGTAGGGATATTATTGAAGACCTATATAAAGGGACAATAGTGTTGAGTCAATATACTGGGTCAATACATTATGACAATAGTTACTAATGTCGAGTCAATGTATTATTATTTAATATTTGCTTGTTTGTTTACTATTTAACTATACCTATGCATTCATTTTTATTTATTATTATTATTATAATTTTTATTAATTAATTAATGTATTTATCATTATTATATATTTTTCGCATCCGACCTAGTTATGGACCAAAAGGTCTCCTGTCGGCATGCTCCCCCTTTGTAATCCTTTGATTTATAGGAATCGGGCTCGTCTATATTTTTGGAATTCTCCTTCGCCAAAAACTCCGCGACTTCTTGTTCTTTCGTTCGACTTGGAACTCGTCACTTCATCTTCTTCTGTTTTCCGCTCTCTAACAATTATCACTCACCAGCCGCTTCCGTATAAACCGAATCTTATTTCTATCATTTGTTCATATACTTATTTATCTATTCATCTACAAAGACAGCATTATTTATTCATTTATCATGTCTGTATTTCTCGGTCACTACTCCATCTCCGACCAGCACGGGCCGTATATACGTCACACGATCTAATACCTTCCTAAGACAAGTCCGGCAATATTAAACAAACGCAATGTACTTGCAAAGCAGGCGCCGGCCGTATACTCATTTTCAGGCCGGTGGCGACTGCGTAACCAAACTCGACCAAATGCATTTACGATCCAACGCTGGTTATACACGACCTACAGCACTACCAAGCCGGAGCCGGTCGTATTGTCATACAGGACTTGATGCACTTCCCAGCTGCCGCCGGCAGGATTGGAACACCAGACCTCATGCCGGATCCGGCGATATTAACACACCGGACCTAATGCAGCACTTCCTGGCCGCCGGCGCCGGCCGTGTAACGCCGTCACACCAAACCTAGTGCACTTTGGGACCGGCGCCGGGGGGTATTGTCGTTCGAGCGGCCAAATCTGACGCGGACCGGCGGGGGAGTCCGGTGACTGTCTAAGATGACATCATTGTATTAGCGCACCATATGTCTACTCCATCACCCCACCAGCCCGGTCTCACACCTTCCTCTCCTGCTACCCTCCATGTCTTCACATGTACCTCCTCCTCCTCCTCTTTCATATCTTACCTCCCTACTTTCTCTCCAGTTCCAATATTCCTCGTCATTGTCCATTAATATATTTTGCCATTCTTCTCTTATTACTCACTTGTCAGTCTTTTACTGCTACCTGCATAAGGGAAGCAAGGGAATAGGAAAGAACCGGTTTATCAACAGAATGGTTAACGAATGGCATAGACTTAGTCACTATGTAGTGGGCGCTGAAACTATTGGTTGTTTTATGAAAAGGTTAGATAACTTTATGGAAGGGGATGACAGGTGGTCGTGGACATGGAACTGCCTAGTGTAGGCCTTATGGTCTCTTGCAGTCTTTTCCGTTCTTATGTTGACAACTTTGAGGGGCCTTTGTAAGTAACAATCAGTCAGCATTCGTCTATAATTGGTGACTCGTCTCCACTCTGGAGACAATGTTGATCACTTTTGAGGTCCACTTTCACTCCTTCCTACTACCACCGTCCTTGGATAGAAGCGCTTGTTACCAAAGGATTACAAAGGATTATAAAGGCGGAGCATGCCGACAGGAGACCTTTTGGTCCATAACTAGGTCGGATGCGAAAAAAAGCCATATAATAATGATAAATAAATAAGTAAATACAAATTATAATAATATAAATAATGATAACTAAAATGAATAAATAAACTGTATTCTTCCATTTCGTTCATAGTAATCTGGCCAATATGATATTCACTAACATTGCCAATGACGACGACGTCAATCAAATAATTCCGACTGTTGTCCTCGGGCTCGAACCAAGACATGCGCGCTACAACTGTCGGAATTATTTGATATTTTGGTGAGGTACACTTATCCACTCTCCCGATTTTTGTTTCGCCAAGTTGGCTACCCCCCGTGTAGGGGGAAAAAAGCCTTTGGTATATGTATGTATGTAAGTTTCATGACTGATACGGATTCTAGACTGATACGTGATTCTATTCGGCCGAGTTAGAAAAGAAGCGGCAAAGGGACCTACCACGATTAATCCCTTGGATGTGTTTTATGACTTGATTATATATATATAAATATATATACATATACATATATATATATATATACATATATATCACGTGAAAAAGACTGGAGACAGGGAATATATATATATTTGGATTGCAAACTGCAATCCTCTTCAGTTAATCCAACTGGTTTTCACGTGATTGACAAATGTGGCATTACTTTTTTCACACACATATATATATATATATATATATATATATATATATATATATATATATATATATACACGAGTATGTATGTATGTTTATACATAGGTTCCAGTTCCATGAAGTGGCTTTATTCTTGGAATCATCTGGAACATTGGTCTTCCAACCACAAATGTAAATTTTGTTCTTAATTTTTTTCAGAGTTCCATGAAATCATATTACACAGGCTTCAGGAGTCATTATAGCCCAGCATCTGTCGCACTCGCTTCAAGGTTTGTGGCTGTGGGTTTGAGTCTTGTATTCTTTTTTCTTGTTGCGGTAACCTATAACAGCCTCTTTCCTTGACACGGGAGTGCCACGGAGACTGGTGGCTAATATGAAAGAGAAAGAGAGAAAGAGAGAAAGAAAGAATTTGTTACGGAAAGGGCTCGCTTCCCAGTGCCACGGATATAAATAAAATCGCCTGGCGGCAGCCGGGAAAATTCCGCCCCTGTGCGGCCGGGGATCGAGTCACTGATCTGCCCTTGCACACTATCCGAACCATCTTCCCCGTGAACTGACGCAACACAACGAACCCCCCCTCCTTCGCTGCCACAAGGCCTTTAAATAGTCTATTCTGGCTACGGCGAGACGAGTGGTGATACCATGCGTAACAATTCTATTTCGCTTGCCGCCAGGCGATTTTATTCATCTCACGTGGTGTCCTCGTTCCCTCGGGGACAACCTCCTCCTCCTCCTCCTTTCCTATAGTCTTGCAATATTAGATTTATTCTTCTTCCATCCAGTTCGACCTTGAAGTGCCTTCAGAACTTCTACAGGAGGCGCGCTGCCTTGAAGAATCAAACCCTACTTTAGATGAAATCATTCTCCTTCTCTTCCGCCTAATCTTTCCCAGCCCGCTCTCTTTCTCTCTCTCTCTATCCCCACCTCCCTCACTCCTTCCCACATTCTACTTCGCCTATTTTCGCAGTTATATTATGGTCCTCTTACCACCAACACAACCACGACTACCACCACCAGCACCAACCCCAACTACTACATTTCCGCCTAATCTTTCCCAGCCCGCTCTCTTTCTCTCTCTCTCTATCCCCATCTCCCTCACTCCTTCCCTCATTCTACTTCGCCTATTTTCGTAGTTATCTTATGGTCCTTTTACCACCAACACAACTACGACTACCACCACCAGCACCAACCCCAACTACTACATTTCCTGGCTCTATTACAACCATCGCCAGTATCACAGCCACCACCACAGCCACCACCGCTGCCATCACTACAGCCACCAGTACTCTCCCCCCCCCGCACCACCCATCATTTGGTTCTTATTTTCCTTTTAGTCTCTCCCTTTCCCCCCTCCCCCTCCCCATCCCCTGCCTCCTCTTGTCCTACCCCAAGCTGGCTGGCGGAACCAATCGAGTTAGGAGGGGGAGGGGGGGAGAAGGAGGAGGAGGAGGAGGAGGAGGAGGAGGAGGAGGAGGAGGAGGAGGAGGAGGAGGAGGAGGAGGAGGAGGAAGAGGAGGAGAAGGCAGCCTCCCTTTCTTTCTCCTACTCCCCCTCCTCCTCCTCTTCTTCTTCTATAGATCTGATCTCCACTACAAAACAAAAAGGAAGCAAAATCTCGTGCTCCGGCTGCAGCCACAAGAAACTACAGACGGCTGAACGAAGCTGCAGACAGTTGCACATAACTCGAGACAGCTACACAAAGCTGCACGTAACCACACAAAGCTGCACGTAACCACACACAGCTGCACGTAGCCACACACAGCTGCACGTAGCCACACACAGCTGCACATGGCCACACACAGCTGCACGTAGCCACACACAGCTGCACATGGCCACACACAGCTGCACGTAGCCACACACAGCTGCACGTATCCACACACAGCTGCACGTAGCCACACAAAGCTGCACGTAGCCACAAACAGCTGCACGTAGCTGTTCTCCTCGAGTACTACTCGGGGGCTGAAGTCTAAACTAGTCTCCGCCAAGTTCAAATAATTTTTTTTTTCTTTTTTTTTTACAGGGACTGAAGTTGTTACGCATACCGTGTGTACACTCTCTTCCCATCCCGTATGGGACTGCATGAATTTGATGCAGTCCTCAACATTCTAGGGCAGCGTTTCTCAACCTTAAGGTTCCCCGGAACCCTAAGGTTCCGCAAAAGGTCCCTAAGGGTTCCGCGAGAACAAGTGAGATAAGCTAATGCACTTTTGACTTTTTATTTTATTTCATATACGTAATATAATTAAATACGCACGACATATTCTTGGTTATTGTAATAATGTAGACATCATCCTATCTAACCTATTATTACGATGAAAAAAAAATGAGAAAGATATGGTATATGTGTCTTTTTCGGAGGGGATTCCTTGAGACATGCAATTCATCTTAAAGGTTACGCAAGGGTAAAAAGGTCGAGAAACGCTGTTCTAGGGACTGGGTGACGACCCTATGGACCAGAGTTACGCTACATTTTCTTGGGATAGGAGAGTAATTTTCGCACGAAAAATATTATGTTTATTACTTTCAATTTTCACTACACCTACGTTCTGCTGCCATATCTCCTTCACGACCTTAATGAATCCGCCTCTTCGGCGCGACATTACAAAGGATTACAAAGGCGGAGCATGCCGACAGGAGACCTTTTGGTCCATATCTATATCGGATGCGAAAAAAAATCATAATAATAATGAATAAATAAAAACTATAATAATGTAAATAACAAATAAAATACATAAATGCATAGGTATAGTTAAATAATAAACAAACAGGTAAATAGTAAATAATAATAAATTGACATATAACTAATAATAAATGAGAATCAAACAGACAAACGATAACAAAACAAGAAGCTCCGCGGACACTCGAGGCGGTTCGTGTTGCGCGGTTGTCCCGCCTGGAGACTGCCGGCAGAAGGCGGTTTCCGTCGGGGTGAGTAAAATTGCCACGACACTCTCAGGAAGAGAAGAACTGTTATAGCTTGTATCTCAATGACTCCCTTCCGTGTCGGGTGAGCCTTTTCCTCTAATTCACACTGCCGTTAGGCGGTTTTGTTCATTTCCGTGGCATCATCCGCGTCGGTAGTGAAGAGGGGATTGTGCCACAGTGGCGACCTTGTCAGGATGTCTCTCTGGCTGACGCGAGGCCATTTCTGTTTTCCTGGGGGGGAGAGCGTCACTGAAAGGCCGAGATGCTCCGAGAAAATGGACCTTACCATTTTTCCCTGGGTGCTCTATGGTCACTGAGGCGCTGCCGGAGGACCTTGGGTACCTCAGGGAAGGATCTCTTTACTTCGAGGAACCTGCTTCCAGCAGGAGAATTCCCCTCCCCCAGCCCGTCGAGGAACAGCTCCCCGGGCGATGAACGGGACTCGAAGCTTCCTCCTGACGAGATCTACTCCCTCCTCCTCCTCCTCTTCCTCCTTCGCCTTCGGAGGAACAATGGACGCCACGACGCTGATCCCTTGCCCCTGCCCCTTCCCTCGGATTTCCCCCGTAGTCGCCATTAGCCAGACGCTCTTTCCCAGCCTCCTCCCGAGCGGCGCCTTCCTTCCTTCCTCTCCTTCTTCACGCCCTTCTCCCCTCCATACAACGATCTCACGTTTAATGCCGCCTTCTCCCCCTTCCCGATCCTCCTTTGTGCCACTCGCCTATACTTTGGTTACTTCTCTTTCTTACCCTACCTTCCTACTTCCTCTATTATTCTCCCTCTCCCTCTCTCTCTCTCTCTCTCTGTGTGTGTGTGTGTGTGTGTGTGTGTGTGTGTGTGTGTGTGTGTGTGTGTGTGTGTGTGTGTGTGTGTGTGTGTGTGTGTGTGTGTGTCTGTGTGTTCTTGTCCCTCATCGCCACCTTTTCCTCTCTCTTTTTCTCCCCCACCTGCTCTCCCTTCCTTGCCCTTCGTCCTCAGCTTCATCTACCCTTCCCCTTCCACCCTAAACCCGCTCCTCCCCGTTTTCTCTCCTCCCACTTTCCCTTTTAGAGCGTCCGTATTGCGACACCAGCGTCGGAGTCCTTTCCACAGGAGTTGCCTGCTTTAAGGAGGTCTCCTTCTGCAGGAAGGATCCCTTCTGCCTACACGAGGTACCTGGGGGCCCTCGGAGAAATCTCATATGTGTGTCTCTCTTTAGAGAAGTTTTATACGGGGAAGCATTCTAGGCACCACACAAGGGCACGCCACAACCACCACCTTCTCCTCCTCCTCCTCCATCTATTTCTTCTACTCCTCTTCCACCACCTCCTTTCTCTACTCCTATTTCTCCTCCACTCTATTTTTCCTCCTCCATCATATCTTATTTCTATACTTTTTTCTTCTAACTTCTTCTATTCCTGTTCCATTACTTCGCCTTCCTATTTTTCTCATCCTCCATCTCCTATTTCTTCCTGTGTTTCCTTTCCTCCTATTTGCCTACTTTTCTTCCCCTTCACCTGTTTCCAGTCTCCCCATTTCTCTTCCTCCTACTTCTCCACCAATTGCACTTCCTCCTCCTCCTCCTCTACCTTGTCTATTTCTCCTCTCCCTCCACCCTGCCACTCTACGGCAGGGTGACGCCCGTCCAAACACCTGAAGTGGCGCCAAACACCTGAAGTGGCTCCAAACACCATCCAAAGTGGCGCCAAACACTATCCAAGGTGGCGCCAAACACCATCCAAGGTGGCGCCAAACACCCAAAGTGGCGCCAAACACCATCAAAGGTGGCGCCAAACACCATTCAAGGTGGCGCCAAACACCCAAAGTGGTGCCAAACACCCAAAGTGGCGCCAAACACCATCCAAGGTGGCGCCAAACACCCAAGGTGGCGCCAAACACCCAAAGTGGCGCCAATCGGTTTTATTCACTTGAGGCGAGAGACGGGGGCCTCGCCGAAGGGGTCAGCTCCAGATTCGAATTCACCACAAGACCTGTGGAACCCCAAATGAAGACCCCCAAAAGAAGACCCCATATCATGGTTCTAAGGACCCCCAAATTGACCCCAAATGAAGACCCGAAATTATGAATCCAAATGAAGACCCCATATCATGGTTCTAGGGACCCCCAAATTGACCCTATACTAAGACCCCAAATAAAGACCCCTAAACAGACCCCATATTAAAACCCCATATAAAGACCTCCAAATTGACCCCATATTAAGACCCCAAATGAAGACCCCCAAGTTAAGATTTCAAATGATGACCCCAAATCGGCCCCATATCAAAAATCCCAATTTTAAGACCCAAAACCAAAACCCCCAAATTAAGTTAATGATGACCCCAAATCGGGCCCATATTAAAAATCTCATGTTTAAGACCCAAAATCGAGACCCCAAATTTGAAATCTTAAATCAAGACCTTAAGTCGACCTTTATATCATAGCTCCGAAATCAAGAACACGAAACAAGACCCCCCAAATTAAGACCCCAATTGAAAGACCTCAAATCATGACCCACAACGAGAGGCAGCCAATAGCTTCATTTAGGCTCTACTTTCTCATCTAGACATTAATCCTAGCTGGTGTCTGGCCATTTTATTAAAATTAAATATAATGGCTATCTGGCTGAGCGGGTTAGGGCGTCGTTACTTGCGGCGAAGGTCGAGGGGATGGCGGTTCGAATCCTGCCACCGGCGAGGTTGAACCAAGGGCATGGTTCATTAAATTCCATGCTACAAAGTCTTCTGTGAGGGGTATCGTCCTAGCCTTCTGAGAGGGGGAGTTTGTGACGTTAAACCTTACCATCATCATATTCATCAAATATCATTTGTCTGTTTGATTTTCATTTATTATTAGTTATATGTCAATTTATTATTATTTACTATTTACCTGTATGTTTATTATTTAACTATACCTATGCATTTATTTATGTTTTTATTTGTTATTTACATTATTATAGTTTTTATTTATCAATTTATTATTATTATGATTTTTTTTCGCATCCGACCTAGATATGGACCAAAAGGTCTCCTGTCGGCATGCTCCGCCTTTGTAATCCTTTGTAAATACAATGGCGCTCTCACGGGGTAACTCTTTAGAGAGGTTTACTGCCGCCAGGTGATTCTACTCAGCTAAATTAAGCGGCCCCTTAACTATTCCATAATACGATTTTGAAACTATTTTGATTCACACTTTGTGTGATTCGTCGCTCGGCTGATAGGTTTCTTCCGCCTGCTGATTTCATTCAGTCTAAGTGCCCCCGGGGTGGGGGGTGGGGTGGGGGGAGGAAGACCCTTAAGGGACCTAAAGGGTTTATGGTGAACCGAAGAAGTCCGTGTTGTTCTCTCTCTCTCTCTCTCTCTCTCTCTCTCTCTCTCTCTCTCTCTCTCTCATTCTCTCCCTTCCTCTCTTTCTCTTCTTGTCTTCCATCCCCCGTCTCTCTCTCTCTCTCCCTCTCTCTCATTTTGTCTCTTCCTCTCTTTCTCTTCCTGTCTTCCATCCCTCGTCTCTCTCTCTCTCTCAATCTATCCCTTCCTCTCTTTCTCTTCCTCTCTTCCACCCCCGTCTCTCTCTCTCTCAATCTACCCCTTCCTCTCTTTCTCTTCCTGTCTTCCATCCCCCGTCTCTCACTCTCTCTCTCTCTATCCCTTCCTCTCTTCCATCCCCCGTCTCTCTCTCTCTCTCTCTCTCTGAGTTGGATGTCGATGAGTGGTTGCCCACTACCATCCCCATCAGCTCCCCCACAACCCCTCTTCCATCTCCTTCCTCCCTCCCTCCCTCTCTCCATCTTATGACCACACGCCATGCAACCATTACGGCTAATAGAGGACCTCCACTGTATACGCCCTCTCTCCCTCCCTCCCTCCACCTTCCCAATCCCTCCCTCCCTCCCTCCCTCCCCCTCCAATATACCTTTCATTTGATCCCCCTCTCTCGTCCTTCCAAATGTATCTTTAATCGCTTCACAACAGTGGCGCCTCAGCTCGGCTCCATCAACCCCTTCCGTGACGGGTGGCACTTTTCCTTGCTGCTGTCCGACGATTTTATTCGTCTCCGTGGCACTTCTACACTCAACGTCCCAAACGCCGATTGCTCGATCTATATTCTATACTCTATATTGTAGATCTATATTCTATATTCTGAATCTGTATTGACCTATATTTTGTAGCACCAGCAAACCACAAATTTGAAGATCAAAGTGAGATTTAAAGCCTTTAAGTGTCAATGCTTTTGTGCAAGTAACTGAAAGGGAAAACACAAAACTATATGTAAACGCCGACACCACCCACTGCAATACTAGTCATTCGGCGTCCATCACAAGAGACGTAACATCAAGAACGAAAGGAAACAAGGCCTCAGCCCACGGTAATTAAAGCAAAAACTAAATTATTCAGTGCTGGTAACTAGTAGCCTAACAGCAAAACTGAACACTGAAGAGTACGCCCACGTAGAGTCAGTAATAAGTATCTATCCTTCTCTCTGTACAATCATCCTACGAAAAGTCAGGCCATAAGAGAGTCTGGGGAGTGTGGACAGAAGAGGTGGATGGGGTGAACTTGAAGGGACGACCGAGAATGAGATGGATAGATGGGGTGAAAGGGGATTTGAGCAAGAGGGGAATGTCAGTTGAGCAAGGAAGGAGACACGGGTGAGTGGAGAATGTCCATAGCCACCCATGGTTATTTGAGACCACGACGTGGTGCCAATCGCGGTAACCATCAGAGTCTGTAACGAAACTGGAGACTAAAAAAGCCAAATGTGAGTGAAGGTATCAAGTAACCAAGTCCTCTCACAGATTCCGGTGCCAAGTGCCAATCGTAAGTACCCAACAGCAGTCCAGAACTCTTCAGAGGGACTACGCTGGTAAGAGGAACCTTCCACAAGTCCTCGAAGTCTCGTCCCTTTTTTCCCACAAGTCCTCGAAGTCTCGTCCCTTTTTTTTCCCACAAGTCCTCGAAGTCTCGTCCTTTTTTTCCCCACAAGTCCTCGAAGTCTCGTCCCTTTTTTTCCCACAAGTCCTCGAAGTCTTGTCCCTTTTTTCACAAATCCTCGAAGTCTCGTCCCTTTTTTCCCACAAGTCCTCGAAGTCTCGTCCCTTTATTTATCAACGGGTGCCAATATCTCATTAATGACGCCAGTGAGAGATCCGACACGGTTATTGACAATGCTGATGGTGGCGATGCCTCCATCCCTCCCCGACCGAGGACGACCTCAAGAGTTTGAAGAATATGTGCCTTTGCGAAGATAGAGGGACCTCGATGGGTTGTTCTGTTGTCCCTTTATGATCGGGAGGGTCTCCCCTCAGATGAATAAAGTCTTTGGGCGGGAGGCACAATACACGAGTCACAGTTTTGACCATCCCTTCTAGGAGTGTTCTCCTTCTGATGAATAAAATCGCCAGGCGGGGGACAGAACAAACATCACATTCTGAAACAGCTTACTCTAGGCATATGAGTGCAGGTTTTGAGAAGCTTACGTGATGAGGTTTAGTCAAAACCAAACTGGGGTGGGGTGGGGGGTTCTGTGGGCCTTTCTGTGGGTGCAAGGTTCTGATGCTGTGTCGAGTTGTGACCTCTGGAAAGGTGGTCGAGGAGGAAGGAAGGGTTCTATGGGCCTTTCTGTGGGTGAAAGGTTCTGATGCTGGGTCGAGTTGTGACCCCAGGAAAGGTGGTCAAGGAGGGGGGGGGGTTCTATGGGCCTTTCTGTGGGTGCAATGTTCTGATGCTGGGTCGAGTTGTGACCCCAGGAAAGGTGGTCGAGGAGGAGGGGGGGTGTCTAGGGGACAGTGGGGGGGATTTTCAAGCCACGGTTGTCAACCTGGAAGACGTGGCGGGGGGGGGGAAGTCGGAGCCAAGATTCACAAAGTGGAGTATCACCGCGTGGCACAAGAGGAAAGGGGGTGTAGGAAAGAATTCCCTGCCGGCGTGCTTCACCATTGTAACTCATTGTGTATTTCATTCAGTTTCGGTCCTTTCCTGCTTATAAAACCTAAGTCTGAAGATCGCCAGGTGGGCGGCGACTGTGGAAAAGGGTTAACGCTCTCTCGCACATCACGAGAGTAGATGAGAGAGGAAGGGAGGAGAGTAGATGAGAGAGGAGAGGAGGAGAGTAGATGAGAGAGGAAGGGAGGAGAGTAGATGAGAGAGGAAGGGAGGAGAGTAGATGAGAGAGGAAGGGAGGGGAGTAGATGAGAGAGGAAGGGAGGGGAGTAGATGAGAGAGGAAGGGAGGAGAGTAGATGAGAGAGGGAGGGGAGTAGATGAGAGAGGGAGGAGAGTAGATGAGAGAGGAAGGGAGGGGAGTAGATGAGAGGAAGGGAGGAGAGTAGATGGGAGAGGGAGGGGAGTAGATGAGAGAGGGAGGAGAGTAGATGAGAGAGGATGGGAGGAGAGTTTATGAGAGAGGAAGGGAGGAGAGTAGATGAGAGAGGGAGGAGAGTAGATGAGAGGAAGGGAGGAGAGTAGATGAGAGAGGAAGGGAGGAGAGTAGATAAGAGAGGAAGGGAGGAGAGTAGATGAGAGAGGAAGGGAGGAGAGTAGATGAGAGAGGAGAGGAGAGTAGATGAGAGAGGAAGGGAGGAGAGTAGATGAGAGGAAGGGAGGGAGTAGATGAGAGAGGAAGGGAGGGGAGTAGATGAGAGAGGGAGGGAGGAGAGTAGATGAGAGAGGGAGGGGAGTAGATGAGAGAGGATGGGAGGAGAGTAGATGAGAGAGGATGGGAGGAGAGATGAGAGAGGAAGGGAGGAGAGTAGATGAGAGAGGAAGGGAGGAGAGTAGATGAGAGAGGAAGGGAGGAGAGTAGCTGAGAGAGAGAGGGGAGTAGATGAGAGGAAGGGAGGATAGCAGATGAGAGAGGAAGGGAGGAGAGTAGATGAGAGAGGAAGGGAGGAGAGTAGATGAGAGAGGAAGGGAGGAGAGTGGATGAGAGAGGAAGGGAGGAGAGTAGATGAGAGAGAAAGGGAGGGGAGTAGATGAGAGAGGAAGGGAGTAGAGTAGATGAGAGAGGATGGGAGGGGAGGCGAAGGGAGGAAGGGAGGGAGGAGGGAAGGTAGGAAGAAAGGAAAGAGGAGAAAATAAGAAGGAAGGAGCAAGGTAGGGAGGAGTTGGGGAGGGGGAGAGAAGTAAGGAAAGAAGGGAAGGAGGAAAGGAGGAAGAGAGGGTTGAGGGAAGAGAATGAAGGAGGGAGGGAGGGAGGGAGGGGGGAGGACAGATCAAAAGGGATGAAGGGAGGTGTAGAATAAGGTATGGAAGTACCAAGAGATGAAGAGAGCGGGAAAGGTCGCCACAAGCCACCATCGACCCCAGTGCTGCTGCTGCTGCTGTCCAATCGATGTTCTAAAACGCAACTCGCATTTGTCACGACCTCGCTTCACTCCCGCGAGAGGGAGGGAGGAGGGAGGAGGGAGAAGAGGGAGGAGCGAGGGAGGAGGTAGGGAAGGCAAAGCGCGCGCGCGCTATAGGGTAAACACGCTGAGTACACACGCGACCACTAAGCCTTCCGCCTTTAGTGCGTGTATAGTGTGAAATACACAAGCACACATAATTATATTACACACACACACACACACACACACACACACATATATATATATGCATATATATATATATGTACATCTATATTCAACCACAATGCACTTTAATTCTAAGCCATCTAGGCGCATGCAGAAATTGAAACGTAGTACGCCCGAGGACTCGAGCCTCATATGGCTAGAACGTTACCAGTGCCGAGTGACTAGACCATATATATATATATATATATATATATATATATATATATATATATACTTGTAGTGACAGAGTGAAAGCGAGGTTTACACTTGAGCCCTTTCTGTGATTTGTTTCCGTATACTATAACATGTCAGTGCAGATGTGCAAGTGCCACAATCTGCCCCTATGTTTCATCTCCTTTCATTTAATTCTAGCTGTCGCCATGCGATTATATTAACGCCTGGGTAGGAACGAGAATCAACACGATTGATAAATATAGCGAGAATCTCGAATTTAGATTTACCCCTTCCGTACTAGGTGGCATTTGCCCTCTGGCCAATCCACCCCATCCCAAACCGCTCTTTCGGGAGAGCAGAAATTAAGTTTACTTCTAGTTATCCCTTGCTTGCCAGGTGAGACTTATCTTTATACAACGACTGGCGCCAAACTATTCGACTGGCGCCAAGCTATTCGACTGGCGCCAGGTTATTGTATTCGTCCTCATGACACTGGCATCCTTTAGTACCGAAAGGCGTCTCTTATCTCAGTGGCACCTTTCTTTTGTTCCTGACGCTCCCCCCCCCCAGCAGGCTTTTAACATATCTCAGCAACACCCCTTCGCAAAGAGGAACACATTATATATACATACATATGATTGATTAGGACATAATCGGCCACAAGCCTTCCGCCTCACGTCCCACGGTCGCCGCACGCGGCACCGCGCCGTGCCTTATCGCGCCACGACAAGACCAACATCAAACTCACTCTCTTTCATTCTCTCTCTCTCTTAGTGTATGTGTGTGTGTGTGTGTGTGTGTGTGTGTGTGTGTGTGTGTGTGTGTGTGTGTGTGTGTGCACGCGTGCGTACACTCAACAAAATATTGAGTAATTGTGGGTGGTTGTGTTGAAGGTAGAAGGATAATTGCGGATATATATATATATATATATATATATATATACACGCACACACACACACACACACACACACACACACACTCTTGAGTATCTTAATAACTACGAGAGCTATAATGATCAGGATGAAAATATCTGTAGGGTCACCCATGTCCAATAGGTCTTGTAGGAAAGACATAACGAAGATGAGCTTGCACACAGTTATGGTCACAGGACTCACGGCTAACTGGCAGGTCCCGGGTGGCGAACAGGGAAATTCCCCATAGATGCATTTGGTACAGTCATTATGACGGCGTGGATCATTAGGCACCCTATGGATTAATTACGGGCTTCATCAAATATAATGAATTAGGTGTCACCAAAGATGTATCTTACTAGAAACTAGGTGGTAATGTGAAATTAATGCCAAAGACTTTCCAACAAATATGAACTTCATAACCAATGTATAAACTGGCGTTCCTATTGGATCGTCGCGTCGTCCCGTAAAGGTCCAACCATATTGCCTCCTGCGCTTACTGACTGTACCCCCACCGAATGTGGACAAGCATCGTCCGGCCAGATCTCAGTCCTGGACATTGAATAACCTAATGAAAACGAAGACATAACCTTACAATGTGAGATTCCCTTTCAGAACACCAAACGGGGGAGAGTTAGATAGAGAACATAATTGGGACTGAGTGAAGTCAGATGAGAGGAAGAGCTCATACAAAGGATTACAAAGGCGGAGTATGCCGACAGATGACCTTTTGGTCCATATCTAGGTTTGATGCGAAAATAACAAAAATAATAAATTAATAAATAAAAACTAAAATAATGTAAATAACAAATAAAATACATAAACAAATGCATAGGTATAGTTAAATAATAAACATACAGGTAAATAGTAAATAATAATAAATTGACATATAACTAATAATAAATGAGAATCAAACAGACAAATGATAACAAAACAAAAACAAATAATATAAAATACAGCTACAATAACCACCACCTGGTCTACTGTAGAGTTAATAAGGAGCGATCCAGCGAAGTGGGATCCTTGATTACACGATAGGTTGCTGGTAACGTTGTGAAATTCAGTAATGTATCAAAGTAGCTTGGGTTGTATTATGGCTATGTACAAGCTTCCCCTCCCCTGACACAGAGCAAACGTTGAAATAATATTTTATCTATTCCATGAAAACCTTATTAGTCTTTCTCGCATCCTCAGTATCTTTGATACCCAGGAAGTATTTAAAAATAATAATAGTTAAAAGTATCTTCATTAAAAATTCCTCAAGAATGCAAGTTGATGTTCATATGTCAAACTGGGAAACTCTTAAAAAGGAGGATAAACCAACACAAATACAATATTAGAACAGAACAAACCTCAAGTGGTTTATTCTTACATGTAGGAGACAATGAATATAATACTGACTGGAATAAATATATATATGTATATATATATATATATATATATATATGTATATATATGTATATATATGCACATATATATACATATACATATATATATACATACACACACACATATATATATATGTAAGCCTTAGAAACTGGCAGACATGGAGACGACATTCAACCTCTGCAAGAAAATCTAAAATCTAAAGGACAATTCTTGCAACAAACACAACACAAAAAGACCCCTACAACAAAAACAACACCTAAAAAATAAAAGGCATGCAAAAGTGGACACCTGCAACACGGACATCGCAATGTTCCCCCAACAAAGGCAACTACAGCAAACAGGAAGTCGCGGCAAACACAGATCCAAAACATACAACAAAGAATATGACTTTAATCACAGACTTAAAACATACTCACCTAACAAACACACGCTCCTTGCTACAAATATTATCATTTAGGGACCAAACCTACAACAAACACGGTTTGTTCTGGTCGACGCCGGATGGTTTTAATCCACTGAGGGTGGGGGGAGGGGAAGTGGGAGGGTCAAACATAAATACATAAATAAATAAATAAAGAAATAGAAAATAAAAAGATAATATCGACATTTTCCTGCTCCCAACCGAAGAAAATGATTCCGATAGAGCAATATCTGGAAAGACCGGGAAAAAAGAGCGAACTAACAACTATATTAATCAATAAGACACACAGATGTATGACCTCCTAGGAAGAAGCAGCTGTGAACTACCACACAGTAGCAACCAGGAGCAACCCCCCCCCTCCGAGACATCTCCCCACCCCCAATGGTGGTGGTAGCGGGTGGGGGGGGGGTTCACAAAGAACCCCCCCTCCCTCCCCGCCCCAACACCTCGACAACCCCATTAGCAAAGATAATTTGTAGCTTTGGGGTTGTTTCCATTGTGAGTGCCTAACCAATCACAGCGGAATCACATCCGAACCAGTCTACCACCAGCACCCCAATCCCCAATCCCGCCCCGCCCTGGACACGTGATTCTCCCGGTACTAAAATCCCTAGCCAAAAGCATTCTTCTCTTCAAGAACGCTCAGAACTCTTCCAGGAAGATCCTGGAATGGTGACACATGTTCTGGGATACTCCTCCTGAGGTGGATGGGGTTCTGGGTTTGAGATATTTCTCGATTCGCGAAATTTAAAGCGTCGCGAAAAGTCGGCAACCCCACGCCTCCCCCCCCCGACCCCCCCTCACACGCGCCGGGCCTTTCCAGGCCAGCGGAGCGAGAGATGAAAAGAGCATCAACGGAACAAGACACACCGACCCTCAGCGGGCATTGACGCACGCACGCACGCACGCACGCACACTTGCACGCGCGTGCAGGGAGCAAACAAATACGCGTTTGAGATACTTCCGACAGCAAAATAGGCTTTCCACATCTCTCCCAGTTCGGATTCTCATTGCCTCGCACATTCTTTGCGGAGTAGAGATTCACAGGTACTTTATTCGGGTCGAGTTGACTGTTCTTTATATATTTTGTTCTGGCTATTTCCGGACGGTTTCAGGTCACGGGGAAGGAGGTACAGCGCGAAACACAAGTTCTTCGACACTTCTCTGGCACGAATACGTATATTCAAAAAGGCGGCTTTATTTCACGAATTCCAAGGCAAAAATATTCTTCCATTTACTGTTTCATTACCAGATATCAAGAGTGCACAGCTGCCAAGTAGGAGCGAGAGAGAGAGAGAGAGAGAGAGAGATAGACAGGAGCTGCCATCACAGCTATAACGCAACAGAGAGCGAGAAAGAGAGAGAGAGAGAGAGAGAGAGAGAGAGAGAGAGAGAGAGAGAGAGAGAGAGAGAGAGAGAGTGAGAGAGAGAGGGAAAGAGAGATAGGAGCTCCCATCACCAGCTATAGCGCGAAGGAGAGCGAGCGAGCGAGAGAGAGAGAGAGAGAGAGAGAGAGAGAGAGAGAGAGAGAGAGAGAGAGAGAGAGAGAGAGAGAGAGAGAGAGAGAGAGAGAGAGAGAGAGAGAGAGAGAGAGAGAGAGAGAGAGGGAGAGAGAGAAAGAGGGAGGGAGGGGATAGAAAGATAGATAGGAGCTGCCATCACCAGCTATAACGCGACAGAGAGAGAGAGAGAGAGAGAGAGAGAGAGAGAGAGAGAGAGAGAGAGAGAGAGAGAGAGAGAGAGAGAGAGAGAGAGAGAGAGAGGGAAAGAGAGATAGATAGAAGCTGCCATCACCAGCTATAACGCGAAAGAGAGAGAGAGAGAGAGAGAAAGAGAGAGAGAAAGAGAGAGAGCGAGCGAGCGAGAGAGAGAGAGAGGGAGAGATAGAGAAAGAGGGAGGGAGAGAGGGAAAGAGATGGGTAGGAGATCCCATCACCAGCGATAACGCGAGAGAGCGAGGAGAGAGCGAGAAAGAGAGAGAGAGAGAGAGAGAGAGAGAGAGAGAAAGAGAGAGATAGGAGTTGGTATCACCAGCTATTATAACGCGACAGAGAGCGAGATAGCGAGAGAGGGCGAGAAAGAGAGCGAAATAGAGCGAAAGAGAGAAATGGGACCCAGGGTCATCGCAGCGTGAAATTACGTCATCAATGGAAAGCCTCACTCTCCTCGTAAGAGATCTGTATCTGGTGACCGCCACGGGCCCAAGCACATATGGACAAGAACAACCTAACCAGGGCACAGACGTCTCTATCTCCTCGTTACAACCTCGTGGCGCGGTGGTTAGAGTTCTCGCCTGTTTAATTCCAATGTTATCAATTCAATCTAAAATCATGTGGATCTTTATCAGTCCTGCCCCCCAACCCCACCTTCCACCTTGTTCTTCAGGGTCTCAGTCTTTTGAAGGGTTTGTGTGTACGTTCAAGTTGCTCGTTTGATTCAGTTGTGGGAATGTGATGCAACACACACACACACACACACACACACACACAGACACACACACACACACACACACACAACTCGATGGCGCGGTGGTAGCATTCGAGGCTACCACTACGGCGGTCCGGGTTCGATTCCCGCCCAGGGTTGAAATAATTTCAGTATCGCTGCGCTGCGAGTCGTTACTCCAACTCTCGTGGGCGGGGAGTTGTGTGTGTGTGCGTAAGGTCACAGGATTACCCACAGATCGGTCATATATGAGGTCTGAGCTCTCTTCCGGGAGGGAAATAGCTGCCGATCACGAGCCCAACACGTGATCCACGATCATGTTGAATCACACACACCAACACATACACAGACATACACGGTGAGGAAGGTGGATAAAGAAGATCAATGTCTTAAGTCTCCTTTCTCCACCGGGGTGACGATATTGGTCAGAAATTTACTCCAACAAAACCCGTGTCTTCTCTATCCATCTTCCACAACATATCATTATGTATCAACGAAGATATATATATATATATATATATATATATATATATATATATATATATATATATACATGTATATTTACAACACTGAATGGGTCCCAATGAACAGATTTATATTCACCAACCACAATTCACTTTAATTCTAAGCCAACGACGTCGAGGAACTCGAGGAGGCATACATGCAGTAATTGATACGTGATACAGCTACGGACTCGAACCTCCGCTAGCACGTAACAAGTGACAGTCACTGTCACTTGTTACGTGCCAGCGGAGGTTCGAGTCCGTAGCTGTATCACGTATCAATTACTGCATGTATGCCTCCTCGAGTTCCTCGACGTCGTTGGCTTAGAATTAAAGTGAATTGTGGTTGATATATATATATATATATATATATATATATATATATATATATGTGTGTGTGTGTGTATGTATATATATATATATGTGTGTGTGTGTGTATGTGTGTGTGTGTGTGTGTGTGTGTGTGTGTGTGTGTGTGTGTGTGTGTGTGTGTGTGTGTGTGTGTGTGTGTGTGTGTGTGCTAGAAATGACACTGAAAAACCGAACCGATGAGTGACCTCGGTGAAAGGCCATACTGCATAATCCCATCAATCAATCAACCACTCGAGTCTACTGCTGACCGAGAGTTTCTTCTCTTTTCTCTTCCCATAAGTCGCACAACTGCACCAACCCCGTACCATACTACTCCTACAAACTTTTCTCTCCCTCTCGCCTCTCCGGTTGTCTGCATCACGATTTCCATCTCGCGACGTTCGGTCACTACTTGGTCCGTCTACCGTCTACCGTCCTTTTTTCTGAGTTCCTTCATCGCCTCCGCAACATCTTGTGCTGCTCCGGCCTCTCCTGCCTAACTTCCCCTCTTGATGGCGACAAAACAGAAGCGAAACGGAAATAGTCCGGACGATGACACACTGAATGAGAATCCGACAAGAAATAATGGTCTCAAACTGTCAGGAAATAGATTTAATTTGGAAGTGGGTAGAAACAACTTCGCCAACCGTGCAGTTAATGAATGGAATAAACTTCCTGCAGAGGTAGGAATGTAATTCAGTTCGAAGCTTTAAGATTCGTTTAAATAAACACCTAAACAAGATGCTGTAATGACTGCCATTTATTTTATATTATTTGTTTGTTATTATTTGTTTATTATTTGCTTGATTTTCATTTATTATTAGTTATCTGTCAATTTATTATTATTTACTATACACCTATTTGTTTATTATTTAACTATACCTATGCATTTATTTATTTTATCTATCACTATTTATATTATAATCTTCTTTTTTTTTTCTTTTATTAAATCATTATTACATTTTTTTCCGCATCCGACCTAGATATGGACCAAAAGGGCTTGTCGGCATGCTTCCCCTTTGTAATCCTTAATCCTTAATCGATTAGCGGCGGACCACAAAGTTGATGATGATGATGACGATAATGATGACGATGATGATGACGATGATGATGATGATGATGATGATGATGATGATGATGGTCTACTTTACTGTACGCAAACACAGACATGTGTAATACACACATACACGGGTTGATTGTAAAGCGGTTAGTGTTGAGGGTAATCACTAGGCAGACCCAAGATCGAGCCCCGCCCAAGGCTTGAAAAGCATTCACTACAGGAAGTCATTACTGCCTTCCTTGAGCAAAAGGATAAGTAGATGGTGTGTGTGTGTGTATTTACCTAGTTGTAATATACGGGAGGGGAGCTATGCTCGTGGTGACCCGTCTTTGTATCTCTCCGCATCAAGTTTTGTCTTAAAATCTTGTATAGTGTTAGCACATATTGTTTTGTTGTCTAATTTGTTCCATGTGTGTGTGTGTGTGTGTGTGTGTGTGTGTGTGTGTGTGTGTGTGTGTGTGTGTGTGTGTGTGTGTGTGTGTGTGTGTGTGTGTGTGTGTGTATGTGTGTGTGTGTGTGTTTTTGTGTTTGTGTATGTTTGTGTGTATGTGTGTATGTGTGTGTGTGTGTGTGATTCACCATGGTCTTCGATCACGTGTTGGACTCGTGATCGACAGCTATTAGCCTCCTGGAAGAGAGCTCAGAACTTGACCGATCTATGGGTAATGCTGTGACCTTACACGTACACACACATCCAACTCCCCGCCCACGAGAGTTGGAGTAACGACTCGCAGCGCAGCGATAATGAAATTAGTTCAGCCCTGGGCGGGATTCGAACATAAACCACTGTAGTGGCGGCCGGGAACTGTAACCACTGCGCCATCAAGTCGTGTGTGTGTGTGTGTGTGTGTGTGTGTGTGTGTGTGTGTATGTGTTGTGTGTGTGTGTATGTGTTGTGTATGTGTGCGTGTCTGTGTGTAATGTGCCTTACCCGAAGATCAGCCAATACAAGCTCTCATCCGGAAGGGTTGCAGCTGTCGATCACGAGTGCAGAGCGTGATCTGAGACCATGGCATGCACACACACACACACACACACACACACACACACACACACACACACACACACACACACAGAAACACATACAGACATCAAGCACTACAATGTCTGTCTGTCAGTGGCCGCGAGCGTTCTGGGACTTCTGTGATGGGCGAGTGATGACGTCATAGAAGAAGAGGAGGAGGAGGAGGAGGAGGAGGAGGAGGAGGAGGAAGAAAGGGGTGGCTAGCATCTCGCCTTAATCGCTCGCAGCCAAATGTTCCATCTGCTGGATTAACGACTCCGTGAAGAAGGTCCTTTCCTGCCGCTTCTGCAGTAGTGGATAGAGAGAGAGAGAAAGAGAAAGAGATAGATAGATAGATAGATAGATAGAGAGAGAGAGAGAGAGAGAGAGAGAGAGAGAGAGAGAGAGAGAGAGAGAGAGAGTGTGTGTGTGTGTGTGTGTGTGTGTGTGTGTGTTTGTGTGTGTGCGCGCGCGCGCGCGTGTGCATGCGCGTGATTATTCATGGTACTAGATCGCGTGCTGGACTGGTAATCGACAGTTATCACCTCCAGACGAGAGCTCGGAACTCGATTGCACGGGTAATGCTTGGACTTTACACACGTCTATCTCCTTGCCCAAAGGGAACAGTAACGACTTTCAGTATAGTCGAGCTTTCACACTTTGAGCGGGGAGCCATCTCAATACGGTACAATTTCGGGCAGCGGCTTGTGATTCACCATAGTCTTAGATCACGTGTTGGACTCGTGATCGACAATTATTAACCTCTCGCATGAGAACTCAGAGCTCGTATAACCGATCTATGGGTAATACTGAGACCTTACACGCACACATACCCCCAGCTCCCCGCCCACAAGAGTTGGAGTAACGTCTCGAAGCGCAGCGACACTGAAATTATTTTCAGCCCTGGGCAGGATTCGAACCCGGACTACCGTAGTGACAGTCGGGACTCTACCAACCGCGCCACCGAGTCGTGTGTGTGTGTGTGTGTGTGTGTGTGTGTGTGTGTGTATTTACCTAGCTGTGGTGTAAGGGTTTAAATCAATGCTTATGAGATCCCGTATCTTTCACTCTTGTCAAAAATTGCCTTGAAGTCTTTTATAGTGTTGCCTTGGATTATATTCTCATCTAACTTGTTTCACAAATCTATACTGCTATGTATAAAGCTACACTTCCTAACATCTTAAACACGTTAGTTTGCTTCCAGCTTAATTATCATTATCATGTCACCTATCACTTCGTTTGGTCGAAGCAGGAAGTCCCAGTTTCTTCAATCTTTCCTCGTATATCTTGTCGTTTAGACCTGGTGTCATCTTGTTGCCACCTTTCGTTTTCTCTCGTTTCTTTAAGTATAATGACCACATCCCTACTGCTTATTCCAGTTAGGATCATATTACGCTTTCAACTGTTTTCTTCAGCATGTCCTCACCCATAGAGTGAAATGCAACTCTTATATTTTTCTTCTTCTTATCTTTATATGAGCTTCAGGTGACAGGTCGTCATTGTTGATTAAGAAACCTAAGTCCTTTTCCTTCTTTTATTTTATTATTATTTCATTTCCCATTTTATATTCCATCGTCAGCCTTTCCTTACTTTGGCCCATTTCCAGTATATTGCATTTCTTTATGTCAAAATTAATTTTCCCATTCTTAACTCCCCTCAATACTTTTTCGATGTCTCTTTGCAACACTATACAACCCCTCCCCTCCCACGTTTCTCACCCTCTTCGTGATTTTTACATTGTCAGCAAATAAGTTATATACTTATTAATTTCTTTCGCTATGTCATTAATACATACGATGAACATAACAGGAGCCAAAACTGAGCCCTGTGGTACTCCACTGGTTACTTTTTTCCATTCTGACTTTTCATCATCTCACTACTATTTTCATACGTTTGTCCTTTAATAAATATCTTATCCATTCTAGTATGTTTCCATTGAAGCCTCCTATGTTTTCTAATATCCATATCAATCTCTCAAGTGGTACTCTGTCACAGTCCACCCATCCCTATCTCATGCTGCATATCACTCTCCAGTAAAAACTTACCTGGTTTTTTAATACAGGACTTACTTTTTCTGAATCCAAATTGATTGTTTAATAGTACTCCTTGTTATTCTAGATGTTTCCTCCATCTATCTTTTACATTTTTTCCTCGCATATTTTCGCTGTTGAACTAGTCTATAATTCAGAGGTACTTCTTTGCTGCCTCCTTTATAAGTTGGTATCATATCTGCTGATTTCCAGTCCAACGGTACTTTACCTTCTAATGAACTAGTTATCAAATTGTATACTTTGTTCAACAATTGTTCTCTGTATTCTTTTATTATCCAATTTGATATATCAATGGGTCCTGAGGCTTTCTTTGTTCCCATTCTTTCTAACAATTAAGCACTTCTTCCATTCTCAATGTTATGTCCTTCATGGTGTTCACATTATTTCCATTTTCTCAAACTCTTCACGTGCGCTCGCGCTTGTGTATATTCCTTCTATGTAGGTGCAGTACAAAAAAAGAAATATCTTGAACCTTCTCCCTAATGAAGATGTGCCATGGAGATGAATAGAACAGGCTGGCAGCAGTTACAATAAATGTAATTATGCCACTCGACATGGGGTAACGCCCTCCAAATATGCGAATTAAAAAAAAAGTATTAC
>NC_134801.1:20908342-20918342 GCF_046742065.1 Oratosquilla oratoria
CTCAGCCAGAGGGAGAGGCATCATCGGACCCTTCTTCTTCGAGGAATCTGGCGCGACAAAGACAGACACCAAGAAGCGGAATGTTGAGGTCCTTAAAGCCTTCAAAAGTGAACTGCAGACCCTGTACCAGTCGCTTATGGGGGAGTTCTGGTTCCAGCAAGATGGAGCAAGCTCTCGCATCTCAAACCTGTCTCGAGATTGGCTGAAAGAGAACTCTGGTGGCCGTGTGATCAGTCTCAAGACTGATTTTGAGTGGGCACCTCACAGACCAGACCTTAGCCCCACCCCCTAGGTTTCTTTCTCTGGGGCTACCTTAAAGACACAGTGTACTCAGGGAGACCCAGGACCATCAGGAAGCTCAAAGAAGGCCTTCAGGGAGGATATAAGAACCATTCCTCGGTCGGTTTGTAAGAACGTCATGGACGACTTTCTGCTGCGCCTCAAGAAATACACAGAGCTAAGTGGAGGCCATCTCGAACACATGCTCTAGAATTAAGAAGAAACGTCCAAAGCCTCTCATGTTTCAATATGATGTTTTAAACACAATAAGCTAGTTATCACCAAAGTTTTATTCAACTCTTGAAAAAAATTAAGAAATTAGGCCTATCGAAAGAAATGCACAGAGCTAAGTGGAGGCCATCTCGAACACATGCTCTAGAATTAAGAAGAAAAGTCCAAAGACTTTCATGTTTCAATATGATGTTTTGGAACACAATAAGCTAGTTATCACCACAGTTTTATTCAACTCTTGAAGAAAATTAAGAAATTAGGCCTATCGAAAACTGGGGCTCTTTTTTTTTGGGGGGGAGGGAGGGGAGGGTCACCCTGTAGCTGAATCAGCATCACCCATGGGAGCTCTTTGGGGTTATATTTTGGTACATCACGTGACCCGCACTTCACCTCGATCCTACAGCTACGGAACAGCATTCCGCTGACGTCATACGATTTTATTAAGCTTGGAGGTTAGGGGTGATAGCGAAGGGATTAATTAAGACGATCTCAGTCAACTCCTTCATTGCAACTATAAAGGGGATTGATTAAGACGATCTCAGTCAACTCCTTCATTGCAACTATAAGGTTCTACTTATGTACTGTAAGAGGGAGAATAAAACAGAGAAGAAAGAGAAGATATAGCGGCAGAAGATAAGAAGTGAAACAAGATTAATGATTAATAACTTGAACAAGAAGAATAAAAAGTATATATTCTATATATATATATATAAATATATTATATATATATATATATATATATATATATATATACACTTTTTTTCTTTCTTTTTTGAGGGGGGGCCACTTTCTGCATCTTGGGTGTAAACGAATCTCCTAAACTCGTAAGACTGTACCCATTGACAATTAATTAATAAGTAAAGTAGCTATAGTTCTAGCAGTAGTAGTAATGTCAACAAAGCTCTGAAAACTACTTAAAAAATTCCCCTGGTGACAAATTGAAAATGCTACTACTACTATTACTACTACTACTACTAAACAATAATAATAATGTTAATAACAAAGGTCAAGAAATTGCAGATAAATACCATCCAGTGACAAGCAAACATAGTACAAAGGACAGATAAAGGGCTGGGAAGGGGTGATGCAAGAGGACACCTGACGACAGTCGAACAAACACAAAGAACAACACGACGGAGCCCTATGAGGGGCTGGTAAGTGGCTGACGGTCCCGACCCTTTCCCTTGTTTCCTAAGCACTTTTACATGACAACATTAATCCCACTAATCCTTTGGGAATCGATCGCGGGACACTAGGCTCCACAGTCCCACCCCACCAGCGGAGCCGCCTACTCTGCTTCCTCTTCGTCCATTAAATTTGATCTTCGGCGATGCGTTCGAGTAATGGACCGCACACTTGCTGGTTCTCAACTCTGTCCCATTACTCGAACGCTCCAGCACGTACATACATACATACATGCACACACGCGCACACACACACACATATACACATACACAAACACACTCACCATTGATAATACTCCGAAGCACATCTACATAGATACTACACCCATATTATTTTGATTTAAAAAAAAAAAAAAAAAAATTAACCACAGCGCATCAAAACAAACTCAATACAAATAAGAGTTGACCTAGGGCTTAAGATATCAACTTTCATCCTGGAAAACTCAATTAGGTTTAGCCAATTAGAGGGGCATATGTACACAACACAACACCAGTGCGCTACTTCTTCCCCGGGCTTGTAACTGGAGTTCAGGACCTGAATGCTTTGGACTAATAAATGCTCAAGAGTTTCGTTCAAGTTATAAACTGCAATGAACTAATAAACATAAAAACACACAATAACACAAACACACACACACATTCACCTCTGGGAAAATATATATGTTGTGTGTGTAGTTTCTGACTGCACCGTGATACACAATTCAGTCCTAGTCCTCCATTCAGCTGAATAAAATCGTCTTGCACTAGCTAAAATAAAAACTAGAAGGTGCGGCACACGAAGCTCTCAAATCGAGTGAACTAAGCATTCTGATCAAGTAGTTCAAAATATGGAAAGTGTAACGACAAAGATTAAAAAAGTTCTCGAATTGAGTGGGCGAAATAATCAGACATTAATAAGAACACAACGTGAAAAGTATCCTGCTGACGAAATATACCATTTATCATAAGAAACACCGCATGTAGGGATGGGGCCTTTATTGTATTTGTACGACGTTTTGCATGATACAGCTTTATCAAGTGAATCATGCACTACAAATTATTACAAAGGAGGAGCATGCCGACAGAAGACATTTTGGTCCATAACTAGGTCGGATGCGGAAAAAATATAATGATATATAAATAAATAAAAAATTATAATATTATAAATAATATATAAAAATAAATAAATGCATAGGTATGAATAATAAACAGTTAAATAATAACTAATAATAAATTGACAGATAAATAATAAATGAAAATCAATCTTCGAACTGAACTACATTGCACTGCCTTTGCACTAATGCATTTCCTGTGGCGACTGCCCTTCAGTAGACAGAATCCATCCCTTTCAACCTTTGTAGATAATAAAGTTGAACATTACGGAACCTTGTCAACCCTCTATCAATCCCCAGGTCTATCTTGTCAAGCCTCTGAGAAAGTAAATAAGATTCTAGGACTGATTGCGCGATCTTTTGACTTCAAAAGCCATCACTTATTAACAAGCTATATAAATCGTTAGTTCGTCCACATTTGGAATATGCTGTTTCCGTATGGTCATCGAATTTCATTTAAGACAATGACATATTGGAAAAAGTGCAACGGCGAGACACAAAACTGATTCAAATATCAAAAATAAATCACATGAAAATCGACTATAACATATGAATCTGTTTTCCCTAACAAAACGTAGACTCTGAGGTGACTTGATACAGGTCTATAAGACTCTAAAGGGAATTGACAACATCAAAAGTGACAAAATTTTCACACTGAATGAGAATCCGACAAGAAATAATGGTCTCAAACTGTCCGGAAATATATTTAATTTGGAAGTGGGTAGAAACAACTTCGCCAACCGTGTAGTTAATGAGTGGAATAAACTTCCTGCAGAGGCAGTGCAATGTAGTTCAGTTCGAAGCTTTAAGAATATTTTAGATAAACGCCTAAGCAAGATGCTGTAATGACTATCATTTATTTTATATTATTTGTTTATTTGTTTTATCATTTGTCCGTTTGTTTAATATTTGCTTGATTCTCATTTATCATTAGTTATATGTCAATTTATTATTATTTACTATTTACCTGTTTGTTTATTACTTAACTATACCTATGCATTTATTTATGTATTCTATTTATTATTTACATTATCGTAGTTTTATTTATTCATATATTCATCATTATGATTTTTTTTCGCATCCGACCTAGATATGGAGCAAAAGGTTTCCTGTCGGCATGCTCCACCTTTGCAATCCCTGTGCCTATCAATTCTGCAACCACTCTGTCAATTCTGGCACCACATTGTCAATCGTGGCGCCAACCTCTGCAATTCTCTATCAATTCTGGGATTACTCGGTCAATCCAGGCACCAACGGGTCAACCCTGACACCATAGTATCAATCCTGGTATTTCGCCGTCAACCCTAGGAAACTTCTGTCCATCTCGTTACAGCTCAGCCCTGTCAACTGCAGCTTCAATCCAAACCCTTGAACCTTCCTCAGAATCCATTCTCGTAAGCTCTCCCACCTTTCCTACCGTGGAGCACTACGTACATACATATACCAAAGGCTTTTTCCCCCTTACACGGGGGGGTAGCCAAAAAAGGAAAAGGGATCGAAAACACTCCCACCCATTCCATTTCCTATATATTCCACTCCCTTCCACCCTCCTCCCCCCTTTTTATCTTAGCACCTCCTGGATGACAGGTCATCCCTGCATCCTGTCCACTGCCCTGGGTCAGAAGCAGTGTCGCAAGACACAGCATATCTACAGCAAGGCCGCTTCATTAATTCGGTGACCACCTCTCCGTCACCCCATAATACAGTATATGGTTCTTATCAACATGTATATTTATAAAATACAAATAATATATACAATAATAAATATACAATGTTTCAAGCACATCATTACAAGGGGTCAAATGTCAACTTTCCGAAAAGCCTTCATAGTGCGAATTCTCCCTGTGGGAAATTTAGGGCTTTTTAGGAGCGCGGGGGGGGGGGGGGGGTTCTTATTTTCAGGCACAAACTGATCGAACATTATCCACTCTATTGTTATAAAGGCGAGACAATCAAGTGGAAAAGGTGGTACGGAAGTATATGTCGAACCAGGGTTAAGAAGACGTAAAGTCGAAACGTTAGGTCATTTCAGGCGTTTCAGGTTCAACCTGTGTTTCGTGACCACTTTTTGCAATTAACCACTTTATAGATTGCAGTCTTACAAAATCTACATCTCCATAACCTAAGGGAAGGACATTGCACTTTTTTGTAAATATACATACATACATATACCAAAGGCTTGTTCCCCCTACACGGGGGGTAGCCTAAAAGAAAAAGGCATAGAAACCATTCCCATCCATTCCATTTCCTATATATTCCACTCCCCTCCACCCTCCTCCCTCCCTCTTATATTGGCACCTCCTGGTATCTTTATTAATTTTTTATTCATTTTTTGTAAATATGACAAATGGAAAAAGTAACGAAGGAAAAATATCACTTTGACCTTTAAGTCAGGTCATCTTAAAGTAAATGGGGGATCTTTAAAAGTGGGAGTCTCTTTCTGATGCTTGCAGAGTCGAAGGAAAGGTAGACCCACAGCCTCAGATGGTGAGGAGCGTGTTACGCCAGGAGGCGCTGTGTAGCTGCGGCGGAAGCCGTCACCTTTGCCCCTTTAGGGGACTCTTGGGGCAAGTCAATGTCACTGCTGGGTATTGGAGACGAGTGCGGGATTCGAGCCCAGAACTAAGCGAATGCGAGGCCAGTAGCACGCGCTGCCTCAGACTCTTCCGTCCCCTTGGTTCTTCCACAGAACGGATCCCTAAGAACCTCTTCCCCGGCCCATCCCCGGCCAACCCCCGGCCCAGCACCGGCCCACCCCCGGCCCCCATCAGAAGCTCCGAGAGGCGCATTAGGAAGGGGCGGGCAGGTCATCCTTTTGCGTTAGCGTCACGAACCCCCTTCGCCCTCGTCCCCCGTTCCCGTCCCCGTCCGAAGGCAATTCAATCAGCGTCAGGGAAGTGCTTCGGCACGGAGTGTATATGCGACAGATACAGGAGGGGAGAGTGGGGGGCCAGGGGAGGAGGAGGAGGTGGAAGGTGGAGGAGGAGGAGGAAGAGGAAGGTTGAGGAGGAAGGTGGAGGATTAGGTAAAGAAGGAGCAGCGACCTTGAATTAGGAAGGCAGAGTAAGGGGGGTGACAGGTAAGAGGGGGTGACAGGTAAGGGGGGGGGTGACAGGTAAGGGGGGTGACAGGTAAGGGGTGGGTGGGTTGAGAAGGGGTGCGCGAGACTGGGGGGTTAATGGGTGATTGAAGACAGGGAGTGGGGTGAGGGGGGTGGCTATCTTGCGAGGAAAGCAGATGAATAAAAGAGGGATAGATAACGTGGCAAGGACAAATATATATATATATATATATATATATATATATATATATATATATATATATATATATATATAGAGAGAGAGAGAGAGAGAGAGAGAGAGAGAGAGAGAGAGAGAGAGAGAGAGAGAGAGAGAGAGAGAGAGAGAGAGCGAGAGGGGTAGAGAAGAGAGAAATAAAGAAAGGGTAGTATAACTCTTAATAGACTGAAATGAACAATTATATGAATACACACACGCACACACACACACACACACACACACACACACACTCCGATCTACCTTTGGAAAAAAAGGAGTGGTAGGAGTATGAAGGGTAGGAGGAGGTGAAGTACAAGAATAGGAGGAGGAGGAGGAAGTGGAGGAGGGAAAGAGGAGGGGAAAGAGGAGGGGAAAGAGGAGGGGAAAGAGGAGGTGAAGAAGAGCGAGAGGAAGAGGGGGAGGAAGAGAGCGAAAAGGAGATGGGAAGAGGAGGTGAGGTGGAGGAAGAGGAGGAGGAGGAGGAGGGAAGAGATGGAGAAGTACAAGGAGGAGGAGGAGGAGGAAGAAGAGGGGAAGAAGAAGGAGCGATTTATGATCTCCGGCTCAGGCGAGTCCGCAGCATCTAATTATTACCTCTTGGGGGAGTCGGGAGTTGGGGGGACCGCCACATGGGCCTACCAAGGGGTCATAACGGGTGCGATATCAAACCCGACACATCCGGTGGAAGGAGGAACAGCTGAGATCGTCACCCCCGCCGTCAGGAGGAGAACGTCGTCGCGTCTTTGATATCAAGATGATTCGCGCACAATGACCTCGTAACTGTCGCGTCGACGGGAGGTTTCCGCCCCTGAGGCTCAGCGGGAGGCCGGAGGTTCCGGGTGACGATGATGATGATTAGGAGGAGGAGGAGGAGGAGGAGGAGGAGGAGGAGGAGGAGGAGGAATGAAAGAAGAGGGAGAGGAGTGAGAGATGGGGGACGGGAGGAGTAACAGAATGAGTGGGGGGAAGGGAAGGAAGAGGGGAGAGGGAGGGAGGGAGGGAGGGACTGAAGGAAGGAGTAGGGGAGAGGGAGACGGGAGAGAAAGAGGAGAGTGGGAGCGAGGGAAATGAGGGAAGTTGGAAGGGAGGGAGAAAGGGAGGGAGGGAGGGATGAAGTGGGAAGGAAGGGAGTGTATGGGTAGAGAGGGAGGGAGAGAAGAGAGGAGGGGAGGAGGGAGGGAAGAGAGAGGAAGAGGAAGAAATTTGGGTGAGCATGAAGAGACGGGGAGGAGGACGAAGAAGGAGAGGAGGAAGTGAAGGAAAGGGACGTAGGGAAGAAGGGGAAAGGGGAGGAGGTAAGGGGAGGGAAGGAAAGAGGGAGGGGAACTAGCGAGGCACATCCTTTAACCCTTACGCTGTCTTACTACATTTCCCGTCAAGCAATTTTATTCAGCTGTGAGAAACTCGTTGGTGTGACAGACCGACGGTATCCTTGTCGCCAGGTAAACAAACGGCTTAGGTTGATCAATATCGTCGTCAGTATCAGGCCACGGCGGTAGCCTATCAACTCCACCCAATATCTGCCATTGCCTACACTAATCTAAGGTAAAATGAATGAATAAAATAAATAAATACAGTAAATTAATCAAAGGCTTCTTCCAATACTACAACTACCACCACCACCACTACCAACACCGCCGCTTAAAGAACTAACATCACTAGCATTACTACTATTATTACCGCAACTACAAATCAGTGATGCAATTATTAGTTGATTTTATGGAATTTTTGGCTTGAAGGCTAAGCGCCGGAGGCGCTTGGCCATTCAGCGCATATCTATCATATATGAATATATAAAATTTCAAGTAAAACAGTAAAAACAATAACCACTCACAAAAACACATCAAAACAAGACACTCACAAGCAAGCATATACACAATTTTAAATTTCATAAAATAAATTGACGTCTTTTTAAAAACTTTAAAACATTTTTCACATGAGCCTCCTCCCCTAAAATTTCTTTAAGAGATAAATTTGTTAAAAAGTTTGCCCTGCGCTTATTACAATTATTAGTGTCATTACCACTACCGTCCACATTCATGAAAACTCACCACAACGACACCGCCACGATATTCTAATTACAGTACCTTTACTACATATGGCAGCTATTCAAGTCACACAGCACGACCTGTCGCATGGTCGGATTGTCGACGACTAAACCGGTTCCCCCCCCCCACTGGTAACTCGCCACTGAAAAGGTCATGATGGACACCCAGAAGAGGAGGAAAACCATCGAAAGGGCAGATGAACTCCAAGTCCATTATTTTTTTTTTACATCCGACCTAGTTATGGACCAAAAGGTCTCCTGTCGGCATGCTCCCCCTTTGTAATCCTTTGTGTCATCCCTGTAGGCCCTGGAGACGGGAGTCCAGAAAGATGATTTATGTCCCAGTGATGTAGTTGCAGTTTGCCTCTCTGGAACGACTTAATATCAAACCAGAGATTGCACTATGAGACTCAGTCTAGGCCAATTACCTTCAGCATAATCCACGAACTCCAACTCCGGATATATCGGCATGTTGAACGTTTCCCCACTCAAAGGGATGTCTACACGAGAGATAACCCTCGATGGAGGATGCGAGGAAGGGGTCGCCTTCAGAATTCATGATGGGGGCAGGTTGAACGAACCTGTCGATAGTTGTTTGGAGTGGGAAGAAAGGGTGTCTGCATGGAAGCTCACCCGGAAAGACCGTGAAGGGGAGTGGCGCCGGCGTGTGAGTGAAGTAAAGCGGATCCTGGCGTATGCACATAACTGATGATGATGATGACCTTTACCACTACCACCACCACCACACGACTACCACTATCGTTATTATAATAACTGTATCGTTACCACCACCATCACAACAACAAACAATACTACCACCAATAGAACCATCACCACTACTACCACCTTTATTACAATTACAGTGCCACTTCCACCACAATAGCAACGACTGCCACCACTACCATTACCACTTGCACCATCAATACAATCACCCAACCCCACCACCACCACCACCACCACCACCACCACCACCAACAACAACAACAACAACAACAACTAGTACTACTACATTTTCTCCTCACCCACCCCCTACCACGGTTGAGCAGTTCGTGCGGGCCGTCTGGCGCTCTCTTAACTTGATTACGACCGACTAATGGGTAGACCGTCTCTTCGACGCTTCCGCCAGCCCCCTGCGTCAGTCAATTGGCACGAGCGCTACCGCCCGAGCGCTCCGGAGCCCTGCTGACGCTTCCTCCAGGCGAAGTGCCCGAAGTCCGCCGACAATGTAAACATTGAAAGGTCATACTAAAGAACGACAAACTCGTCCGTTTCAATCTCTGGCTTGAGAAGAATGAAAACGGAAGATGAAGGAGTGAGTGAGTGAGAAGGAGAGGAAGAAGAAACGTAGGGAAATGATGCAGATAAAGAGAAGAGAGAAGAGAACAGTGGGAAGGTAAAACTGAAGCGTAGCAAAAATAAAATAAGGAGGAAGTTGACGACCAAGAAATACAAGGTGGCGAATAAAATTTGCAAGAGATAGCGGGACGCGGACAAGAAATCAGCAAGGGAATGTACATTGCCACCGACTCCCTCATCCCATGAATCCTCAGGAATTGGGAAACTGCCCAAATCGAGACTAGGGTGGCGAGTTTCCCCCCGAGTGTTTTCCAGTAATTAACTCAATATCCGAGACAAGTACGGGAACGAAGAGTAAACCTTATCAGAGGCCAAGAATCTAACCGAAGACCCAAAAGACCTCCAATCACATTTCTCAACTTTTTTATTGCCAAAGTTATATATATATATATCTATATATATATATATATATATATATATATATATATATATATATATATATATATATATATATATATATATATATATATATAATATGTACAACACTGAATGCGTCCCAGTGAATAGGGATATATTTTTATCAACCACATTGCA
>NC_134801.1:20928342-20933342 GCF_046742065.1 Oratosquilla oratoria
GGAGGTGAGGGGAGAGAGGAGGTGAGGGGAGAGGGGAAGTGAGAGGAGAGGGAAGGTGAGGAGAGAGGGGAGGTGAAGTGAGAGGAGAGGGGATGTGAGGGGAGAGGGGATGTGAGGGGAGAGGGAAGGTGAGGTGAGAGGAGAGGGGAGGTGAGGGGAGAGGGGAGGTGAGGGGAGAGGGGAGGTGAGGGGAGAGGGGAGGGGAGGAGAGAGGGAAGGTGAGGTGAGAGGAGAGGGGAGGTGAGGGGAGACAGGAGGTGAGGGGAGAGGGAAGGTGAGGAGAGAGGGGAGGTAAGAGGAGAGGGAAGGTGAGGAGAGAGGGGAGGTGAGGAGAGAGGGGAGTTGAGGAGAGAGGGGAGGTGAGGGGAGAGGAGGCACGGGGAGGAGTGAAGAGAGGGGACAAGAGAAGTAAAGAGGGGAAGAGCAGAGGGGAATGGAAGAGAGGAGAGGGGAGTTGAGGGGAAACGAGGGGTAGGGAGGGGGGAAGAGAGGGGAGTGGGCGAAAAGGGAGGGGAGGGGAAGAGGGAGGGGAGGTGGAGTAGATGGAGGGGAGCCTGGCCGACCTGTCACACTGTGTATCCGCTTCGGCCCGTGATGTGGGTTGCCACCTGTAGGTAGGCAGACCCTCTTCTGCTGTTTTTGGTGCTGCTGCCGCTGCTGATGCTGCGGTTGCGGTTGCGGTTGCTGCTGCGGTTGCGGTTGCTGGGGACATTTGAGGCGGTGCTGGTGTCGCTGCACTTTGCAATCTTTTGGGTGTGAATGGTGTCTTAAGAGGTCGGCTGTGACATAGGGTTCCGGTCCTTTCTATGTTTATGAGAAAAATAAATAAATAAAAAATAAGAAAGAAGAAGAAGAAGAAGAAGAAGAAGAAGAAGCGAAGGAGAAGAAGAAGAAGAACGCCAAGAAGAAGAAGAAGAAGAGAGAGAAGAAGAAGAAGCAGCAGAGAAGGTCTCCGCGCCAGAGAAACAGAGAAAAAGAGAGAAAAAGAGAAAAAGAGAAAGAGAACGAGAAAAAGAGAGAAAAGAGAGAGAGAGAGAGAAAATAGTGACACTGTGGCGCTCTGCTTTCCAATTCCGCGGTCTGAGATCAAACACAGGTCCGTATACTATCTGACCTGGTTCTCCAAGCATAGGGGGCAAAGGTGACATATTGAGTCTCGACTCAGCGCCTCCTGGCGTATGCTCCATTTTTATGGACCTCGTCGTTGCGGCTTTGTCGGCCGGAGCGAGTTCGAGTATCTTTATTTGTCGCCAAGCGACGTTATTGGGAACCGAACTCGAACCAAATCCCTTAAGGGCTGAGCTTAATACCGGTCTATTCATTTCTCTCTCTCTCTCTCTTTCTCTCTCTCATTCGCGTGCACGTACGCACGCACGCACACTTTGTGTTAGGTTACAGCATTAACCATAGATCAGGCCATATATGAAGCGTCCGGTGGTAAAGGGTCGACATCACCAAATCAACAATTTGGAGTTAGCCCCAGAAAATTATTGAGAAATCAATTTTCTATGATTTCCACATAGTGGCCAAGTAATATCTTGTGTCAAGATGACACAAGAAAACTTTTTTGACTTTGGTGCACAACAGGCGCATGTAACTAAAGCCAGGGTGCAAGGGTCTGGTTTCAAAGATGCCAAGATGTTTGTTGTCAACTCTGACAACAAGGTAGGTTTCAAAATAAAAAAATGGTTATAGGACTTGTGAGCCCACCTTTGTGAAGCTGCAAAAGGGAAAGCAGAGCGAGTATGATCCTCAAAAGGTTTTCCTACCTGGTGTACCTCTTCAGCAACTGTATAAGAAGCCAATCAAACTGACTAAAGAGAAGTTTAGAGATGTGATGGATCTAAGTCACTATGTTCACTCATCATTTAAGGATTTCTACGATGACCTTCGTCGGGGACAAGAGTCCTTGTTGGAAGATGACGTCGCCACTACCGGGGAGCAAGAGATGACGACATCATCGATTATGATTGACCCCACCCCCAACACTTCCACTGACACTTACTCTGCACAAATGGGGATGTAAGTGTTTGTGGTAATTATCTGACAATAATCTATGAACCATTTGCATTGGGAACCGAGGGATAAATACTGTAAATGTGTGGTATGTTAAAATTGCCAATCTATAAAAACTCATAAAAAAATTGTTTTTAAGTTTACAATGAAAAGGTTCATAGAGTATTTATGGTGAACAAAGGAGTTTTTAAAAATGTAAAAAAAATTTGGATTTTCCTATTTTCATAACTGTTTTGCATACTGGGGTATTCATATTTTGGTGTGTTATGATTTTCTTTTCCAACACAACATTATTGTTTTTTATTTTTTCATATATGGCTGGGCAAGACGAGTAAAATACATATAAACATGGATGTAATAAGTCAAGACAAATGTCCAGTATCGATAGTTCAAATTTGAACGCGTTTTACTCAAAATCAGGCATTGGCAATGTCGCCCCTTTACCTCCGGACGCCTCATATGAGCTCTGAGCTCTCACAAGGGTGGGTATTAGCTGTTCATGACGAGTCCAGCACGTGATCCAAGACCACGGGGACACAAACACTCCGGTACCAATTTCAGGCACCACTCAGTTCCCGCGTAAGATTTTATTACACTGCATGCCGTTACAGTTCCCTTTGAGCAAAAGGATAGATGTAAGGTGCGCGCGCGCGCGTGTGTGTGTGTATGTGTGTGTGTGTGTGTGTGTGTGTGTGTGTGTGTGTGTGTGTGTGTGTGTGTGTGTGTGCGCGCGTGGTATGTATGTATGTATGTGTGTGTGTGTGTGTGTGTGTGTGTGTGTGTGTGTGTGTGTGTGTGTGTGTGTGTGTGTGTGTGCGGTATGTATGTGTTTGTGTGTGTGTGTGTGTGTGTGTGTGTGTGTGTGTGTGTGTGTGTGTGTGTATGTATGTATGTGTGTGTGTGAGTTCAGCCAGCACGTTATTCATGACCATGGTGAATCACACACACACACACACACACACACACACACACACACACACACACACACACACACACACACACACAAATGTAAACACACATGACCACTTTTATGAAGGCTTCATTTCACACTTAGTTCTCTTCACCAAGCTGAGGCACAACAAGGCTCCTTGCTCGTCCTGACTCCGTGTAATTTCATTCAGATAACGTGGCGATGCCGTCACGAAGAATATGACGAACTTCTTCGAAGTCCCTTAGGCCCTCCGAAGTTTTCATCCCTCCAACCTCCTTTGCATGGATCCTTAGCATCTCTCCGCTTCCGGCATTCCGTCAGCCAACGGCTCGACCATTCTGTCCCAATCCTCCTCCCACTACTCCTTCTCCTCCCAACTTTCTTTCCTTCCTCCTCCTCCTGTCTCTCCTCTTCCTTTTCCTTTTCCTCCTCCACTACCTTCTGACTTTCTCTTCCTCTTCTTACTTTCTTCCTCCTCTTCTTTATCATCACCGTCCACTTCTTGCCCCTCCTCCTCCTCCTCCTTCGCCTCCTCCTCCTCTCGCTTTTCTTCATTTATCTCCAACTGCTCCTCCTACTCTTTCCCTCTTACTTTTTTCTCCTTCTCATTCTTATTCTCCTTCTGTACTTTTCATTCTTCCTCTCACTCTACTCATTTGTCTCTCTTTCTTCCTCTGTTCCTCTCGTTTCTACCCACTTCCAAATTAAATCTTTCCTCGTTCTGTATCCCTTAAAACACCCTCATTCCCTCCCTCCCTCCCTCCCTCCCTCCCTTCCATCCTTCCCCAGCATCTCAGCCCACGGCGCGACACCGCGTTCGTCATCCTCCTCCAGTTCCCCAGAACGTTCCCCCGGGGCCCGACTCCATGGCACTCCAGAAGTAACTTCCTTCCTTCCTTCCTTTCTTTGATCTTTCCTTCCTTCCTTGCTTCGCTCCTTCCATCCTTCCTTCGCTCCTTCCATCCTTGCTTCGCTCCTTCCTTCCTTGCTTCGCTCCTTCCTTCCTTCCTTGCTTCGCTCCTTCCTTCCTTGTTTCGCTCCTTCCATCCTTCCTTCGCTCCTTCCATCCTTCCTTCGCTCCTTCCTTCCTTCCTTCGCTCCTTCCATCCTTCCTTCGCTTCTTCCTTCCTTGCTTCGCTCCTTCCATCCTTCCTTCGCTCCTTCCATCCTTTCTTCGCTCCTTCCTTTCTTCGCTCCTTCCGTCCTTGCTTCGCTCCTTCCATCCTTCCTTCGCTCCTTCCTTCCTTGCTTCGCTCCTTCCTTCCTTTCTTCGCTCCATCCTTCCTTTCTTCGCTCCTTCCATCCTTGCTTCGCTCCTTCCTTCCTTGCTTCGCTCCTTCCTTCCTTGCTTCGCTCCTTCCTTGCTTCGCTCCTTCCTTCCTTGCTTCGCTCCTTCCTTCCATGCTTCGCTCCTTCCATCCTTGCTTCGCTCCTTCCGTCCTTGCTTCGCTCCTTCCTTCCTTCCTTCCTTCCTTCTTTCCTTCCTCCACTTTCATGTTGGCACAAAAGACGTTTTTCACGTTTCCGATTACCGTCAAGACTCTTAAACCTTTCTTAGTACCTTAACCGTTTCAAACTCCCTTTAACGTTTCCCAGTCTGTTCGTTCCTCCTCTTACTCCCCAATTTTTTTCTTCCTCTTCTAACTTCTGCCATTACTCCTCCTCCTCCTCCTCCTGTCTCTCCTCTTACTCTTCTTCCTTCTCCTCTTCATCATCACCGTACACAGTTCGCTTCCCCCTCTCCTTGTTTGGGGACCTCCTGCCCCAGAAGGAAAACGTGTCACCTCAGTGACAAACGACACCTTCTTCTGTAACTGCCGCCTGAAGAGTTTGTTCACCTAAAGGCGCGTAGGTTTATATAGTAGATATTATTGGAACTTTAATGTCACCTCTATGGACCAGAGGCACCCAGCATTTTTTTTTTTTTTTATAATTTGAGACTAATTTCCAACCAAAAAAGAGTGAGAGAGACAGAGAGAGAGAGAGAGAGAGAGAGAGAGAGAGAGAGAGAGAGAGAGAGAGAGAGAGAGAATCTCTTTAAAAATCTTTTATA
>NC_134801.1:20938342-20945842 GCF_046742065.1 Oratosquilla oratoria
CCGTCCCGGTCCCCTTCCGTCCCGGTCCCGTCCCGTTCCGTCACGGTCCCGTCTCGTTCCCGTTTCGTTTCCGTCCCGTTCCGTTCCGTTCCGTCCCGGTCCCGTTCCATTCCCGTCCCGTTCCATTCCCGTCCCGTCCCGTTCCGTTCCATTCCCGTCCCGTCCCCAGCCCCTCCTGCTTCCTACCCTCCTTTCCCAGTTTCCCTTTCGCCCCTAAACCCAATTCACCTCCATTCGCTACGTTATCTGTTCTCTAGCCTCCCCTAGCTTTATTCCTATTATCCCCTCAACTCTAACCTTGTTCTTCCCCCCCGTCCCCCCTTGCCCAAGTTCCAGCCAACCCCGTCCCCCCCCTTGCCCAAGTTCCAGCCACCCCCGTCCTCCCTTGCCCAAGTTCCAGCCACCCCCGTCCCCCCCTTGCCCAAGTTCCAGCTACCCCAGTCCCTCCCCCTTGCCCAAGTTCCAGCCACCCCCGTCCCGCCCTTTCCCAAATTCCAGCCACCCCCGTCCCGCCCTTGCCCAAGTTCCAGCCACCCCCGTCCCCCCCTTGCCCAAGTTCCAGCCACCCCCGTCCCCCCCTTGCCCAAGTTCCAGCCACCCCCGTCCCTCCCCCTTGCCCAAGTTTCAGCCACCCCCGTCCCCCCCTTGCCCAAGTTCCAGCCACCCCCGTCCCTCCCCCTTGCCCAAGTTTCAGCCATCCCCGTCCCCCTTGCCCAAGTTCCACCCCCCGTCCCCCCTTACCCTAGTTCCTTCCACCCCCGTCCCCCCTTGCCCAAGTTCCAGCCACCCCCGTCCCTCCCCCTTGCCCAAGTTCCGCCCACCCCCGTCCCCCCCTTGCCCAAGTTCCAGCCACCCCCGTCCCCCCCTTGCCCAAGTTCCAGCCACCCCCGTCGCCCCCGTGCCCAAGTTCCAGCCACCCCCGTCCCCCCTTGCCCTAGTTCCAACCCTCCCCGTCTCCCCTTGCCCAAGTTCCAGCCACCCCCGTCCCCGTTCCCCGCCCCCCTTGCCCAAGTTCCAGCCACCCCCGTCCCCGTTCCCCGTCTCCCTTGCCCAAGTTCCAGCCACCCCCGTCCCCCTTGCCCAAGTTCCAGCCACCCCCGTCCCCGTTCCCTGTCCCCCGTCCCTCCCCCCTTGCCCAAGTTCCAGCCACCCCCGTCCCCCTTGCCCAAGTTCCAGCCACCCCCGTCCCCCGTCCCCCCGTCGTCTCCTGCTGGTTCCCTCGACATCACATCAAGCTTGTCGGCCCTCAACTCCAAGAGAACAATCCTCACTCACTCTCGTAATCTTTCTAATCTACTGTCATCCTCGTCGCTTCGGAGACCCGGCGCGCGGACCTGGCCGCGTTGCACACGATTACAACCCTAACGCTAGGGGCTCCGAGGGCCGCGAACGGCCGACCCCGGTGCCGCCAGGCGGGTCCCCGTCGCTCGGAGGACGATCAAATCCGCCGTGATGAGTTTGGGATCAGGTTACCCTGTTTAGAGAGTGCGCGACTTGGGACTCTCATCTTTCGCGGGATGCAAGTTTCGCGTGATTTTATTTCCGCGGGGTGAAAAGTTCGCGGTCGCGGGGGACGGCCCGGGGCCCCGAGAGACTGGCCGGGGAACCCGCCCCGGGGGCTAGGGACTGTGTCAGCATAAACCACGGGGGTCTCTTGAGCACAGGGCACCACGAGCGCCCCTAGAAGGGGTTGGGGAGGGGGGGTGAGTGTCCCTGGCACTAGGAAGGTGTCCATATAACTGACACACTGGTGGCGCCGTTTGTTTAGGAAAAGGATCCCAACCGCCCTCAGCGATGCCACAGGTCATTGTCGCTCTCCGGCACTCGCCAGCCTCTGGTCGATTCCCTCGCACGGACGATTCTTGTAAACAAGTTCTCCGCCACACACACACACACACACACACACACACACACACACACACACACACACACACATATCGCTTGTTTGCGAAAACGTCGTCATAACTAAAAAAAATTAATTTTTGAGTTATCTATACAGACATATTCATCTTCAAACACGGATTTTTTTGGTAACAGTGTCATATCTGTAGCTCAAAAAATTGTAGGAGCGCTAGGGAGTGCTAAATGTCCAACGACATAACCTTACATGTTCCAACTTGTTCCAACAATATATTTGAGACTTTAGTAAAGATTATAATTGTCTTCAATTCTTCATTCTTATAAAACTTTAGAGGCGTCTATTTGATGCTCCAAAAAATGTTCCACCTATAGGTTTTTGAGGGACCTTTTTATCAATATTGAGAGCGTTTTTTGAAACTTTAAATGCCTCTCCTGAAAAATTCTATATTTTGAGTTATGGACGACGTTTTCGCAAACAAGCGATATATGATATATATCTATATATATTATATATATATATATATATATATATGTATACATATACACATACATGCAAAATAACCACAGGGGAAATGAAACTTGTAGACAGTAAGTACTTTCGTATATTACATCTTTAGACAGTCTGAAGATGTAATATACGAAAGTACTTACTGTCTACAAGTTTCCCTTCTCTTGTGGTTATTTTGCATTTTTGTATCACGGTGATGTGATTGCTTGCAATATATATATATATATATATATATATATATATATATATATATATGACGTAAGTGGAATAGGACACACAGGAGTCTTAGTCTGAGTTTATTCCTGACTAGTTTCGCAGGAATCCTTTATCAAAGCATACCTGCGAAACTAGTCCCATATTTATTGATAAGACTCCTGTGTTTCCTACTCCACTTATGTCAACCTGTCAGAATCTCTCTCTCTCTCTCTCTCTCTCTCTCTATATATATATATATATATATATATATATACTGTATATATATATATATATATGTATATATATATATATACACATGTCAGTGTTCTTGCGTCAATTTACTCCTTCTTAAGGAATTACCAGACAATTTTCCAGTCCTGTTTTTTTTTACTTCCCGTCCCAGAAAGGGATTCATCATTGTCCAGGACCACGGGCCGGGATTGTGATCGACAACTATAACCGTCCCAGATGAGTGCTGAAAAGTCACATATGACTTGATCTATGGTGCAACGTTGTGACCTTAGACACACACAAACAGCAGATCCCCTTTGCTCAAGAGGAACAGTAACGGCTCGCCCTCCAGAATTGTGTCACCCAAATTATACCCGCGACTGTATACATCGCCGCGTAAGGCCCGTAAAGGAAGATATGTTAAAAAGTGACGAAGATCAATAATGACAATTGTGACAATAAAATATTGTCAATAAATATGGGTCGTGTGACAGCCACGACGGAGGGTGAAGGTGAGGGTGAGGGTTGCCAACTTCCTCCCGTTTTCTGACATGCGTGACGTCATGAGTCTCGTTCATTCTAACTTGGCAGAAATTTATGGAGAAGGAAACTGGCCAATCCGAAACGATTGAGTAACAATGTGGTAATGCTCGAGCGTTTCCTTCCATTGGGAGGTTCTGGAACGCGCCTCCTCCACAGATCGTTACCCACTTGCCTGTCACTTGAAACTCGTTCGAGACATCTCGGGTAGATCTTGGATAAACTATGTATATGCATGTATATATATATATTATATATATATATATATATATATATATATATATATGAAGTGGGTGCGAAGCGGACAGACCGTCTTCTTATTCCGAGTTTTATTCTTGACTAGCTTCGCTACAAGATTTTTTTTTTTTTTTCAAAAGAATCATTCTTTTTAAAAATCTTGTAGCGAAACTAGTCAAGAATAAAACTCGGAATAAGACTCCACTCTTTCCTCTTCCCACCCACTTCAACTTGACAGAATGTCTGAACATATATATATATATCCGTCTATTCTAGCACACATCAACAAGTTGGCCTCCCTCCACGGCTGTAAAGGGTCGACATTGTTCCTCGGCTGATCTCAGCTGACACACACAGTGTCTTTCCTCCTCCATACCTCCGCCCATTGGGCAACAAAGAGGTATTTCCTGGATCTGTGTCATCCGACTTGGAAGAGAGAGAGAGAGAGAGGAGAGAGAGAGAGAGAGAGGAAAAGAGAGAGAGGAAGAGAGAGAGAGAGAGAGAGAGAGAGAGAGAGAGAGAGAGAGAGAGAGAGAGTGAGAGGAAGAGGTAGATAGAGAGAGATAGAGAGGACTGCCCATAGCCTTACTCGTACGAGACAAGAGAGGATACGATCGCGAGCTATTGTTGGAATGGTTGTGCCACATCGCTTGAAATGTCCAGGGAGATTAAATCGAGACGTGGGTTCCCCACACTACTGCAAGAATCTGCGAATATGCGCACACACGCCCACGCACACACCACACACACACACACACACACACACACACACACACACACGCCCACACACACACACACACACAGAATACTGACTTGCTGTATTAGTCCAATTTCCAAGCTCAATCTCGGACATCCTGTTTGATATGTCAAGACGCTAGCTCCTACACCAGCAAACCGTGAGTGTGTTTGTGTACATGTGTGTATGTGTGTTTGTGTACATGTATGTGTGTGTGTGTAATTCACCATGGTCTTTGGATCACGTGTTGGACTCGTGATCGACAGCTATTTTCCCTCCCGGAAGAGAGCTCAGAGCTCGTATGACCGATGTATTGGTAAATGCTGTGACCCTACACGCACACACACACCCAACTCCCGCCCACGAGAGTTGGAGTAACGACTCGAAGCGTAGCGATACTGAAATAATTTCAGCCCTGGGTAGGATTCGAACCAGATACCGCCGGGACCGCCGTACTGACAGTCTGAGACTGTGTGTGTGTGTGTGTGTGTGTGTGTGTGTGTGTGTGTGTGTGTGTGTGTGTGTGTATGTGTGCGCGCGCTCTCGTTTAGTGGCTAATTCAACTCTGAATTGGTGTATCTGAACCAAGAGGAGTCCACTAAGCAATGGAGAGTGAGAACTCTTGTCGGAGCTCGGGGACTCCAAGAAAACCTATCGAAGGAACTCCACAGAGACGAATAGAATAAGGTCATTACTAAGTATTTCGGCGGCTTTGACCCATCGTTTTTCGCTCATATTTCCGAAATAATCATTCACATCAGCATGGTATATTAGCACAGCCTAATTCACACCCTGCCGTAATTTTTGACGTTATAGTGCATTCACAAGTGTATTTAATTACGGCGTTTACTCTTGATATTATGTGTGTCGTAGCCGACACCCGTAAAGTAAATCGAACAAGTGAAGTTGGGATACACGAGGTAGTTTGTGATGACGTCACGACTTCACTTGTTCGATTTATTTCACGGGTCTCGGCTACGACACACTTAATATCAAGAGTAAACGCCGTGATTAAATACACTTGTGAATGCACTATAACGTCAAAAATTAGGGCTGGGTGTGAATTAGGCTGTGCTAATATATCATACTGATGTGAATGGTTATTTCGGAAATATGAGCGAAAAACGATGGGTCAAAACCGCTGAAATACTTAGTAGAGGTCAGTGATCAAGAATCATTCGGGAGAGGGGTTGGGGGGTCACGTCACAGCCTCCTTGGGACCTTAGGGTGGGGTCGGACAAGTCCGATGACGTCACGCACACCTGCGTAGAAAAGGTGCGCGCTGCCACGTGCCAATTAAAACGTTACATGCAAATCTGCGGCTGAATAAATGTATCTGATAACGACCGCCAGGGACATCGTGGACCCATGCAGGGTCGCTATCCTCACCACGCTCCTTTCACTTGCACTAACTTGTCCAACCCAGGGTTCTAATACTTTATATGTAAGTATAGAAGCTACAAAGTCCTCTGTAAGGGGCACCGTCATAGCCTTCCGATGGGCGGGGAGTTTGTGACGTTAAACCATATCATCATCATATAAGTGTGTGTATATATATATATATATATATATATATATATATATATATATATATATATATATATATAAATATATATATAAATATATATAAATATATATATATATATATATATATATATATATATATATATATATATATATATATATATATATATTGATGGCAGGACTGCACGCAAAATAGAACTACACTAATATTTTGATTTGATATTTTTTACAAAGAGACTAACACAGATGAAATCACGCGTTAAGTGCCCGCTGGGTCTCTCTCTTCCCTGATGGCTTTGTCATGGTGGAACGCAGAGGTGGGGGGTGGGGGTGGGGTGGGAGGTTGCGAGGCCGGAGCAGTCAGTCGAGCAGCCGGGCGAGCGGGAGGTCGGGTGTGGGTTTCAGTGGGTGAGGTGAGAGTGTCGTCAGTTATTGTCCTCCGCCGCGAGAGGCCTCCGGTCCCCGAGCCGATACCATCTACCCCTGGCGCCTTACCCTCTTTGTCTCCTTTGCTCTCTTTCGCCCTCCGTAGTCTGCTTCTTCTCCTCCTCTGTTCTTTGGATTTTCTCTTTGTTCCTATCCCTCCGGTTCTCTTCTCCCCCTCTTCCACCTGTCTCTACTTTCTCTTTGGTAAAAGTTTTTCTCCTCGTTCACTCTGTATCCATGCCTGTTTTCTCTGTATCCATGCCTCGTTTTCTCTGTATCCATGACTAGTTTTCTCTATATCCATGGCTCGTTTTCTCTGTATCCATGACTCGTTTTCTCTGTATCCATGCCTCGTTTTCTTTGTATCCATGCCTCGTTTTCTCTGTATCCATGCCTCGTTTTCTTTGTATCCATGCCTCGTTTTCTCTGTATCCATGGTTCGTTTTCTCTTTATCCATGGTTCGTTTTCTCTATATCCATGGCCCGTTTTCTCTGTATTCATGCCTCGTTTTCTCTCTATTCATGCCTCGTTTTCTCTCTATTCATGCCTCATTTTCTCTGTATCCATGGCTCGTTTTCTCTGTATCCATGTATGTGGTAGACTTAGTTTCTCTCTTGTTTCGTTCGTATGAGGTCTATGTCTTCCTCTCTGTTTTCTCCTTCCGCTGGGTGTAACGATTGTCTAAATTTCATGCAGTCAACATCTTAAGGACTTTAATGATATCCCTACGGACCTGTTATGCAGCAGTCGTTTATGACTGGAAGCTATTCTCCACACATAAGGAAAAAGAAAAAAAGAAAAAATATAATTAAACAAACTAATAAATAAGTAAATGAATATAATAATGTACCAAAAAAATGTTAATAATAGTAATATCCACTATTAATTTCTGCCCTTCCTTTCCGTTGCTCTCATCTTTTACCAGCTCCACGACTTGACTTTTTCGACATTGCCCCAAAGGCTGGAAGCGCTAGTTTTCGCCCGTTAAATACTCTAAACAATCTGCCCCTTTGTATAGGTGGCACGTTTTGTTTCAATCCCGACTCCTTGGTACAAAATTTCCATCCATATTCTTCCCGACTCCTTGGTACAAGATTTCCATCCATAGTCTCAAGTTGTCAACTCCTTTCGTACTGTGTCGAAATACTGGAAGAGCCCGTTAAATACTCTAAACAATCTGCCCCTTTGTGTAGGTGGCAGGTTTTGTTTCAATGCCGACTCCTTGGTACAAGATTTCCATCC
>NC_134801.1:20953342-20960842 GCF_046742065.1 Oratosquilla oratoria
TTTCCATGTGTCCAAACCATCCCAATAATCTTTCATCAGCTCCATCTTCCATCTCCATTTCCACTCCCGCTCTCTTCCTCACCTCCTCGTTTCTCACTCTATCCAACCTAGTAACCCCTACCATACTTCTCAGACGTTTCATCTCAAACACATTTAAAGTTTTCTTCTCTGCCTCTCTTAAATTCCAAGTCTCTGTTCCATACAATGCCATCGGCACAATCACCTTTTCATACATTCTCCTCTTTGCATCCATTCCCAGTTGCCTATTCCTCATAACACTTTAATTCCCCATGGCATTTCTTTGTTTCTCTCCATCTACAATTTACCTCCACCTCTACTCCTCCCTTTCCTGCCACAAGTGACCCCAAATACCTAAAGCCATCCACTTTCTCCAACCCCTCTCCTTTTGGAGTTACTTCCAACTCACTGCCACCCTCTCCCCTTGTACACCTCATCACCTTACTTTTGCCCACATTATCTTCAACTTCCTTCTTTTACACACCTTCCCAAACTCTGTCACTAACTCCTTCAATCTTTTCTCTGATCCTGCCACAAGCGCAGTGTCGTCAACGAACAGCAATTGCCTCACCTCCCACTTTTCTCCACTTTCTTTAACCATCTCCAATCCCCGGCCCATTACCTTCGCCTTTACCTCACGCACCACCCCATCCATGTACACCAGTGGTTCTTAACCTGGGGTACCTGTACCCACACGGGGTACGAAACCTTGAATCTGGGGGTACGAGACAAGATGGCCAGTGCAATGGTAATGTATATTTACCATAAGAAAGCATAGCAAGGTTTGTATCACTATCCTTTTCATATGTTTGCATTGTATTTAAATTGGATGAGGGTACGAGAATTTTTTTCAGAGATGCCAAGGGGTACGGGCAGTGAAAAAGGTTAAGGACCATTGATGTACACACTGAACAGTCATATCGGCATGATACATCCCTGACGCAGTCCTACCTTTACCTCAAACCACTCACTCTCCCTATTTTCAATTCTAACACAGGCTCTACTACTTTCGTATAAACTCTTGACTGCCCTTAACAACTTTCCCCCAACCCCATATATCTACAAAACTTCCCACAGTGCCTTCCTCTCTACCCTGTCATAGGCCTTTTCGAGATCCATAAAGGCCCCAAAAATATCCTTACCTTTTCCTAAAGATTATTCACATATCTGTCTAATCACTAAAATCTGATCCAAGCAATCCCTACTTTTCCTAAATCCACGCTGTTCCTCACCAGTTACTCCCTCTGTACATCTCCTAATCCTCTCAATTAAAACCCTCTATCGCTTATTAAGAAAAGAGATGCAAATGATTTTATGTTCTGGGCAGATAATTGTTTAACACAGAACAAAAACTGGTGTCTGTATAATGCCATGGTAATTCTGGTTAATTCTGAAAATTAAGTCAATATTATTGTTTCTAAATATTTGACTGCAGGGCATACATCCATGTCTCCTGATAGTATACACGGCCATATTGAAAGGTCCTTGAAGCGACAAGGCGACATTTATGATTTTGAAGACGAATATTTTAATTCAAACCTCATACAAGCGACTAGAGATTCTTGATATTAACAAGGATTTTTTTCAACATTCCAACAATCAATACCCAGAAAAGAACAAGGTCATATTTGGAAACAATCGTAGGCGTCAAGTTTGAGAGAGGAGCAATAGAATTTCATTACAAGAAATTTTTCAGAGAGGAGTGTCAGTTTTGAAACTTTGTTAATAATAAAACAGTCAATATATCAAGTGAACTCCATCGGAGACCACTAAAAACTTGTTCCAGGGGTCTATCTTCAACAAAGAAGAAAAATATTGTTGAGAAGCTAATTTCTAATCCTACTAATTTCTGATATCGGACAAACTTCGGGATATAACGGATCTGTCCGGTATTTCCATCGGATATAACGGATGACGAGTTAAACACCATATGAGGACGGAGCCTTTATTTGTACGACGTTTCGCTTATTACAGTTTTTTCAAGTACTTGAAAAAGCTGTAATAAGCGAAACGTCGTACAAATAAAGGCTCCGTCCTCATATGGTGTTTAACTCGTCAGTCTTGTCGGCAACTGCTACTTTCATGAAAATATAACGGATCCTCGGCTATAACGGATCTTCGGATATAACGACAGAACCCTGTCCCCATATCGTCCGTTATATCGAGGGTTTACTGTAGTTAGTAGGTAAATGCCCCTAACCAGACGGGAATTCTGAATGAACATACTGGAAAACTCTACCAGCAAAGATCTACTGACAAGTTAATTTGACCCAAAATAGAGGTTTGATATCCTTAGAGAACTGCTTATGTTAAGCAAATTGGGTGTAAATTTACACGATAGTAATAAATTTAGATATAATGTTTGTTTGTGTTATAATATTTTTTTTTGCAATTATTTACTTCGTGTTGTTAACAGAATTTTTTTTTGTTTATTTCCTGAAAAATCAGAATAAGCATAGTTAATTAACTATGATTATAACCATTAGTACATATGTACAACCTTTTTGTACTCTTTTCTTATAAACAATGTTACTGCAAAACTCCATTTCAGTATTATTTTGTTTCAGTTATATTTTTGTTCTTTTTCTGGCCCAACCATATAATTACCACGATTTTGTATTCACTGAAGGGAAGGATTTTTATGTTCAGTAAACTATCATTAACATAGATCAATTTTTACTTCAAATATCTAAGAATCTAAATAGTGAGGTGATACGTTTTACCTTCATAATATGGCTAACATACATTCGACCCAATTATCTGATAATATTTGCAGCGAAGGATTACAAAGCAGAACACATTATGTCCACACACAGAAGCAGTTGGACTGCTTTGGACAATGAAATTGACCATTTGATTAACATTTTGTGGGAATCTAATGCCATAAAGTAACACTTCTAATGTCAATCCCCAGGTTTGCAAAACAACAAGATGCAGATATAAGTAGCAAAAAAAGCAATGAGCATTCAAATCTTTACCATCAATTTTCTCAAAAAGAAGGATTTTGGAGTTAATGCGTTTTGACTTTACAGCAGAGCGAAGATATGCAAATCCACCGCAGGACGCATCACACTCTCGAGCCTAGCTAGGTTCCTAGACGAAGACTTCAGTCAGTTGGAGGACGACCTCGAGGCTTAGGTAAAGAGATAAGAAACGAGATCTAACTGAAGTAGCACTTTGCAAAGTGCTTACAGTATTTGTGCGCGATGGGGGAGGGAGGGAGAGGAAAGAGAGAAAGAGAGAGAGAGAGAGAGAGAGAGAGAGAGAGAGAGAGAGAGAGAGAGAGAGAGAGAGAGAGAGAGAGAAGGAAGGGGAGAACTCTGGCGAGAATTAGAAAGGGGAAGAAGATTGTAAGGCAGAAAGTGAGGCTGAGACATTGAGAAGGAGGGTAAAATGTTGAGTGCAGAGATGGAGGGGTGGGAGGGGGAAGGGAGGGAGGGGTAGGAGGAAATAGAAAGAGAAAGAGAGGGAGGCTAGGATGGGGGGGAGCAGGAGAGGGAGGAAGGGAGTGATACAGGAGGAGGAGGAGAGTGAGGGAGGGAGGGAGGAAGAGGGGAAGGAAAGAGGAAGACAAAAGAGTGAGGAACTGGGGAGGAATCGTCGAAAGAAGATAAGGAGGGAGGGAGGGGGGAGGGAGGGAGACGGACGGGGGGAATACGAAAATTCCCCCCCCCCACACGCGAGTTGAGTGCTAAAAAATTCGCTACAAGAGAAACGCTAAACTTGTATGACGGGAAGGAACGAGAGCGAGCGCGAGAAAGAATTAAGGAAGAGGAAGAAGAGGAGACGGGGAGGGGAAGAGGGGAGAGATGGGAGGAGTAAAGGAAGAGAGGAGGTGAAGAGATAGGTGGGGAAGGGATTAGGGTAGGGGGAAGAATTAAGACCAAAAAAAAAAAAAAAGGGAGAGAGGAGGAGGAGGAGGAGGAGGAGGAGAGGGAGAAAAGGAGATTGGGGTGGAAGGGACCGTCAGGTCGGATGTCTCCAAGAGGACGAAGGAAACGGTCTCAAGAAAGGTGTTAAGAGTCTGAGGAGGAGGAGAGGTAAGAGGAGTACGAGGAGGAAGAAGAAGAAGGGGTGAAGAAGGAGACAGATGTGGAAGAGGAGGATGAAAAGGATGAGGAAGAGGAGACGGAGGAGAAGGCAGAAGGAAGACGGGGGGGAAGGAGGAAGAAAGGGTACGAGATAAAAGAAAATGGAGGATGAGGGCGAGTAGGAGGAGGAGGAGGAGGAGGAGGAGGAGGAGGCAGAAGAAGGAGGACGAGGGGGAGGAGGAAGAAAGGGTACGAGATAAAAAATAATGGAAGATGAGGGTGAGTAGGAGGAGGAGGAGGAGGAGGAGGAGGAGGAGGAGGAAGACGAGGAGGAGGAAGAGGAGGAGGAGGTGGCTCTCCGGGTGACAAATTCATGCTGACACTCCCCCTCATTACGAACCCGCGAGCTCACCTTAAACGAGACAAAGCAAAGGTCTGGTCCGCCTTGTTTATCTTCATCTTCACATGAGCGCACAACCCTCACGCCAACGGCAACGACTTGCTCTTCAACCATTCATGGTGCAAAGTCCATTCCTGGTAACTACTTGCTATCAGCTGGTGTAGAGGACTGCTCTGGTGCACAGGCCAAGTCACGCCTGATCTTCATCAGCAGATAATTCTACACTTGGTGCGCGCATTGGCGACAATACACTGGCCGTATCTTTGCTTATTGCCAGCTGGTTATTCTTCGACAGCTGGTACACGGTGCACATCCTGGTCATGGTGCACAATCCCAGCAACTGGTTACCAATGTCAGCTGGTAACTCAACAGCTGGTACACAGTGCACAATTGGCCATTATGCACAGTCCGGGCAATTACTTATCCTCAGCTGGTATCTCGCGAGCTGATGAACGATGACACTTCATACCAAACCACCTGCTGATGCACACTTTTAATGCTTGTGCACAACCTCCTTTTAACACCTCTTACACCTCATTACACCTCTATGTACACTTCTGGTGCATACGCTCTACTTATGTACAAGTCATGCTTGTACACTCGAGCGCTTTCGTGATATATATCACGAAAGCGCTCGGCCTCCGTGTTTTTCCTCTTCCTAATGGATTCCGCATATTTGTGATTCACGTGTGCCTTGTGATATTTGTACATGGTGGTCCAAATGTCTACATCCACAGGCAAACACTAATCTGCCCGTAATAACACTTTGTAGTCAGAGGACAAGAATACCGCCACCGTGTTCGTAAAATGGGACTAAAGGGGGTGGAGTGAGTGGACTGGGGATCCCCCCGAATGGGGGGACACTTCCCCTTCTCATTTTTCACCAATAAAAAATCAACACGAAAAAATACGTTGACACGACCTCCCTCTTACAATATGGATTAAGGTGCTTATATATATATATATATTATATATATATATATATATATATTATATATATATATATATATATATATTTATTTGTACAACACTGAATGGGTCCCAGTGACTAGAGATACATTTTTATCAACCACAATGCACTTTAATTCTAATTGATGGTGTAATGGTCTAAGTCACTACAGCACTGGTCACGTGCTGACCGTAGGTTCGAGTCCTCGGGTGTACCACGCTTTAATTTCTGCATTTTGCCTCCACGGTTTTTCCGATGTTGATGGCTTAGAATTAAGGTGCATTGTGGTTGATAAAATGAATCTCTAGTCACTTGGACCCATTCAGTGTTGTATATATATATATATATATATATATATATATATATATATATATATATATATATATATACACACACCACCCAAAAAGTTCAATGTTCAAAGACTGTGTTTAATGTATACACACTTGTCTCGAAGTCAAAGGCACCCAAACTAAACATTTGTTGAAAATTCATTTTTTTCTTAATATTTGCCTACAAGGTATAAGACTTTTGCCCCACACTGTACACTCTACACTCTACGTCCTCCCGTACAGGGTGGTAGTTTTTCTTTCACTCGTATTCTGGTTTCCGCGTAGTTACTTACGATCTGGTAGAGATAGCGTGTACCGCCTATCGCGATTTAGCCTTTCCATACCAGATGGCTTTTGACATTTCATTGTGCACGCCGCCGCCAGGCGATTTAATTCATCACGAAGGCACCCAACGCTTCCAGGACATAACCAACGATGCCCACATTTATTTTCAGTCAGAGCTGGGCGCGTTCCTAGGTGCGTCCCTCGGTTAGCGCTCCCAGACTATTAAAGCAATAAAGGTGCTGGTATAGTATGTGACTTACGAAAATTTTCTTTGGTATAGTATGTGACCTACCTAACTTTAATTTCAGTATGAAATTGTCTCTTAAGCTTTAATAGTTTGAGAGCGCTGACCACGGCCAAACTATAAGGGAACGCACCTAGGAACTCGCCCAGCTATGCTTTCAGTTTCCTCCCTTCACACATTATCCCAAACTCCTCCATCAACTGCTTCATAGTATCCTGACTCGGTTGCATGAGCAGTGTCATCCTCAAACAACAGCTGGCTCACCTCACGCTTCCTTCCACTCCTCACCAGCTCCAAAACACTGCCCAGCACCTTCGCTTTTGCCTCTCGTACCACCTCATCCATGTATACGTTGAACAACCACGGTAACATTACACAACCCTGGCGGAATCCTACCTTCGCATCAAACCACTCTGCTCCCGTAAAAAAAAAAAAAAAAAAAAAAAATCCTACCTTCACATCAAACTACTCCGCTCCCGTAGAAAGAGAGAGAGAAAAGAGCAGACTTAACCTAACCCATACATAAGCAACATATCCCACAAAAAATAAACTTTTCTACCATACTATACGGAAAAAATATCTACACGCTACTTCCTTTTCGAAACCCACACTGCTCTTCCCAGTTTCCCTTCTAATTCTCTCGTTTAGTAACCCTTCCATTCGCCTTGCCACATATATTCAACAGACTGGTCCGTCTAAAACCACTACATACATATTACCCTGTTCCTTTGTGATGTGTAACTATACGTTTCCAGTCTGTTGGCAGACTTCTCCCCCTCCTTTAGAGGGGGTTCATACGGTCTAACGGTTCGTCGAACGCGGTTCGACAGACACGTGTTTAAAGTGATGTGTGAACGTGTGAACGGGGTATTTGGGGTTTAACCAACGTGTTCGACAACCAAATATCCCGTTCACACGTTCACACATCACTTTAAACACGTGTCTGTCGAACCGCGTTCGACGAACCGTTAGACCGTGTAAACACCCTATTTGGCACAATCTATCGTAACAGCTCCTCCCTTCGTCGGACACACTACGTGACAACCCAACAAAAATAACAAAAATAATAATACATACATACATACATATACCAAGGCTTTTTCCCCCTTACAAGGGAGGTAGCCAAAAAGGGAAAGGCATAAAATCATTTCCACCCATTCCATCCCTGAATACACTCCACACCCCTCCACCCTCCCTCTTATCTGAGAAAATAATAATAATAGTAATAATAAAAACAACAACAG
>NC_134801.1:20965842-20973342 GCF_046742065.1 Oratosquilla oratoria
TTCATTCTCTCTCTCTCTCTCTCTCTCTCTCTCTCTCTCTCTCTCTCTCTCTCTCTCTCTCTCTCTCTCTCTCTCTCTCTCTCTCTCTCTCTCTCTTGGATTCGCAATGGAGACGACTAAACGAGCCCGTCCATGACCCTCCGTCTCCTCATCCATTGTCCCGACGACTTCGATACTGACAACGGTAACGTGGGCTGACACTATTTCCCTCATCTGTCCTTATCAGCGACACGCAAGTCCTTTGTATACAGACCCCGATGTATCACAACCAAGGGTATCTGGCCCTTTGTTGTATCAGAACGGGCTGCGAGGCGGCAACTAACGAGACCTCTTCGCCCAGGAATGATGGAATCCTCGGCAGCCGAGGCAAAGGTCATTTTCAATAATCCTTGTCAGTGCTCGGTTTCGCTTTGTTGATTTTTCTTCGAGTCCTCGATTTTATCACTCAGCTTTGGGTTGGACCCCTACGCTAATGGGGCCCCGCCCACAGCTGTCAGCTGTCTGCGGGTATGACAAGGAGACCCGAATGCAAAATGGCAAAGAAAACGGGAGGTGGGTACCTCGCAAGGGACCCCTGCCTTCCAAATATGGTCATGGACAAAAGGGGTTAGCTGGATAGGGATAAGTGGTCTGCGCACAAAGAACAGCTCGAGTGGTATTTCGTGGCCCATTATCAGCGCTTCTATCCTGGGAGACAACGTCGCGCAGAAGAGTCATGGAGTCTTGGAAGTGGTCAAAGAAAGGTTCAAGATGGAGGTTGAAAGCGGTGAACAGACCTTTCTGCCTGTGACGATTACCTCTTAATCATAAATGGATGCTGCGTGGTTCTGGGCCATAGGGGTGCCACTAAAGGTCATATAGTTGACTTTCCGGTGATGTCAGTGGTAATTGAGGGGTTAAGTCTTCGGTACGAGGAGGAGGAGGAGGAGGAGGAGGAGAGGGAGTGTGATTAGAGGTATTACTCCGACTGACAAGTGAATACATAATTTGACTCGGTGGCGCGGTTGGTAGAGTCTCCGACTGTCACTACGGCGGTCCGGGTTCGAATCCCGCCCAGGGCTGAAATATTTTCAGTATCGCTGCGCTTCGAGTCGTTACTCCAACTCTCGTGGGCGGGGAGTTGGGTGTGTGTATGTGCGTGTAAGGTCACAGCATTACCCATAGATCGGTCATACGAGCTCTGAGCTCTCTTCCGAGAGGAAAATAGCTGTCGGTCACGAGTCCAGCATGTGATCCAAAGACCATGATGGTGAATAGACACACACACACACACACACACACACACACACACACACACACACACACAAGGGGCCTCGCTAAGAGCACAGGGACGTTCACTGTCTCAGGTTTCTATGAGTAAGTCACTCCGTGTTGTGGAGGACGAGGAGGAAAAGGAGGAGGGGGAGGAGGAGGACGAGAAGAGGAAGGGGGTCAGAAACAGGAAGAGACAGAGGAAAAGGAAGGGGAAGATGAGAAAGGAGGAGGAAGCGAAGGGGAAGTAAGTGGTGGAAGAAAATGAGGAGGAGGAGGGGGAGGAAGAAAAAGAGGATGAGGAAGAGGAGGGGGAGGAAGAAGAGGAAAGGGAAGAGGAGGGGTGAAGGAGTAGGAGGGGAAGGAGGAGGTGATGGAGGAGAAGGGGAGGAGGAAGAGGAGGAGGAGGATGGGAAGGAGGAGGAGGAGAAGGAGGAGGAGGAGGTTATATATAAAACGTTGCATGGCAGCAAATAAAATAGTCAAGATTTCGCCAGAATAAATAAAATAAAGTACGACGACAAATCCCAGACGGCTTCACACTAGTCCTACTAGTCCTCGTAGCACTTCAGCTCAAGGGGACGGCTTCGGCCGTAGGTAGTAGAGACGCCCGGAGAACGTACCTCCCTCTTCTCTACTCCAATGGGACCACGTCATCTCTCAGGGTCAAATTTCTTTATTAAGGGGAATATCGTCGCCTTATTTCCTCCTTCCTCCTTACTCCATCTCTCCTTACTTCCCTCTCTACCTCCACTGACGACAACAATGGAAATAAGCGTAGATGCTTTTTTTGTGTTATCCTCGTCAATTTGCAATTATTATCAGGAAACTATGTGTTCGTGTCATCATCTGCACTTCATGTACATCGATTGTTGGCCAAATAAATGTATTTTATTCTATCTATTTATCATTACTTCCCTTCCTCTGTACTCATTCCTCCTTTGGTTTTTATCTTGATGATATGGTTTAACGTCACAAACTCACCCCTATCGGTAGGCTAGAACGGTGCCCATCACAGAGGGCTTTGTATCTTACCACGCATAATTCCGATCTGCCTACCCTACGTGAGCCTCACCAGTGTCAAATCCCAATATGTAATATGTACACACACACACACACATACACACACACTCTCACTCTCTCGATGGCTCAGTGGTAGAATTCCCGGCCGCCACTACGGCGGTCCGGGTTTGAATCCCGCCTAGGGCTGAAATAATTTCAATATCGCTGCGCTGCGCTGTGTTACTCCAACTCTCGTGGGCGGGGAGTTGGGTGTGTGTGCGTGTAAGGTCACAGCATTACCCATAGATCGGTTATGAGCTCTGAGCTCTCTTCCGGGAGGTTAATAACTGTCGATTACGAGTCGAACACGTGATCTAAGACCATGGTGAATCACACACACACACACACACACACACACACACACACATACACACACACACACACACACACGTATTTATCCACAACGGATTTTTCCAAGGAGGTACGTATCATAATTAGAGAATAAAGTTATATGGCCAAGTAAGAATCATACCTGAGTTTGAAACTGGGAATAATAAATTTGGGGAACAAGAAACGGAACCCCACGAGCAATGCTTCTTCCTGTATACTACCATTCGGTTAAAAACAACGACCACCAACCGATAAATTATACTATTGGTGAATTCTAGTAACCCGACATATATATATATATATATATATATATATATATATATATATATATATATATATACATACACATACACCAAAGGCTTTTTCTCCTTATAAGGAAGGTAGCCAAAAAACAAAAGCATAAAATCCACTCCCACCCATTCCATCCTCACATACTCCTCCCATTCACTACCCCTCCCTCCCTCCCTTATCCTGGCTACTGCCACAACTCAGGCTATAGGGGGAGGCATTTTATTTATATATATATATATATATATATATATATATATATATATATATATATATATGTATGTATGTATAAATGCGTGTGTGCGTGCGCGAATTTACCTAGTTGCATCTTACGGGAAGGGGAGCTATGTTCGTGGTGTCCCGTCTCTGTATCTCGCCGTGTCTACTTTGCTCTTAAATTCGTGTATTGTTTTTGCACACACTATTGTTTCGTCTAGTATGTTCCATACATCCACCACTCTGTGGAGAAAGCTGTTCCTTTTCAGGTCTCCTCTATACCTGTCCTTTTTGAGCTTCCTTTCATGTCCTCTTGTGTTTTTCTTATCCCAATTTAGTAAGTCATCTCTATCAAGGACTTCTATACCTCTCGTAATTCTGTAGATGATCAACAAGTCACCTCTTTTTCTTCTTTGTTCCAGAGTCGGTAGTTCTACGTTCGACAATCTTTCTTCATATGATATTTTTGATAGTGTTGGGGCCATCTTCATAATTGCTCTCTGGATTCTCTCAATTTTCCTTATATTCTTTTTCATACTGAGTGATCATAGTGTCGCTGTGTACTCCAATTTAGGCCTTATCGGTGTGACTAGTATTTTCTTTACCATTTCTTCATCCAAGTAAAAGCCACTTTTATTGATCTTAACAAGTTATAGGTTTCACCGAGAATTTTGTTTATCTGTTTGTCCAGGAATATATTCTTTGTGATAATTATCTCCCAGGTCTTTTTCAGATCCCACTTTCTTTACGTCCTTTGCACCAATTTTATTGTCCTGATATTCTTTTTTTCTTTTTTCTTTTTACTTTTTCCAAATTCCATTATGCTACATTTCTTAATATTGAAGTCCACTTCCCACTTCTGACTCCATTGACATCTGAACCCATTTCAGATCTCTCTGCAGTTAACCAAAGCCCGTTTCAGTGCTCACTTCCTTTAACAGTTCTGTGTCATCTGCAAAGAAGCTCATGTAACATTCCACACCCTCTCCCATGTCATTCACATAAATGGGAAACATTACTGGAGCCAACACTGATCCTTGTGGAACTCCACTAATCACCTCTTCCCAAGTGTGTGTGTGTGTGTGTGTGTGTGTGTGTGTGTGTGTGTGTGTGTGTGTGTGTGCGTGTTATCTACACTATTATCGATAATTATCTATTGTATGGGCCATTCATGGTTGGACGGCGGCTTCCAGGGAACCAGGAAGGACAATCCCAACGTCACCAGGTAGGTCCACCTGGGCATAACGAAGTGACAAAATCCCTCGTGACCGGTAACAACCGAGAACAACAACCACCGCCCGAGCTCCCCGGGAACAACGACCAAAACCGTGGTGCAATGGTCCGACTTCCCTCTTTCCACCAAATCCCACCCGCACCTCACGTGGCTCCACAGTCTTCAGGAACAACGACTGAAACGCTCCGGTATGGCTTGTTTCACACGTATCGACTTTTCGCCGTGCGGCACATCCACGACACGAAGTCGTGCTTTCAAATAATCATGGGTGAAACTTTCAGACGTTACGACCACGACTGCGTGGTTATTTGAGAGTACGACGTCGTGTCGCGGACGGCGCACGGCGAAAAGTCGATACGTGTGAAACAACCTTAAGAGCTCAAATAACATCGATCGGCGGCGCAAAGAGAATGATTTCAGATACTGGGCCGGACCCTTCAGTGACGCACTTTATAGATTTTGTTTTAACTAAAGAAAGAAAACTTTGTGTGGTTGACGGAAGGCGAGGTCCCCTCTTGAAAGAGACCCCTGCCGAGACCCCCCTACATCCGGGCCCCGCCCCCTCTGGTGCATAAAATCGCCCGCTGTCAACCATAACAAAGCCAATTAGCCACTTCGCCGTCTTGAAGACCTCAGAACAAAAGACCAAGGAGGACCCTCCACGGACGTCGAAGATGAGGTCCTTGGGATAAGGACAAGGATAAGGTAAGCCGCTTAGAGGTCTCCCTCGGTCGGTCCGTCCCCGACTGGAGAAGAATCGGCAAGGTATAGGAAACCCTAAGAGGAGGAGGAGGAAGAGGAAGAGGAAGAGGAAGAGGAGGAAGAGAAAGAGAAAGGAGGAGGAAGAGGAGGAGGAGGTGGAGGAAGAGGAGGAGGAAGAGCAGGAGGAGGAGGAGGAGGAATAACGTCATGATCTTCGTCCAGGACATTTCGAATGTGACAAAGTCTGCTCACCTTATGCTGTATCAGCATGAAAGCACAAGGGAAACAATTAATAAATAATGATGATATTAACCATAATAATAACAATACCAATAATAATGTCGTCACAGAATGTTGTATGAAAAGTGATGAAATCGATCATTTTAATGTTTACGAAAATAATCATGATGAAAACGAAAATGAAAATAATGATGATGATGATAATATCTCCACTTGAAATTGCGTCGAGTGAGATGAAATATATGTAAAAAATATCTGCAATAACAGTCACAACAAACATGATAATAATAATAATAATCAATTACACGACAGAAAACTGTGTAGAAATAAAATAGAAATAAACTACCTTCAATGGTAATCATGATGAACATAATAATAATAATAGTAATAACAATAACAATAATAATAATAATAATAATAATGATGATGATGATAATAATAACAATAATGATAACAATAATATTATCGCCACAGGAAATTATAAGGAAATGAGATAAACATTATGAATATCTACAATAAATATTCATGATGAATATGGTGATGATGACAACGACGTCAATGATAATGATGATCATGATGATAATGATGATGACAACGACGTCAATGATGATGGTGATGACGATGGTGATGATGATGATGATAATGATGATGATGATGATGATGATGATGATGACAACGAGGACGACAATGATGATGGTGATGATGACAATGATGACGACAATAAAGCTGATGGTGATCATGATGACGACGACGACAATGACGATAATAATTACAATAATCACTACTACACCAGCAAGTCGTCGGGAAGAAGGGTAGGGGGAGGGGGAGGGGGGGCAAGAGCATCGACAGGGCTGTTGGTAAGGCTACGTCCAACTTGTTGGCAATGTCTTTCTTTATCTTCTGCTGGAATGACTATAGCAACGTTGTCAGAACAAATTGTCACTCTAAATCACTGGTTCTTAACCTTTTTACGACAACGCCCCCTCTAAGAACTGTTCTTTTCCTCCACCCCCCCACTCCCCTTGCATCTATAGACTCCCCCCCCCCCTTTGCAGTGAGGGGGAGCCAATACATAAGAAAAACTGGTACGACTGGGAGACTTTTGAAAATAATAGTAACGACGAGACTTCTGCATTATCTCGTAAACTTACATACATATACCAAAGGCTTTTTTCCACCTTATACGGGGGGTAGCCAAAAAGAAAAAGGCATAGGAACCACTCCCACCCATTCCATCCCCTACATACTCCACTCCCCTCCACCCTCTTCCCTCCCTCTCATCTTGGCACCTCCTGGATGACGGGTCATCCCTGCATCCTGTCCACTTCTCATAAACTTACCTTTACGTTACTGACCCATTTCTTGTCAAGGAAATAACAGGTAACTGGTAAAAATGTCTACATTTATCCTGAGGCTCGCGCGGTCCCCTCCATGAAAATCCTTTACGTCTCCCTAAAAGAGGCGCGACACCCCCCACCAGGTAAAAAATCACTGGTCTACATCGTCAGGCCAAATTGCTCTTCTACGTCATCAAACCAAACGGTCCTGAACAAGTCATCAAGCAAAATCGTCAGTCCAAATGGCCACCTTTGCCCAGCGTGTTCGGATATCGAAGAAATTTTTTAGTCATCAGAACCCGCTGAGGACCGAACACATCACCTATGTCCCGAGTGCACAGACAGCCGGGGCAAGTGGTAGCTATCAGCTGGCGTTGGGAACCGAACCGTGGCACATCTATCCTGACAAGACATCAGGTAAACACTTGCAAATCACTCGAGTAATGCCCGTGTCACACTATGCGTCTGCGCCGGATGCGGCCAGATAATGTTTGCAAGTTCAAGTAGCTTAATAAAATCACCTGCCGACAGACATGACTTTTATATAACGTCCACCATCTCCCCTAGGTACTCTCATAACCTTTCTAGTCGAATGACTCCTAGGGGAGACTTTGCTGTCGCCAACAAGAAGAAGCCGCAGCGGCCGCGCCGGACAGTGTGACACCGGACTAACGGGAGTCGATTGCGACCGATTTCAACCCGGCGTCCGCTCCCTGGGCTTCTCAACGTCAACTGTCGTCAACAAGAACAAAATCGGAAATCAATAAATTGCGTCACAGTGAAGGTAATTTTCGCCTTCACTGAAGTGCCTCACTGTACAATATCGTAATAAGAAGCACT
>NC_134801.1:20978342-20985842 GCF_046742065.1 Oratosquilla oratoria
TGCTTATTTTATTTATTATCATTTATATCATTATATTTTTATTTATTTATTTATTTATCATTATCATGTATTATTTTGCATCTGACCTAGTTATGGACCAAAAGGTCTCCTGTCGGCATGCTCCTTTGTAATCCTTTGTAGGAGGATGTAGAGGAAGAGGTTAACTGAAGGAGTACGAGGAGGACCAGAAGGATGAAGACAAGGACGTAAAGAAGTGAAAAGGAGGACAAAGAGGACAAGGACGCGGAGAAGGACAAGTGTGACGAGGAAGAAGACAATACGGTGGGAAAGAAGGAAGATAGAGAACTGAAAAGTAAGAAGGAGGATCAGGATGAAGATGATGATGAGAGAAAGGAGGAGGAAGTGGGAAAAAAGAATATGACTGATTTCCCTAGACGAGGTGTGGAGGGTAATGGGGGGGGGGGAGATGAGTGTAGTGGACAAGAGGGGAGGAAGGAGGAGAGGAGAGGAGAGGAGGAGAGAGGAAGGGAGCGGGAAGGGGAGGAGAGGGGATGGGGTGGGGTGTGGGGCAGGTCCAAGCCGCCTAATAACATATAAGAAGCTTTGCGTCCAAATTGGCCGCCGGCGCCGCCGAGGCCGCGGCCGCGGCCGGGGAAGCACTGGGTCGAGCCTCTGCACTTCCCCGGCGACCAAGGGAACCCCCGGAAAGAAGGGACCCCCCATCAATAGGGCTTCTCCTTCTTCACTTTTTCTCTCTCTCTCTCCCTCTCTTTGTGTGTGCGTGTGTGTGTGCGTGTGTGTGTGTGTGTGTGTGTGTGTGCGTGCGTGTGTGTGTGTGTGTGTGTGTGTGTGTGTGTGTGTGTGTGTGTGTGTGTGTGTGTGTGTGTGTGTGTATGTGTGTGCGCGCGCGCGCGTTGGTGTGTGTGTGTGTGTGTGTGTGTTGGTGTGCGTGTGTGTGTGTGTGTGTGTGTGTGTGTGTGTGTGTGTGTGTGTGTGTGTGTGTGTGTGTGTGTGTGTGTGTGTGTGTGTGTGTGTGTGTGAGAGAGAGAGAGAGAGAGAGAGAGAGAGAGAGAGACCCTTTTCACCGAGTTTTACGACTTGTTTCTGCAGTCTTCGAGTTTGATCCACTAAAACCCAGTGTCCTGTTTTGGACTTTGTTTTGACTACTGTCAGCTGAACTTATCGAAAATAAGAGGGTCACCCCTGGTCGATCCAGGGTTGATGTAATTCTCGATTAATTCGTAAAGCCTTTTCTTCTCTTTTGAGATTTTGTTCTGATTCCAGTTAGTTTTATTCAGCTTTGGAACAAAAACTTTGACGACTAAAGGGGAAAATGTAGAGTTGGGGAAAAGGTTCATTCTTCAAACGTCTCATGTGCAATATTGGTCTTTCATAAATCATAAACAAAATTATACACATTAAAATAAACAAAGAAATGAATAAGTTGTAACGCAGAATATTGTCTTCCGACATAAACAAACAAATTGAGATTAATGGAGTCTTTTTATTTCCGTTACCAAGACTACTAAAAGCGGACGCCTTCTCTCAGTTACTCACGTGTGAATTAAACCTCTTTCAGTAACATCAGCGCTTGTTATCTGAGCACCGAAGAGCCCAATTTCCCGACTGCAGAAAAACAACCCGACTTGAATTAGCGAAAAGAGCAAATTAATGTCCGTAGCACAAACATGCGACTAACAGCAGAAAAACGTCAACGCTCGCCATGTTCAGAAAAACGCCAACGCTCGCCATGTTCAGAAAATCGCCAACGCTCGCCATGTTTACAAACATTTCTCAAAGGTCCTCTCGTTCGCTGGCGTGGGGCCGCTGCCGCCACGGAAATTAACACATCACTGCTCCGGAATCGAGACAATGGGAACAACTGGCACTCAGGAAAAAAGGAGTCTTCCGAGATAAGACTAAGACCCTTGCAAGGCGAAGGAGGGAGGGAGGACGGGTTGCCCCGTAGGGTGAATAAAATCACCCGGCGGCAGCAGGCTATAAAAGGAAAAGGAACCACCCGGTACGAAAGGGGAGGGAGCTCACCTGAAAAACGATTCCCCAGACTCTCCCGTGTGTTTGTTTACCAAAGACGAAAAAGACCGCAACACTCGGGGCTCGAATCGACTCGGGTCCGTTCACGGACAGATGTAATAGAGTTGTTGCACATAGTGGGCAAAGCACCAGGTCATAAATACACGTCCTCCTCCACTCGCTCCTCCAGTCAAATAACACTCCTTCTCGAAGTTGGTACCTCGAAACAAATGCGGCCTGCCAACGCGCCATCTATCACACTCAACTGGCCTCAACCTCAACTTCAAGCGCCCGGGGAAGAAGCGGTACCACTGTTCTTGCGTATCAAGAGTGCTTGGGACCGCGGGTCATCGCGATAGTTTAGATTTAGATTTTTTGCTAAGAAACCAACGGGACAGTCCACCCGGATGAATGAAACGGGTTGTCGGCAATCAGAACAAATGAACCAATCATACACTGAGTTGTCCATTAATCTTCTTCGGTGCTCCTGAGAAAACAGTAATTCTGGGTGATTAGGTACATGATTACGACACGCGCAAGCACACAAAGGAGGGGGAGGAAGAGAAAAGGGAGGAGGAGGCAGAGGAGTAGGTAAAGGAAAGGGAGGAGGAGGCAGGGGAGGAGGAAGGGATAAGGAGGTGGAAGACGAGATGGAGGAGGAGGAGGAGAAGGTGGAGAAAGAAGAGGAAAGAGGAGGCAGAAGAGGAGGAGGTGGAGAAAGAAGAGGGAGGAGGAGGCAGAGTAGGAGGAGGTGGAGAAGGAAGCGAGGAGGAGGAGGAAATGTAAACACGTTTCTTGATTCGCTCTATACCGAACATCAAAACTCTCAATCCGTCAATACACTTAGCAGACTTGACATACTTGCTCCTGGGTGACCTCGAACAAGATCATGCACGTCAGTGACCTTGTTGTGGTTGCTGTAGAAATTTTCATTCGGTCGAGAGGTGTGAACACCTGAATCGAAGCTTAATTTCTTTACAAAGGATTACAAAGGCGGAGCATGCCGACAGGAGACCTTTTGGTACATATCTAGGTCGGAAGCGAAAAAAAATCATAATATGGCGAACGACAAGCGGTATTAGCAAAACTTGGGGTGGAAGTGCTTAAGAATGACTCATTCAACCCTTTCGCTACAACGATTCTCTATAAAGATTTTGGTCTATTGTCAAGCGATTTTAATCAGCTTAACGAGAAATCTTGTGCCGAGTGGGCGGGTTGGCGGTTTTGGCTGGCGGGTTGGCGGTTTTGGCTGGCGAGTTGGCGGCTTGGCGGCCTCGGTTGGCGTGAAGGATGGGCACGGGAATCGGAAACGACAGGAAAAGGTCCCCGCTGGCCAAAACTTAGCGGCCCCCATGGCTAAAAATAGCCTCGCGATCATGGTGACGAAGACCTTCGCCACAGCACTCGCCAATACGGAGTCAACACACACACACACACGACATTGGCTGCAAGTATTAAGTTCCTTCACCCTGGGGACCTGGGGTTGCCAAATGATACACGTTACAGGGTTGTCAACATACGGCTGACACGGAATAGTTGGTGCCCCTGCGTAGGCCCAGTGCTAACAAAGGTTGGTACTTCCACATGTGGTCAAGTGTTACCTTAAGCTACGATATCACGTTTGCCTCATTAAAGTTATTACCAGTGCATGGAGCCAGGGTTGCTTAAAGTTACAATGTGTCCACTAGATCGGAAAATTTCATTCATCTGCGTGGGCACAGTTTGCAAACGGTTACGATATAACTACTGTCACGAACAGGTTGGCACCCCTGCGGGGACGCAAAGGTTGCAAATAATGCTCCTGACTCGGGAAAATTGGCAATCCTGTGTGACGGAATCTCCTTCTGGTCAAAGTGGTGTTCAAGTGGATCAAAGGCTTTAACAAGGGTGATGCAAACAAGGTCATCACATTAAAACAACAGGGCTGGACTCGCAGTAATGGTTATAAACTGGACAAATTTAGATTTAAAAAGGAAATAGACAAGAATTGGTTTACTAATAGGGTGGTCGACGAATGGAATAAACTTAGTAACCATGTAGTAAGCGCTCAAACTATCAGTTGTTTAAAGAAACTATTAGACAACTTTATGGATGGGGATGACAGGTGGTGATGGATACGGAGCTGCCTAGTGTAGGCCTTATGGTCTCTTGTAGTCTCCTTCATTCTTATGTTTTTATGTAAGGGTAGGTCGCCTATAGTTCACTATTATAGGCTTTCCTCAATCAATTAGTAATTTCCAATACTCTATTTGAATGAGGTCAGTAATTACATATAATTCCCCCTAATGCAGTAGTTCTCAAACTGAAGACCTTTCAGGGGATCCGTGGTAAAAAATTATAATTATTTATTTGAACAGGAATGAATAAAATGAAGTATAAAAGTGACGAAATCTTTTTCCATTTGAGGAGAGGGGGAGAGAGACTACGACTGTACGACTATATACTGTGTATGTTGGTGACGGTTAGTCTTAAATCTTAAGTCTGTCAAAATATTTTTCGTTGGGGGTTCCGCCGAGTATATCTTGTTTTGTTGGAGAAGGGTATGATGCGTAATCATATTTGTGGCGTTAGTTTCGTTTCTTGCATAAATTATATGTATGTATATATATATATATATATATATATATATATATATATATATATACACAAATATATAAGAAAAGTTACGCTCAACTTATATCCCTCTTGACAGCGTAGTTGGCAAGTTACTACGGCACTTATCATGTGATTGCTGGGTTCGAGTCCTTGGCAGTACCGCATTTCAATTTCTGCATGCGGCCTCCATTAGGTCTCCCGATGTTGATGGTTTAGAATTAAAGTGCATTGTGGTTGTTAAAATGTGTGTGTGTGTGTATATATATATATATATATATATATATATATATATATATATATGCTGTGTGTTTAAATTGGTGCAACTCGGAGTGTTTGTTAGTGAGTTCATTTGTGTTTATCTGTAGTATGTTTGGGGTGTGTTTTTGTGTTGAGTTTGTGGGTGTGAATGATGCCATGTGTTGGTTGCAGCTCCAGTTCTTTGTGTACTGGTTTGTGTTGATAAGTGATGTACATATTGAGTGGAATCAACAGTGGTATGTGTTACATATGATGGGTTTAGAGTATGTGGGGCATGTGTGAGTGCCTGGGCTGACTTCCATGTCCCGGCAAAAAAAATAAAAAAAAGGGGGGGGGGAGTGGGTTAGGTGTCGGTACACTGACCCAGTTGGAAGTTGTCTGGGAAAGTGTAAGAAGTGATTCTCTAACCCGGTTCGGAGACCAGGGTCCGGCCCCTCGGATCCGTGCCTCATTGCGGGGGTTGATGTGTGTTGCGTCCATTTGACACCTGAGGCGGGATTTGGACGTCAGCTGTCCTTTTCTTGGGGAAGGGAGGTGGGGAAGTCGGACTCTCTTTGCTGCCATCTCGACGTTCACTGAAGCTATTTGAAAGCTGTAAACTGTAGCATTTATTTCACCCCACTATTTGCAATATTTTTTTTTCATTTGGAATTCTGGAGATTTCCTAATTTTAGAAATTCCCAATAGAGAAGACTATCTGCATTTCCCGAATGTCTTTGTCACTTCTAACTGGTTTTGGAGAAGCAGAAAAAGAAGAGGAAGAAGAAGAAGAAGAAGAAGAAGAGGAAGACGAACAAGAAAGCTTTCTTTATAGGAGGGCACGTTTCTTTTAACTGTGGCTGCACTGCCACCCTCCCCCCCCGTCAATTTTATACATTGTATACATTTAATAACAAGCACATCGGTCAGCAGTTTCCAGTCTTTCTGGTCTCCTTACACACACACACACACACACACACACACACACACACACACACACACACACACGACGGCACAGTGGTAGCTTTCGCACCTTCTACTCCACCGGTCTGATTTCGAATCCCGCCCAGCGCTGAAATAATTTCAGTATTGCTACGATGCGAGCCGTTACTCTAACTCTTGTGGGCGGGGAGTTGTGTGCGTGTGTAGGATCATACATTACCCATAGATCGGTCATATATGAGCTCCGAGCTCTCATCCGGAAGGATAACAGCTGTCGATCACGAGTCCAACACGTGATCTATGGCCATGATGAATCACACAAAGACACACCAAACTTGATTCAATATCGACAGACGCCCTTGTTCGGTTATCTATTTCCTTAAGTGTATTTTAAGAAATTAAAATATGAAGAAGTGTATTTTAAGAAAATAAAAGATGAAGAAAAAAGAAGAAAAAGAGGGACGTTTAGCCTATTCTTTGGTCATTTACTGGCTGACACAACATGGAGGGTGAACATTGTGTGTGGTTGGTCCAATTTACATGAAGCAACGTCTCAAGATTCTTTACTGGGGTTTGGTAATACTGAATTTACCACAGCTCCTTGTCTCTACACATTTCCTTTTTATTTATCTATTCTATTAATAATAAAGACTTTGTGAACTACCAATTTATATACAAACAAAAATACACATCAATATTTCAGCTAGTAAGGGAAGGGCAAACTAAGATGTATTGGGAATAGAGTTTATTGCTCTAACGTTGCGACCAACTTAGTCTTCTTCAGAGGACTTGCTGCTATACAATCAGTCCTCTGAAGAAGACCAAGTTGGTCGCAACGTTAGGGCAATAAACTCTATTTCCAACACATCTTCATTCAGAGGACTTGCTACTATACAATCAGTCCTCTGAAGACCAAGTTGGTCGCAACGTTAGGGCAATAAACTCTATTTCCAACACAACTTCGTTTAGAGGACTTGCTACTATACAATCAGTCCTCTGAAGAAGACCAAGTTGGTCGCAACGTTAGGGCAATAAACTCTATTCCCAACACATCTTCGTTTGCCCTTCCCCACCCATTTCTCTCCTATTTGTCTTAAATGATTTTTAAATTTCAGCTAGTCTTGCCAAAGACCAAATGGTCTCCGCTTAGCTGGCCCCCACTTAAGCCTTCCAAGTGCTCTTTTAACTTGTAAATGAGTTTATTCATTCGCTCGGCAGCCCTGCAGTTTGCGTACTCTTGACGCGACAGCAAATTAGCAAGATGGCCTGTAAACTCCACTTTGTACCAGTTACCACCTTCACCGAAAGATCTTTAAAATCGGCTTATCTGCGATAAAACGTCCACGAGAATATATTTAATGGATTTGTTTAACCCTTTGGTCAGGGTATCGCGTAATCTGCCATAAAGATTCAAAGAGAATATTCTTTGATGAACCTATTGAATTACTTTGCATTGATAACACCTATGATTTAATGGTTGATAAAACGTTCGAAAGAATGTTCTTTAATGGATCTAGGAAACACTTTTGCCACGATAACAAACTTTTAACTGATTCTGTTCTGGCAGACGACAGGTGATTTCAATCAGCTCCGGTAAACTCAATCCAGCGAGATTATTAAGAACCTTTGTAGTTTTTATTCTGGCTATGATGGAGCGATTTCATTCAGTATAACTAACACAGCCACATTAAGGGTCTAAGGCAACTTTATATTCCATCGCTCAGATGATGA
>NC_134801.1:20993342-20998342 GCF_046742065.1 Oratosquilla oratoria
GAGAGAGAGAGAGAGAGAGAGAGAGAGAGAGAGAGAGAGAATGAGATAGAGAGAGGGGGAGGGAGGGAGAGAGAGATACATAGAGATTAAGAGAGGGGGAGGGGGAGGGAGGGAGAGAGAGGGAGAGAGAGAGAGAGAGAATGAGATAGAGAGAGGGGGAGGGAGGGAGAGAGAGATAGAGAGAGGGGAGGGAGAGGGAGAGAGAGAGAGAGAGAGAGAGAGAGAGAGAGAGAGAGAGAGAGAGAGAGAAAGAGGTGAGGGGTATGTGTGTGTGTATGAGAGTGAGCCAGAGAAAGAGAGAGAGAGAGAGAGAGAGAGAGAGAGAGAGAGAGAGAGAGGAAAAGAGAAAGAGAGGACCAGTGTTTGTGCAGCTGTATGTGAGGACAATAACGGATTGCCAACAGATGTTCCTGCTGAGCGCTTGCTGATTTAATTAATTAATTATTATTCATGTAAACACTAAATACCTCCGTTTCCCCTCGGCTGCTGTTGCCTCATTACTCTCATTTTCGAAGAAAGACCGTAGTTGCTTCAGATTACGATCGTATTCGTAAACACTTACGATCGTATCCGTAAACGCTTACGATCGTATTCGTAAACGCTTACGATCGTATTCCTAAACACTTACGATCGTATTCCTAAACGCAATTGTATTCATAAAAGCTTACGATCGTATTCGTAAACGCTTACGATCGTATTCCTAACGCTTACGATCGTATTCGTAAACGCTTACGATCGTGTTCGTAAACGCTTACGATCGTGTTCGTAAACGCTTACGATCGTATTCGTAAACGCTTACGATCGTATTCCTAAATGCTTACGATCGTATTCGTAAACGCTTACGATCGTATTCGTAAACGCTTACGATCGTATTCCTAAACGCTTACGATCGTATTCCTAAACGCTTACGATCGTATTCGTAAACGCTTACGATCATATTCGTAAACGCTTAGGATCGTATTCGTAAACGCTTACGATGGTATTCCTTAAAATTTAAGATCATTTTCCCTAAACGTTTAAAACCGTATTCCTAAACTCTTACGGCTGTATTCCTAATTATTAACCGCGGTCTTCCGAGGTGTCAACAAGACGAAATTTGTTAGATTTGTGTATGTATTGCCTCGATAATAAAATCTACACATTCCTAAATGTTTATGATCGTAGTTTTTAAGCGTTTATGCCTGTATTCAGCTGAATTACAAAGGATTACAAAGGCTGAGCATGCACAGAGGAGACCTTTTGGTCCATAACTAGGTCGGATGCAAATAAAAATAATGTCAATAAAAATAAAATAAAATTACAATAAATGAATAAACAAACAAATAAAATTATAATATAAATAATAATAAATGAAATAAGTAAATAACTAAATAGGTAAATTTAACTAATAAACAAACAGGTAAATAGTAAATAATAATAAACTGACAGACAAATAACAATAAATAAAATTCAAGCAAATAATAATAATAAACAAACAGACAAATAATAAACAAATAAATAAACAATATAAAATAAATGGCAAGCATTACAGCATCTAGCACACTTAACCCCTCACTCCTTGGGATATAAATTATCCCAGTGATTCAACTTTCTCCTAGTCCTCCTTAATCTCTCTATCCTGCCTTTGCCTTTCCTTCGTAATAATATTCAGTCGAAAAAGTATCAGGAACTGTTTTCATTTCTACCAAGCTCATTAAGGTGGTTATCACACTGGGCAGGTGAAGCTACTAAGCTCATTAAGGTGGTTATCACACTGGGCAGGTGAAGCTACTAAGCTCATTAAGGTGGTTATCACACTGGGCAGGTGAAGCTACTAAGCTCATTAAGGGGGTTATCACACTGGGCAGGTGAAGCTACTAAGCTCATTAAGGGGGTTATCACACTGGGCAGGTGAAGCTACTAAGCTCATTAAGGTGGTTATCACACTGGGCAGGTGAAGCTACTAAGCTCATTAGGTGGGTTATCACACTGAGCAACTTCCACGGGCTTCACCAGCACCGACAGTTCAGAGTTCCTTTGAGTAAAAACGATTTCGGCTACAATATTTGAATTTTTCAAACCTCCAAATATAAAATTATCTGTCATACACAACAAAGCTGATTAATGAACTAAAAGATATAATGTTATATGAATGTTAGATATACTGGTGAAATGCTCTTAGAGAATTCTAGATTTCTGTACGCGAAGTCAAATTCTAGTTATTAAAATGGAGGTTGAAGGTAGAATGTCGGAGGAAAATTAATCCAGTGTGATAGCCCGTTTACACAGAGCCGCTGATTATCTCCTGCCCCTAACCACCATTTCATGCTACCATCCCTATACTTCCAGGTCAGTTTCTCCTCATTATCATCCGACCTAGATATGGACCAAAAGGTCTCCTGTCGGCATGCTCCGCCTTTGTAATCCTGTGATGCTTCCTCCAACTCCTCCGCATTATCACCATAATCATGATCAGATTCTGTTGTTTCTCTTATTTTTCTCCTCCTCCTCCTCCTCTTCATCATTATCAGATGCTGTTGTTTCTCTTATTTTTCTCCTCCCCCTCCTCCTCCTCTCCATCATTATCAGATGCTGTTCTCTTATTTTTCTCCTCCTCCTCTTCACCATTATCAGATGCTGTTGTTTCTATTATTTTTCTCCTCCTCCTCTTCATCATTATCAGATGCTGTTGTTTCTCTTACTTTTCTCCTCCTCCTCTTCATCATTATCAGATGTTGCTACTCTTCTTTCCTTTCTTCCTTATATGGACAGTCTACAACTGTTCTTCTTCTTCCATCTCCCTCTACTCTTCATCTTTACCATAATAATCGCCATCATCAATATTCCTCTTACCACTCTGTTTCCTATTCTTTCTCTTCATTCTCCACTATTCTCCATGCCCTCCACTTCCTCCTTCTCCTTTCTCTAACCTGTCCTCCACCACTTCTTCCTCTCTCTCCTCCTCCTCCTCCTCAAAGACTTTAACAAGGGTGATGCAAACAAGGTCATCATATTAAAACAACAGGGCAAGACTCGCAGTAATGGTAATAAACTGGACAAATTTAGATTTAAAAAGGAAATAGGCAAGAATTGGTTTACTAATAGGATGGTTGACGAATGGAATAAGCTTAGTAACCATGTAGTAAACGCTGAAACTATCAGTTGTTTTAAGAAACTATTAGACAACTTTATGGATGGGGATGACAGGTGGTGATGATGATCATCATTATCATGATCATGATGGTGATCATCGTGATTATAACAATAATCATTTTTACCTTGCCTTTCATTGACCAGAAATTCACAGCCCCACACACCAATTAGTAACAGCCCTCAGGTCCGCCCATAGATCTTTCTGGGAAGAAACTTCGGACTTGTCTGTACTGTACAGTAAGTCCTCGTTATACGGTACATATGCGTTCCTGAAAACCTTATCGCATGGTCTCTTTCAGTCTCCTTCATTCTTATGTTCTTATGTTTTCTCTTTCAACACTTCGCCTCCCTCTTTTCCACCACCGGCACCAGCATCAAATTCGCTACGTCATCTTCGCGCGGCCCATTAAGCCTCTACAGCCAAAGAGGAACATCTATCTTCATTTCCACAGCCGTACCCACGACAGGCACCCGTGCCACCCCACCACGTCCTTGGCATTACTCTCTCGAGTGCCACCTCGTCCTCAAGGTGCCGAGTCCTACGAATGGCCCACTATCTTTCCCCCTCAAGGTGCACCTACTACAAGTGCCACCTCGTGCTCAAGGTGCCGAGTCCTACGAATGGCCCGTTATCTTTTCCCCTCAAGGTGCACCTACCACAAGTGACACCTCGTCCTCAAGGTGCTAAGTGACACGAGGTCCATTTCCTTGTCCTCAAGGTGACAAATCAAAAGAGTTCCACATCCTCTTATGGAAGTCCTGTCCTTTGCTGATGCCACCTCCTCCTCCAGTTATACTAGATGGTACGAGCATCATTTCCTCAAGGAGCAATGACGTACGAGTGACACGTCATCCTCAAGGCGGTCAATTCCAAAGGCGGAATCTCTTCTTCAAGGCGCCAAGTTCCACGAACGGCACTTCTTCAAGGAGCCAAGTTCCAAGATCGGCACTTCTTCAAGGCGCCCAGTTCCACGAACGGCACTTCTTCAAGGCGACCAGTTCCACGAACGGCACTTCTTCAAGGCGACCAGTTCCACGAACGGCACTTCTTCAAGGCGACCAGTTCCACGAACGGCACTTCTTCAAGGCGCCAAGTTCCACGAACGGCACTTCTTCAAGGCGCCCAGTTCCACAAACGGCACTTCTTCAAGGCGCCCAGTTCCACGAACGGCACTTCTTCAAGGCGCCCAGTTCCACGAACGGTACTTCTTCAAGGCGCCCAATTCGACGAGTGGCACCTCAAGGTGGTCGAACGAGGACCACCTTGTCCTCAAGGCGCCTGGTTGTGTTCGTGGCACCTCCTCAAGATATACTCGAACCTCCGACAACGCCTCTTCGAGGTCCAACAACGGCATGGTTGACACTCCCGTATGGACTGATAGAAATCTGAACATTTTCAAAAGTCAGGCTGTGGGTTCAGAAGGAAAATGGTGTAATCCACATTAATTGAATGTCTGTCCACGATGAATATTTCCAAGGGTCAATGGACCCCAGACATTATTTCAGGACTAATCATCACCAAACACATTGTCAACAAGCTTCCTCCCCGTCCCCCTAACCCGACCTCATGTCATCCTCAGGTCACATAGGGTTGGGGTAGTGACCGTTATTATTTTCCATGTTCCCTTTCTTTTGTAAGAGGTTGCTATTTAAGATAGCATCCTCCTTCCACTCTGTACTACTGAAGAGGATTGCAGTTAGCAATCGAAATATATAGTTTCGCTTACGCAACTCTTTCTTTCGTCCGACCGTGGTGTTAGTTGTGATTTAAAAATGTGTTACTACATTTTTCACCAGTGATATACACACACACACATACACACACGCACACACACACACACACATATATATATATATTATATATATAT
>NC_134801.1:21000842-21010842 GCF_046742065.1 Oratosquilla oratoria
GATGCATCATCACACATTAGGCAATCTGATGTTCGCGCGAATATTTGACTCGTATTTAAGAGGTTAAGATGTTGCTATACAACAAAGCGAGTCTAACTTTTCTAATACCACATAAAACATGTACGTTGCTGGTCGTCTTATGAATATATAGTTCGTTCTTCATTTTACTGGTGTTTTTCTATAAAGTTGAAAATATCATTTGGCCTGAGTGCAACTTTTCTTTCTATGCACTACTTCACATTGGCCGGATTTAAATTTCGCCATCCACTTTATGATAGTTTTGTTTCTATGCATTACTGCACGTTGACCGATTTTAAAATTCGCCATCCCCATTTCTAATCAAGATCGCAAGTTATCCTAACCTTCTTAGAACATTCAAGTGACGTGCCAGTTAGTTTGTCCAAACCCTGTTGGACACCCAAATGACGTGGGTGATCGTTTCTTACCCTGCACTGCTTCGTATCTTCAACGAAATCTGCATACATTAAACTTTAATCCTTGATCTGGGTCATTTACATAATCATATTACGAGACGCGGCCCCAGGACGAAGCCCTGTGGAACTCCGCTCGTAAGGTCCCGACTACAGCTGTGCGTCTTGTTATTTGGGAGAACAGGGCGTTGTTTACGACTGTATAATCAGTTTCTGATCGAGTTTAATTCGTTTTCTTTTAATGCCGCGAAATGACAGTTTAGTAGTCTCCGCTGTGGGATGGCTTCAAGAGCTTTTTCCGAGTTGAGACAAAATGTATCTCTAGTTTGCAGTTTTTCATTCTCGTAATCTGACCAAATATTCGAGAGTGGCAATTGGCGCGTTGGTTACGACCTTTCGAGGAAGGACAACAAAATGGTCGAAGTAAGCAAAGTTCTTTTTCTTTTTACTTTTCTCCCAACGATTTCGGACTCGGCCTGACGTCAAGCAGCCCTCAGGGCATATACTGTATACACAGCTTTTGGGGAACAACAGTCCATAGCCACCCCAGGTAGAAATAGGAGGTTCGAACCCCAATCTTCGCGTAGTGGCGATACGGGCATGCAGAATCTCGAGTACAACACATGTACGAGTCTGCCCAATGTTTATCGTAGGATTTAGGGCGCAGTAAATAAATAAACGAATACATAAGTAAATAAGGAATAAATCCAAACACGCGAGCACACACACACAATGTATATATATATATATATATATATATATATATATATATATATATATATGTTGAGACACTGTGACTAGTTGAAAAAGGTGGAAAAAAGAGAAGCTACAAGCGAAACCGGTCAGGAATAAACTCGGGACGAGACCCGTGACTCTTTTTTCCTTATATATATATATATATATATATATATATATATATATATATATATATATATATATATATATACATATACAAGCGCGTGAATGAATAATTTTTTTTTATCAACGCTACGTACTGCATTGCCAACTGGTGGCAATTACAGATGACCGGAATCAAGATGACGTGACTAGTCAGCCGGAAGCAACTGCTAAAGGACCCGGAAGCTGCCATCCGGCCGGTCAGATCCCGGTAGGAGGAACTTAGCAACCGGTATCCTGAGCTACTTACACTGCGTCCGATACTCTGAGCCCAGTACCCCCGACTGGAACTTTATGCCCGGTTCCAGGTATCCGGGGGTTAGTACTCAGACACCGATACCCAAAGACTGTTATCCGGAGTCCGGTACAAGGAGACAGATACCGGGAACAGAATAACCGGACTTCGTACTCTGTCAGACATACTGCAGCGTTTCCCAACCTTTTCCGACCATAGCACCCCCTGTTGTCATGTCTAAGCAGTCCAGCACCCCTATCTTGTTACTAGAAGGATAAAAGAAAGCGAAGTGTACTGCTTGATTTACTTTCTTGATTCCTTAGAACTGAAACAAGTTGACAACATTGTAGAAGAAATAAGAACACCCTAGAAAAATAAAATATCACGGGAAAAAGTCAAAATGCACAACTGGGTAATCAATGATACATATGTCAATGTTCTTGGAGTAATCTTCTCTCTGATACAATTTTTGTTATCGGAAACTTCTGTTCCACATTGAACAATGAGGAAAAAAAGGTCTTCCGCAATTCTGAGCGATCAGCTACACAGATCGTCAGAACGTCAGCGGCTATCCAATTTAACAAAAACATAAGTCAATGTGATTTTTGTGTGCATCACTTCCCAGCACCCGCATTTGTAATTGATTTCAGCAACCCCAGGTTGGGAAACGTTGGTCTAAAACCTCTTCGACCTTTCCGGTGCCAATCACAACTTCATTCCAGTCTCTGGGGATGGGCACTTCAGTCAGAAATATCTCAGTCTGCTGAAGAGAAGAGAAAAGTCTGTCTTCGATCTGAACTCGACCCGTGTCCGGTGGATCTCGAGACTTCACACTCGAACCTGGTTACTCATGAACTTCCTCCTCGCGTCTGATCAAAAGAGAATCTTCCTCTCCTTAATCCTGGTTACAGTTAGTGCGCTCCAAAGAGGTTCTGGGTGTCATATGTCGTGGCAAATCAACCTTAGTGTCTGCATAAACTCGGCAAAGGAAACATGGACTGGAAGTGAAGCGTTTATTCCTGGAATAAACGCTTCATGGATTTTCACTTAGTCTCTCTCTCTTATTTCTAATCTGTTATCTTATCTTTTTATCATTATTCTGTAGTAAAGGAATTTGTATAGTATAATGAGTATCACTTTTTAGGATTGTAATAACGATCTGAATAAAGTCTATGACACGTGGCACCACCGTTTCTTTTTTCCAGCCATGTTGCCACGCCGAGGTGGCACTGGGTTCCAGGTGACAGTGACAATCTGACAGTTGGTGGTCAAACTGGCACCGTCGCATTCGGGGGCGAGGGGGGGGGGTTTCCCGCTTCTCCCCCGTCCGGAAAGGACTTCTTGGAGCGCATGGACTACTGTAGCAAATTCTTCTCATCTGGAAGGTGTGTCTTCCATAAATATCACTCCCTTCCCCCCCCCAAAAAAAAAAAAAAAAATCCTCCCCAGTTAGCAGCCAAGGACGACACGTCAGGACACATAGAGGTGCTGAAACCCGACACGTTGGGAATAATTGTATCTCGGGCGTATTTTACGACCCTCCCTCCCTCCCAGCGCAGCGCAGTTAGCACCCGGCATCAACCGGACCTGGTCATTAGCGGGAAAACAATATATTCATTTGGATCAAATCGCAATTTCTCCTCCGTTCCTCCCCCGGCGTCAATTATAAGCCACAACTAACTCTCTGTGGCACATAAGATAAAATCTGATTTATCCCCTGTGTCCCATTTTGGCTATAATTTATTTTATTTTATTTTTGTTCTTACAGTAAACTAACGATAAAAGACTTTATTCACCTGTGTATGTATCAGTATGTGTGCGTGCCTGTGTGTGTGTGTGTGTGTGTGTGTGTGTGTGTGTGTGTGTGTGTGTGTGTGTGTGTGTGTGTGTGTGTGTGTGTGTGTGTGTGTGTGTGTGTATTTACCTAGTTGTATCTTACGGGAAGGGGAGCTATGCTCGTGGTGACCCGTCTCTGATCTCGCTATGTCTAATTTGCTCTTAAATTCGTGTTTTGTTTTTGTAGACACTATTGGAGGACAGAAAGACTACTGAAGCGGATATTTGTAGGATATTTGTTAACGAACCCACTTGTGTGTGTGTGTGTGTGTGTGTGTGTATGTGTGTGTGTGTGTGTGTTTACCTAGCTGTATTTTACGGGACGAGAGCTATGCTCGTAGTGACCCGTTTTCGTATCTCTCCGCATCCAGTTTATTTGTGTGTGTGCGTGTGTGTGTGTGTGTGTGTGTGTGTGTGTGTGTGTGTGTGTGTGTGTGTGTGTTTGTGTGAGTATGTAGAGGACAGAAAGACTACTGAAATGGATGCTTGTGGGTTATTACTGAACTCACTCTCCCTACATGCGTTAAACTTCAGATATTTCATTATGGCTAAAGACACGATATCTTATTCGTCTGCCGCCATGCGATTTTATTCATCGTTCGTTGCGAAAGAGATAATGAAAGGACTGTCGATTTTCTTTTCATTCATCCTATTTTTCCGAAAGTGGTTTTAAATGCCAACATTAATGTCATCAGGTCATATATCTTATTACACTTGTGCTGCAAAAACTTCCTAAAATATCAAGTGAATAAATAAATTTATCATCCAATCATCTGTACTCACAGATATACTATTAATAGTATTACCATTGAAAATAATAAGTGATGATTTCAATATGTATAATTCTATAGAAACAAAAGCGGTACAAACCGAAACTATAATAAAATAATAATAATAATAATAATAATAATAATAATAACAATAATAATAATAATAGAATAAAATAATAATAATAATAATAATATTAATAATAATAATGATTAATAGTAACATTATTATCGTTGATAATAATAAAATAATAATAATAATATTAAGAATAATGATAAAATAATAATAATAATAACAATAATAATGACGATGATATAATGACAATTATAACAACAATAATGACAATAAAAACAAAGTCCTTAATCTCCTTCAAACTTATAATAAAATAGAAAAGAAAACCATCAATATATAATTACATAATAATCACTGTTATTATTGTTGTAATAATGACAGAAGAGAAAGTCTACATCATGACATATTTTCCCGACCTAAGAAGCTAATGTGTCTATGTGGATGGCTGAGCACCTCCTGGCCTCCTGGCTCCAGGGAGGGCACAGAGGCGCCAGCCTGTCGCCAACCGAAGGTGTGGCATCCTACGCGCTTGTCGCCAATACTGAAGCTCCACCTCGTCGCAGCGTCTCTTTGCAAAGATGAAGGCAGTTCGACACTGACGAAACCAGTTGTATGAAATCAATCGCAAGCATTTTATTTTATTTCATTCTATTACTATATAAATATATATATATATATATATATATATATATATATATATATGCATGAGAAATCACATAAACTCGTGATCTTAAATATGCAGAAAAAACACCATTAGTCTATTACTTTCCTTGTTGGTTTTTCTGCATATATATATATATATATATATATATATATATATATATATATATATATATATATATATATATATATATATATATATATATATACTGCATGAAACTTATTAACCCACTGTCGGAGAATGAGATAAGATGGACAGAAGATCTGTATATTTCGACCACTATCTGTAGTCCTCTTCAGTAGATTCTCCGACAGTGGGTTAATAAGTCTCATTTTACAAATGTGGTACTACATTACATCTTCCTAATATATGTATATGTATATATATATATATATATATATATATATATATATATATATATATATATATATATATACATATATATGCGTAAGTAACCACTAGGAAAAGTAAACTAACGAAGCAGAGCGCTTTCGTATAATTACATCTTCAGTGCACTGAAGATGTAATTATACGAAAGCGCTCTGCTTCGTTAGTTTACTTTTCCTAGTGGTTACTTACGCATTTGTGAACACACGTTCCTAGTGTTTTTATTGCATATATATATATATATATATATATATATATATATATACATATATATAATATATATGTATGTATATATATATGTATATGTATATATATATTAGTATACGGATCTTCTTACAACCATATTCGGGACAATATTTACTTCAAGGATAGAGGCAATGCAAGTGATTTCAGCGTTGTAAGCAACTGGTTTCATGCAACTGGTTGCGAGGTGCCTAACGTCGAAGCATAGACAGACGACTAAGTTTAGGTCGAAAAACCACAGGCCTATAAGGGGTCTCGACCCGTGCAGCCCGTGTTCAGACCAAGGGTTCTTTCTAATGGGCCCAGAAGCAGAAGCAGCAGCAAAAAAAAAAAAAAAAAAAGACAAACATGTATCTCCGCGGAGCGGTCTCCTCAATAAACACGTACTGTGCTCTCCTTCTCCTCCCCATCCTCTTCCTCCTCCTCCTCCCCTTATCCTCCCCTCTTCCTCCTCCTCCCCTCCTCTTCCTCCTCCTCCCCCTTCTCTTCCTCCTCCCCTCCTCTTCCTCCTCCAAATAAACAAGTAAATAAATAAATAAACGAATAAATAAATACACCTCACAAAGTACTACTACAGGTGGCACAGGTGTCGCATCTGGTGGTAACACCGAGGACACATGAAAGTGTGCCAGGACGTCATGGAATAATTACGAAGAGCTTACATCATGACGTCACCACATTTACCTTGTGTATTGGGACTCGGGCTAATGAAAATAAAAAAAAAGGGGAGGGCAATTACTGACAATCACTGGGTTCGATCTCGGGCTAATGAAAAAAAAAAAAAGGGTGGGAGAGCAATTACTGACAATCACTGGGTATGAACTCGGGCTAATGTAGCTATGAGGCGATATCGAAGCCTCTGTTTATAACATTCGACGCATGTGCTTTAGGCTTGCTGTCTTCAGGTGATTTTAATCAGTTAACGAAGACTCCTTAGAGTCCAAGAGCAAAGATAAAAAAAATAAAAAATAAAAACTCTACTGGCTCCTACAACGCACTCTGAATATGTTATTTGGGTAAAAAAAATTATCTATTTTAATAATTTATGCAAGTGGCGGTTGAAGGAGATCGGGACCCTCTTGATAATAATTATAGCCCTCTCTCCCAACTGCGTCCTCTACATATCAGTTTGGCTACTGTCTGACGATTTGATATATCTACACACACACACACACACATATATATATATACATATATATATATATATATATATATGTATACAGATATATATGTATATATATATATATACATATATATATGTATTATATATATATGTATATATATATATATGTAAAATAAAGTGAAATATAATCAGGACTGGTATATGAACACGCACACACAGCATTACCCATATATCGGTCATATACGAGTTCTGAGCTCCCATCCGGTAGGGTAATATCTGTCGATCACAAATTTAGCAAGTGATCCAAGACACACACACACTTACACACACACACACACACATATACTTATATATGGCCACAGACAAAAATTAATAACGATTTGAGGGAAAATGCGTGAATTAAAAAATCTCGGCTAAGCTTTCGAGTACTTGGTTCGTCTTGTACGTTTCCTTTGCCGTCAGGTGATTTTATTCAGCCGAAAAAGGGAACCTGGACAGTTGAGAGCCGGATGATATAAAACGGGCGAAAATGGACTGCAACATTTGCCAAGTACTAACAGAAACCAACCCGCACACTATCTTCTCTTTTATCAGTTACATTTGTCGCCCACCTGTTTTCTGTGTGGTGTGGTGACACTGGTGGTGAAGACAGGATTCTCGTGGTGGTGGCTCAAGTGGTGTCGTTTGCACCTCTCAGACAAAATGGTGGTGACTGAGCCACAATACCGAATGTTGTGTCGGATGTGTTGGTGCAAGTGTTGGTGTCAATGGCAACGAATGTGGTGGAAATGAAGGTGGTCAGTGACAACGATGGTAACTGAGGTTGTAATTCTAACAACGGTGGTAGAAGAAGTAGTATTGATGGTGACCGTGGTATTTGGTGTTGTAGTGATGACGTTAGCGTGTTGGAAGTAATGAACAGGTCATGGTAACAGTGGTATTTGGTGTTGTAGCGATGACGTTAGTGTGTTGGAAGTAATGAACAGGTCATAGTAACAGTGGTATTTGGTGTTGTAGCGACGACGTTAGCGTGTTGGAAGTAATGAACAGGTGGTAAAAGTGTTGTCAATGATGGTGAAGATGGTGATGGAGGGAAAAGATGGAGGTCAGGGAGGGTGGGGGGGAGGGAGGAGAGGGGGGTTGATGGTGGACTTTGGAAGTTATGAGCGCTCGGGTCCCAATAACCGACCGGCCGGAGCCGGTCCGTGGACACGGACAGTCATTCCGGTTGACAGCTGTCCGGGGCCGATGCTTATCGCCCCCTCCTACCACCCTCCCGCACCCTTATCGCCTTTCTCCAGCAACCTGCCCATTTCTTCTCCCCCCAACCCCCTCTACCTCCCACCCTCTCCCCCCCGGACAACCCTCACTCCCCCATTCCTTCCACATTCTCCCCTCCCCCGAACGGAATATTGATTGTACATATATTACATACACATTTGTGTGTGTGTGTGTGTGTATAATGTACATATATATATATATATATATATACATATATATATATGTGTGTGTGTGTGTGTGTGTGTGTGTGTGTGTGTGTGTGTGTGTGTGTGTGTGTGTGTGTGTGTGTGTGTGTGCGTGTGTGATGGTATAATCAAAATTCCCCTGACTTGGAAACAGGTACTTTAATCTCGACGTTTTAGAAATTGTCAGGTGTTCGTCCTCTGAAGTTACAATGTTACAACTGTAATACACACGCAAACACAAACACACACACACACACACACACACACACACACACACACACACACAGAAACATGGAGCATAAGAGAGGAAGAGACAAGAAGATTGAATGTGTTTGAGATGAAATGTCTGAGAAGTATGTCAGGGGTTACTAGGCTGGATAGAGTGAGAAATGAGGAGGTGAGGAGAAAAGAGGTGGAAAGGGAGTTTGATGAAAGAGTATTAGAATGGTTTGGACACATGGGAAGAATGAGTGAAGAAAGATTAGTAAAAGAGGTGTGGAAGGCAGAGGTGGAAGGAGTGAACATGAAGGGGCGTCCTAGGATGAGATGGATGGATGGAGTGCAAGGGGCATTACGAAAGAGAGGAAAGTCTGTTGAGGAAGGACGGGAGACGACAGAAGATAGGGGTGAATGGAGAAGGGTTGTGTATGGATGATGCTGTGATGCATGAGGGGAGTGGGTGGGGATGGGGGGTGAGGGAGTATGTATGAGAAATGAATTGACGCAGCCCGAAGGGATTTCTCCCCGTCTTCTCCTTTTCTGCATGAGAGGACGGAGAGGTGGGTCGCCGAATTAATGAAGCGGCCTTGCTGTGGATGTGCTGTGTCTTGCGACACTACTTCTGACCCAGGACAGTGGACAGGATGAAGGGATGACCCGTCATCCAGGAGGTGCCAAGATGTGAGGGAGGGAAGAGGGTGGAGGGGAGTGGAGTATATTGAGAATGAAATGGGTGGGAGTGGTTTCTAAGCCTTTTTCTCTTTAGCTACCTCCCTTGTAAGGAAAAACAAAACAAAACAAGAATCCCAACACCCAAGGGCAGGGGTGGGCAACCTTCTTATCTGTGGGTGCCAATATCAGCCAAAATCTTTGATACAAAATTTTCTCCCATGCCAACCTAACAGTATAGGGCCCCCTCCCTTAGCCTCGTGGGGCCCCAATCCGCCACCCAGCAGAGCACGTGCTTACCAATGGTCATACACAAGAAGTTGGAGACTAATTAGTTATCTATTTTAAGGTGAGCTTTGGGTTACGTGTGCCGGAAAATGTCGTCCATATGCCAGTATTTGGCACGCGTGCCAAGGGTTGCCCAGCCCTTCCCTAGATTCTCAAAGCTTCAGAAGAAGATCGCCTGTTGAGTAAACGGTGGGGTCTTCTCATAACACCCGATGCTGCGTGCAATGACCAGGGAACAACTGGGAACGAGTTTAGTAACACGACACCACGAATTATGCAAAGCAAAACCACGTAGATATGCGTAGATTACGTAGAATTGTGTGTACGTACACTATCTACTTGTTTATATATTTGCACGCTTTTGAATGAAGGGGTATTAAGAGTTTTGTATGTTTGAACGCATACATGCATGCAGACAGACACAGACACACACACACACACACACATGTACATACAGATACCATAGAAGCACGGGTGAGAAATGAGAAAGAGTGTGAGTGTGTGTGTGTGTGTGTGTGTGTGTGTGTGTGTGTGTGTGTGTGTGTGTGTGTGTGTGTGTGTGTGTGTGTGTGTGTGTGTGTGTGTGTGTGTGTGTGTGTGTGTGTGTGTGTGTATAGAAAGGGTGTACATACACATTATACCAAATCTCCCGCTTGAGGAATATTTTCCGAACTAAATTTGCCTGACGAGTCGATTTCCAACACT
>NC_134801.1:21020842-21023342 GCF_046742065.1 Oratosquilla oratoria
TATCTCACTTGTACTCGCGGAACCTTTAGGGACCTTTTGCGGAACCTTAAAGTTCCGGGGAACCCTAAGGTCCAATTCCAGAGGTATTTTCCTTATATGAATAAACTAAACTGCCAAATCCTCTGTGAAAAGGTGGACCACCAAAATTTAACAGTTAACGGAGCGGGGGGGGGGGTGTTCCCTGATAAAATCCCCGGGCGATAGACAAAACGAACATACACGAAACCCAAATTCAGTGCCTATTAATCCCTTGGTTAAGGTACCACTCTCCAAATCCACTTTGTTTTTTGGTTCACGCCTAAAGACTTTATTCAGCCGTGGGGAGATGAATATTAGAATACAAGACATGTATTGTATTTCCATTTTCATAATTTATGGCAATATATTCAACCTTAGGAATTAGTAAAGTAATGCGTAATTGGAAGTGTGTATGTTCGTATGTATGTGTAATTATTCTCGAAGTTTCCGTGAGAGTTGTATGATCACCATTCCTGTATATTTATTTAATTATCAATTCAATTATTCTAATGTGAAAGTGGGATGAATGTGTAACAGGATATCTTTGTACATATATCTATATCATTATATTATTTTGGGTGTCTGTTGTTTTCTGCGTGAAAGGGAATAAATGGAACTAATTGGGAAAATGGCAACTTTGGTTAATTTCCTGCGTGCTCAGTAAGGACGTGTCAGTCAGTCAGAGCTCGAGCGTGCACTGGATAAGAAATAAAACAGTAATACGTGTCCCGTGTCTTCAGGCTCCTTATTCTAAATGTTGAACAAAACCATTCAACAGATGGTGATATTCAACACAAGTTGTTGGTTCTGAACTACAACGTCATTCATGAGTTCTTGGGTCCGAAAGTATTCGTCAGTTTGTCGTTGCTGACGACGACGACGACGACGATGACGACGACAACGACGACGATGATGATGACGACGTAGCAATTATCGGGTCTTTCTTTTCTGTGCCCCGGACGGGCGGGCGAGCGAGACAAGATACTCCTCTTGTCTTTGACGAACGAAAAGATCCAGAAGGAGAAGGAAGATGAGGAGGAGGAAGAGAAGGGTGAGGAAGAAACGGAGGAGGAAAAAGAAGATGATGAGGAGGAAGAGAAGGATGAGGAAGAAACGGAGGATGAGGAAAAAGAAGAGGAGGAGGAAAGAGTGGAAAAGGAGGAAGAGAAGGATGAAGAAGAAACGGAGGAGGAAAAAGAAGAGGAGGAGAAGAGAAAAAGAGAAAGTGGAGGAGGAGGAGGAGGAGGAGGAGGAGGAGGAAGGAGGAGAAGGAAGAGAAGGATGAAGAAGAAACGGAGGAAAAAGAGGAGGAAAAAGAGGAGGAAAAAGAGGAGGAGGAAGGAGGAAAAAGAGGAGGAGGAAGAGGAGGAGATGGAGGAGGAAGAAGAGGAGGAGACTTTATTCAGTTGATGGTCCGCGAGGGACGTGCGACCCCCGATGGGGTTCCGATCGGTAAACTCCCCGTTCAAGGAGGGGTCCGACAAGCGCCTTCCTTAACTGTTAACGAAGACGCCTGTTCCAACAAGGTCCACCGGAAGGAAAGGGCACTTGTTGTGGCGAGGTCGGTACCGATCCCGGCTTGCGGACCTAAAGTGGTCACCAGTGACAGCCACTCGCGCGGGATATCTGTGTGCAGAAGGGAGGAAGGGTAGAGGGCATCGGGTAAGAACGGGACGGGCGAGAAATCCCCTGGGGAGGACGGGAGCGTGGGTCATCCATCAAGCGTCAAGTCTAAGTTGAAATATTGCTCCATAGAAACTCATTTCCTTACTCTGGGACCCTAACGGACACACACACACACACATACCTCGTGGCGCGGTGGTTAGAGTTCTCGCCTGCCACTACGATCCTCCGGGTTCGAAACCCGTCCAGGGCTGAATTAATTTCAGTATCGCTGCGCAGCGGGATGTTACTCCAACTCCCGTGGGCGGGGAGTTGGGGGGGGGTGTGCGTGTAAGGTCACAGTATTACCCATAGATCGGTCATACGAGCTCTGAGCTCTCTTCCGGGAGGTTAATAACTGTCGATCACAAACCCAACACGTGATCCAAGACCATGGTGATTCACATACACACACACACACACACACGCACATACAAATCCGCGCGCACACACACACACACACACACACACACACACACACACACACACACACGCACAAACACACACACCTATACATCCACATACACTAACACATATGCAAGACAAAACCCACAATACATATCCATTTTATATATATATAAAAACGTACACAGACAAGTTGTACATCAGCACACACAAGCACACACGAAAACATACACATTCGTCCTCCCTGGCATTTGTCAATTTGGACCTTCTCCGAAAATGGCACTCTGTGGCACCGATGGCATCCGGCGCCAGAGTGCCTTTGGCGCCAGCCCACAGAGGACAATTAGTACCATCACAAACAACAGATGTCGCGTTCACCCCTTCCCTACCGGGTATAAGGGTGGAGGAGACTGCA
>NC_134801.1:21030842-21048342 GCF_046742065.1 Oratosquilla oratoria
ATATAAATAAAAAATAAATTAATAAATAAATAAATAAATAAATAAGATAAATAAATAAAGATATAATAAATAAATAAAAGGGGAGAGTGTAGGAAAAAAGAGAGGAGACGAGAGGAAATTAAAGAGGGGAAATTAAAGAGGGGAAGGGAAGGGAGGAGGAAAAAGCGAAATGCTAGAAAGGTAAAGGGAAGGAAAAAGAGGGAGATGAAGGGAAATGGAGGGGAAGGGGGGAGGGAAAGAGGGAAGAGAAACGAGGGGAAAAGAGGGAAGGGAAATGGGTAAGCGGGGTACAAACGGGAGGAAATGGAAAGGAAAGGAGGGGAAAGGAAAAGAGGGGAAAGGAAGGGAGAGGAAGGTGTCAAACGACAGAGAGAAGGAGAGAGAGAGGGAGAGGGAGAGAGAGAGAGAGAGAGAGAGAGAGAGAGAGAGAGAGAGAGAGAGAGAGAGAGAGAGAGAGGGAGAGAGAGAGAGAGAGAGAGAGAGAGAGAGAGAGAGAGAGAGAGAGAGAGAGAGAGGGGAGGGAGACGGGGAGAAGAGAGAGGAGGGAGAAGGGGAGATGAGAGAGAGAGAGAGAGAGAGAGAGAGAGAGAGAGAGAGAGAGAGAGAGAGAGAGAAGAGAGAGGGAGGTGGGAGGGGAGAGGGAGAGAGGAGAGAGAGAGAGGGGTAAGAGAGGGGGTGATAGAGAGAGAGAAGAGAGAGAGAAGAGAGAGGGAGGAGGGAGGGGAGAGGGGGAGAGGAGAGAGAGAGGGGGGTAGGAGAGGGGGGAAGCGAGAGAGAGAGAGAGAGAGAGAGAGAGAGAGAGAGAGAGAGAGAGAGAGAGAGAGAGAGAGAGAGAGAGAGAGAGAGAGAGAGAGAGAGAGAGAGAGAGCTTTTATTTTCCATACCTCAGGCTGATATCCTGACGCCATTCTCCTTTGAGACACAAGGCGACAGACAGTGACTACGAAACGCAACGTTGTTTCTATTTCTCTCGTGGAAAAACGCCCAGAAGAAAATATACAAGTTCCCAAATCGATCCTCTCCTTCCGTCGATACTTCACCCCCCCAAAAAAAAAAAATCCAAATTCCAAATTAAAAAGAAAAAAAAAAAAAAAAAAAAGGCCCCTCCCCCCTCCCTCCCATTGATTTTCCTCACATTCTTCCTTCAATGGAAGGTCGGTGGTCGCGGTCCGAGGGCTTGGGGGAGTCGTCTCCACTTACATTAAGAACAAAAGCCCTTCAAGAAAGTAGGCCTCACATCCCCTTCAGTCAAAAAAGGACCACATCTGTGTACAAAGGGCCCTTTAGATCATATTAAGTTCTCGGGGCCCCCACACAGGTACTTGGGTCTTTGTACCCTGGCGCTCGACCTCGCCTGGAGGACGACTTGAATGCTGACGGCGTTGACCTCTGATGGAGAATCTTGATGGAGGCGATAACGATGTTTTGAAGCCACTGGAGTCCCCAAACATGAGGTTCTTTGTGGGGTCTCCAAGATAGGCCACGGAAGTCTCAAAACAGATCATGGGAGTCTCAAAGAGGCTCGTCACCTTTCAAAGCAGACTATGGGTTCTCAAATTAGGGTACAGTAGTCTCAAAACAGATCATAGGAGTCTCACAGAGACTCGTCACCTTTCAAAGCAGACTATGGGTTCTCAAACTAGGGTATAGTAGTCTCAAAACAGATCAAGTAGTCTCAAAACAGATCTTCATTCCTGAAACTAGGCCATCACATCTCAAAAGCAGTCTCCAAACAGACCATAGAGTCTCAAAGCAGATCATAAAGTTTTATGAGTAGGTTATGGTAGCCTTAAAACAGGTCATGGAGTCGTCAAGGGGACCATCTTGTTTCAAAACAGGTCACGGGGTCCTCAAAGCAGGTCATGGAAGTCTTAAAGCAGGCCATAGCGTCTCACGTCAAATCATGTTTCAAAGATGATCACCGAGTCAGTCAAGTCCTCAAAGATTATATATCACAAGTCTCTCAAACCATATTATGAAAGTCTCAAAGCAGACCACGGGGTCTCAAAAAACCTCACAAGGTCTCATGCCAGATCACGGGATCTCAAAGTATATCATAGGATCTTAAAGGGGAAGAAGTCTCAAAGTAGACTATGATCTCAAAGCAGATCACGATGCTTCAACGTCAATTATGGGGTCTTAAAGTATACCAAAGTGTCTCAAAGCAATCACGAAAATGGAAAATACCAGTAGACTACCGATAACAAAATGATAAGAAAAATATCATTGGCGGGGACCATTTGTGGAGGGGTCCTCATGAGAGGGGCCTTTGTATGCGCGGGGCCCTTCATACAGCGGAGCCTCTGCTACCGCGGTGACAGTCATGACGATAACTAAAGGCGACATCCACAACGTCGACAACCTCGTGACGTCACAGAGGGCGCCGGCGAGGAGGAGGAGGAGGAGGAGGAGGTCCCAAGACACGGCTCACGAAACATTGCACGTACATACATCTGGCGACAGCGACGCGAGAGTTTGTTTAAGCGAGATGTGGAACAACGAAAACATCTTCAACATGGGAACGTCTTCGCTGGACGGACTAAGCGGCCACCGGCGCCTCCGTTCTTCTTGCCTCCGAGCAGTCGCGAGTTGATGAACTCATCCGAGAAGGAGGCGCCTCTTTGTCCCTTCTTTTTATCTTTCACGTGTTGAATACTTCCCTTATTCACCCTTTAACCAAATGTCGATTTATTCCACCTAATTTTCTTAGCTTTCTTTCTAGGTAAATTTATATATAATAAATGAATAAAGAAATCAATCAATTAGCTTAATCACTACCCTACCGGGTGATACTTTTCTATCCCTTCTTTCTGCCGCCAGGTGATTTTTATTCATCCTTGTGACAACCCATCAAGGTCTCAGTTGACCTTGGAACTAGACAGTTTCAACAAGTTGCGTATATTACTTTCGGTTTTATTTACTTATCTATTTATTTGGTTGTCTATTTAGTTAATTATCATTGCCACCACAAATTCTTCTTCTAAGGACGAGTCATATTTCTCGCACTGAAAGCTGATTTCAGACAAGTGAATTTAAGTTCAACAGGCAGTTTGTTCTTGTCTTGGGGGAGGGGGAGGGGAGGGAGGGAGGGAGGGAGGGGGAGAGAGAGAGAGAGAGAGAGAGAGAGAGAGAGAGAGAGAGAGAGAGAGAGAGAGAGAGAGAGAGAGAGAGAGAGAGAGAGAGAGAGAGAGAGAGAGAGAGAGAGAGAGAGAAACCGTAACTTCAGGCGAGGACGAATAAACCTCTTTTCCTAGATCAGAAACCTCTTTTCCGTGGGTGGAACAAACAGGGCATTGGAACAGCACCCCCGGGAGGCAGCTGCTTCGACATATGGCTACACTAATGGTGCCCCGTCTCCCGACACTCTATGCCCCTGATGCGAAAGCGGTGATGCTTGTGATGCGTCTTCTAAGAAGAGAAGAGGGTGTGTCATAGAAGAGAGGAGGGTGTGTCACAGAAGAGAGGGTGTGTCATAGAAGAGAGGAGGGTATGTCATAGAAGAGAGGAGGGTGTGTTATAGAAGAGAGGAGGGTGTGTCGTAGAAGAGAGGAGGGTGTGTCATAGAAGAGAGGAGGGTGTGTCATAGAAGAGAGGAGGGCGTGTCATAGAAGAGATGAGGGTGTCATAGAAGAGAGGAGGGTGTGTCATAGAAGAGAGGAGGGTGTGTCATAGAAGAGAGGAAGGTGTGTCGTAAAAGAGAGGAGGGTGTGTCATAGAAGAGACGAGAGTGTGTCGTAAAAGAGAGGAGGGTGTGCCATAGAAGAGAGGAGGGTGTGTCATAGAAGAGAGGAGCGCTACAAATCCCTCTGTGAGGGGCACCGTCCTAGCCTTCTGAGAGAGAGAGAGAGAGAGAGAGAGAGAGAGAGAGAGAGAGAGAGAGAGAGAGAGAGAGAGAGAGAGAGAGAGAGAGAGAGAGTGGGGGGGGGGAGTTTGTGACGTTAAACTATATTATCATCATTTCCTCGTCCATGAGGTAATAAGGCACTTCTATTGTCAACAGTCTGTAAAACATAGATTCGCCGATTTGCTTGCCCAGTGATTAATTATCCATCTATGACCTTCATACCCCGGACCTCCCCTCCCATTTAGTTTTTGCATTTGTGTGTATTTACCTAGTTGTATCTTACGGGAAGAGGAGCTACGGTCGTGGGGTCCCGCCTCGCGGTGTCTAATTGGCTCTTAAATTCGTGTATGGTTTTTGCACACACTATTGTTTCGTCCAATTTGTTCCAGACATCCACCACTCTGTGTTGAAAGCTGTTCTTTTTCAGGTCTCTTCTATAACTGTCCTTTTTGAGTTTCCTTTAAACTACAAGGTCGTAGTCCAGGTTGCTCCTTTTGCACGGCCTGCCTGGCTCAAAGCTATCGTCTTTGCCTCACAATAAGCGGTCGCTAAGGCAAAGGTTCAGGTCCCTGAGGCGGAGCGTACTTCCATTTGGCACCGAGTCCGTGCGCGGGGGGGAGGGAATGGGGGGGGGGGGAGGTAGGTAGGTAGGTAGGTAGGTCGAAAGGCGCGGGCAACCACAAGTTAATGTCCCCTTGTATTTCTCATCCAAAATTAGTAAGTCTTCTCCGTCAAGGAAATCCATGCTTCTCACGTGTATGTGTATGTGTGTGTGCGTGTATTTACCTAGTTGTATTATACGGGAAGGGAGCTATGCTTGTAGTGACCCGTCTTTGTATCTTTCAGCATCAAGTTTGTTCTTAAATTCTTGAATATTATTTGCACACACACTGTGTGTGTGTGTGATCACGTGTTGGACTCGTCATCGATAGCTATTTCCCTCCCGGAAGAGAGCTCAGAGCTCGTATGGCCGATCTATGGGTAATGCTATGACCTTACACGCACACACACACCCAACTCCCCGCCCACGAGAGTTGGAGTAACGACTCGAAGCGCAGCGATACTGAAATAATTTCAGCCCTGGGCAGGATTCGTACCAGGCACCGCTGGTACCGCCGTACTGACAGTCTGGGACTCTACCAACTGCTCCACCGAGTCGTGTGTGTGTGTGTGTATTCACTTGGTCTTTGGATCACGTGTTGGACTCGTGATCGACAGCTATTTCCCTCCCGGAAGTGTGTGTGTGTGTGTGTGTGTGTGTGTGTGTGTGTGTGTGTGTGTGTGTGTGTGTGTATGTGCGCGCGCACGTGAGTGTGGATGTACGCCTACTTATATAAGTGCGCATTACAGACACGCCGACTTTATACTCGGGTGGTCACGTCCCAAGCGATACAGTTCCGATTTCAACTCTACGCTTCAACTTTCAACACTGTCCCTGAACTCGCGAATGCTTTTACTGTCATGCACCAAATACCACAAGCTAACCTGGAGACAAAGAACATAAAAAAAAAAAAAAAAAACACGGCGAGATACACAACATCAGAAAAACATAAAAAGATATAAAGTTACCCCAAAAATGCTCCTCCTCCTCCTCCTCCTCCTCCTACTACTACTACTATTACCATTAATACTACAAATAATAATATTAACAATAATAATGATACAGATAGAGGGAATAACTACCTAAGAACTACAACTTCAACGACAGATCTTTATCATGCCGAGAAGTGTCGCTCGCTTGTTTAACCCGATCACAATCTCGGCCACGGATCGAGGTTCTTCAACATTTACACCAAAGATAATTTGCGCCGGGAATTTCCCAATACGGTACTGACCTCTCTCCAGGATATAAAAACTGCATGTGTGTGTATATGTTCTATATATATATATATATATATATATATATATATATATAATATATATATGTATATATACATATATGTATATGTACACGTGGCGTTAAACGACAGCATTGTTGTAGTTATTCAGTTTTTTCTTTGTATTCTCGATTTTCCTGATTAGAGATTTTCCATTAACCGGAAAATATGGAAGAATATAGACTTAGTTTCAATTCACCCAGTTAATGGAAAATATCTAATCAGGAAAATCAAGAATACAAAGAAAAAAACTGAATCACTACAACAATGCTGTCGTTTTTAACTCCACGTGTATTACTGAGAACCTGCTCCCCTCCTTTGTTAATATGTGTGTGTGTGTGTGTGTGTGTGTGTGTGTGTGTGTGTGTGTGTGTGTGTGTGTAGGCTACAGATCCTCCTGCCATACAAATAAACGAGTAGTTTAATACAAATATTCAAATAATAAAATACTGATAACAAATGATTGGATAAATAAATCAACCCAAGGCTGAATGTAGACAAGTATCTTAATAAAACAACAGGACTTGACGATTAAGAAGTGAAGAATGAGGTTGTTCCGTTAGAAATTATATATATATATATATATATATATATATATATATATATATATATATACACATATACATATACACATTTTTATCAACCACAATGCACTTTAATTCTAAGCCATCAACGTCGGGAGACCCGATGGAGGTCAACATGCAATAATTGAAACGTAGTATGTTCAAGGACTCGAACCCTGGCTAGCGCGTGACAAGTGCTAGGGACTTAACCAATTGCTCCATCAAGAGAGATATAAGTTGAGCGCAACTTTTCTTATATATTTGTATGCTCGAGTTACATACACATACACGAAATTTTGCGTTCAACCCATCTGCACTAAGATTGTACAAATGGTATTTATACGAACGCGGAAAGTATTTGTACAACACTGAATGGGTCCCAGTGAATATATATATAATATATATATATATATATATATATATATATATATATATATATACATATATATATACTATATATATAAATCATATCCAGAGATGTCCCATGAAAATAGAAATTAGCTAACGTTACCCCCATATCCAAAAAGGGTGACAAAAAGAAGCCAATGAACTACAGCCCTATAAGTCTAACCTCAATCGTAGGAAAACTTATGGAAGCTATCATGAGAGATGCCATCGAACACCCTTTGCAAAGTAAATGTTTAATAAATGATAGCCAACACAGGAGAGGTCACCAACCACAGATTGAGGGTTTACAAATATCATTGGCCACAGGCACGCTGGTCCTCTGCGAAAGCGCGGACCAATCAGCGCACTCCGTTCTAAGACGTCCGGGAAGATGATCCGCTATGAGGGTATATATACTACGATGATCTATGCTAGTCTGTTGCTCACGGACTCAGGATAAGGATAAATATTCCTACGTAACCTAACGGTTACACATATCAATCCCAGTCTCCAACCCCAAGTCTAGTGACCATACCTCCAAAGCCACGACACCACGAGATAAAAATCCCTAACCGCCCGGTGGCAGTAGCCTTCTTTTATACACAACTATCTTTTCATTTTCTTACAGACATTCTTCCCCTCCCACACAAACAGATCCCGCGCGAGCGGATAGTATTACCTAGCTAGTCCGCTAGTCTGCTAGTTGCTCACGCAAAAAGCGCTTATTGGCAATAGTCCTCTTTTATACACTACTAACTCTTCATTTTCATACAGACGTTCTTCCCCTCCCATACAAACCGATCCCGCAAGAGCAGGTGGCCTGTCCTAGTTAGTCCATAGTCCTTAGTTGCTCTCAAGAAAACCCAAGTCGTAGCCTTAGATTACATCAATCCTCGTGGTTCACAACTTGTGTTTCCTTACCACCTTTCCACTCAGATGAAGGTAACGCCACACCATTTAATCCAAGTCCGGTAAACTGGTACACACGAAATTAATCTCTGGGGAGCTGAGAGATTAACGGTGAGATTAACCCGTGAGATAGGAAGAAGCAAGTTTGTTCCTCGGAGTCCAGAACGGGCCACGCCTCCCGCCGAGGCGATCGCTGCGAACACAGGGCCGAGTTTTACGATTCAATTAACGAAAACACCAAAGTGAATGCTCTAGTACCTCACCCCGTTTTCTTCGTTCTTCTTCCGTCTTAAATTCAATGATATACTAACTGGATGCTCGTTGACTAAACGGGCTTGGGCATGGCTACTTGCAACGGTTCGAACTCTTCCGCTAGCGAGTTAAACCAAGGGCATGTTTAATTAAATTCCACGCTACAAAGTCCTCTGCAAGGGGAACCGTCCTAGCCTTCTGAGAGGATGAAGTTCGTGACGTTCAACCGAATTAATCATCACTAATCATTCTTTTTGAGTTCTCCCTCGAACTTTGTATTGGGCTTCTTAACTTGACGAGACTAGGTATATTATGCAAGGATACCACTTCTCTCGTTTTCTAGTGTACTGTACTGCAGAAACTTTATTCCACTACATTACATCATAACCTCACGGTTGCATTAACATTTCGTTTATCTTTTATGACATAAATCACTCCCGGTGTTGTACTGTAGCATTTGAACTTCTCACATCTCCCAATCTATTGCTTTGTATTGTATTGAACGTTATTGTATTGCACTGTATCAAACTTCCCTTTACTGTATCAGAATTTAATTGTGACAGAAATGAGCGAAGTGAATCGAGACCAGATAGCTGGAGAAACGAGATAGAAAAGTTTGCAGAAGTAACGTGGCTGCGGTTGGCGCAGTCGTGTGAGTCACTGAAGAGGACAGTGAAGACCTCTGTTTAGCAGTGGACCACAAATGGATCATTAATTGAATTGAATCAATTGATTGATTTACTGAGTGACTTAACATCAGCTACATGATGGGAATCTTAGGACAAAATGGTGACTGAACTCCATTTTGTTAATTGTCTAAGAGCCACATTTTTCGACCTTTCACCAGTCTTGGCGAATGATTTCTACTATTCGAACGTAGAATTTAGCCTGTTTTTCTAATCAAGTGGGCCTGGCTTACTGTTTTCTCTATAAAATCTTTTTGTAATTTTCGTAATTTATAACCAATGATGTTGGTAATATTTTACTTTCTAACATTAGAAAGCTTTCTCCAGAGTTGGCGAAAGGTTTTAACTGTACCGCCCTAATAATAATGACAAAAACAAAAAATATGTAAATTATAATAAAAAACTAATATGAAAAGCAAGAAATAAATTGATCAAGAAATTATTAAACGAATGAAACTCATCTTAAACGTTTCCGACAACGGTGCCTTTATACCTTTTCTTCTGGCTAAGAGACAGGCGACTCCATCCAAAAAGGGGTCCCGATCCTTGGCGACCCACTTCACCTTGGTCTTGGTCTTTGGATCACGTGCTGGACTCGTGATCGACAGCTATTTCCCTCTCGGAAGAGAGCTCAGAGCTCGTATGACCGATCTATGGGTAATGCTGTGACCTTACACGCACACACACACACCCAACTCCCCGCCCACGAGAGTTGGAGTAACCACTCAAAGCGCAGCGATACTGAAATTATTTCAGCCCTGGGCAGGATTCGAACCCGGACCGCCGTAGTGACAGTCAGGGACTCTATCAACCGCGCCACCGTCGCCCACGGTTTCAACTGTGTTTAGCCAGACCAAAACCCTCAGGCGGGTGTCACACTGTCCGGCGCTGCTGTTGCGGCTTCTTGATGTTGGCGACAGCAAAGTCCCTTAGGCTGCGTTGATACCAAGCGATTCGGTTCAATTCATGAAGAATCAAGATGATTCATGAATCGTCTTAATTCATGATGAATCAAGATGATTCATGAGTGGTCTTAATTCGTGAATGGTCTTAATTCATGAAGAATCAAGATGATTCATGAATCATCTTAATTCATGAAGAATCAAGATAATTCATGAATCGTCTTGATTCATGAAGAATCAAGACGATTCATGAATCGTCCTGATTCGCCACACTAATTTCAACAAAACCAGGCGAAGGGTGATAGTATTTCAACCAAAGGGGAAGAAAGTGCTCCTTAGGTTCTGCCTGTCGGCAGGTAATTTTATTAAACTAACTGAACTTGCAAACATCTGGCCGCATCCGGCGCCGCCGTATAGTCTGACACCGGGGTTACAACGCGTAGAAAACGGAATGAAAGCCACTTCGACACCGTGAATAAAATCGCCAGGCGGCACAGATAAAAGATCCCGTCCCTCGATTGGGTCAGTTCTTGTCTTAATCAAGTTATCTGCTGGCGAAGCGGGTTAAGCTAATCTCATAGAAAACTAGGTTAAACAGTTTGCCACGTTTTAAGTCTACGTACGGCACTGTTCACACTAGCGGTTTGAACCGCGGCGGTTCAATTACAATGAAGTCAATGGAGGCGTTTACTCACAACCGCGCCGTTTTATCATTGACTATAAGGTACCGCCCCGGTTTCGCCGCGGGTCAAACCGCTAGTGTGAACATGCCCCATCTAACCGCCATCAGCAGATATTATTTAGACGAGAACGAGACGAAGGGCGAAGATGGATTTTGGAAAAGCTCACCAGCGTTTCTATACTTAGGGGGAAATATTACGCTGGTGGAAGTCACGAAGGTGGTCAGAGGCTACGCCAAGAGGCGCTGATTAGTTGAGACCGAAGCTGTCACCTTTGCCCCTATTATGTGCTGCTGACAATCGGAGTGCGGGATTCGAACCCATAACTAAGCAATTGCGAGACCAGCACGCTTCCGATTGCGCCACCATTATTCTTCTTTGCATGGATATCCCTTTCTTATCACACGAGTATGCACTCTGGTCCGTAGGGGTACTCCTGAGGGCTTAAAAACAATGCATAAAAAAACACGCTGCAAGTACCCCCGCACGGAGGAGTATTTGCTATAAATGTGGATCACGTGCGTGGTAGGTGATAGTAATGGTAACATAAAACCTTAAACATTTTTATTCTGGCTAACGCCGAGCAATTCTACCTCGAGGACGAGGCCCAATCTTGGCTTACTCGTAAGCGATTCTAAAGACTCGAGTTCATCTTAAGTGAATAAAATCGCATGGCGACACCAGAACAAAGATGTGATGAACCGAGTGGTTTCGTGCCTCTCTCTCTCTCTCTCTCTTATTTAGAGAGAATCGGTGACAACACGAAACCTCTATCTGTTGAAAGGGCAACAAGAGGTGGAAGAGGAGGAGAAGGAAGAGGACCAAGAGGAAGAGGAGAAGGAAGAGGTGGAAGAGGAGGAGGAGAAGGAAGAGGTGGAAGAGGAGGAGGAAGAGGTGGAAGAGGGGGAGGAGAAGGAAGAGGTGGAAGAGGGGGAGGAGAAGGAAGAGGACCAAGAGAAGGTGAGGGAAGAGCAGAGGAAACAGGAAGAGAAGGGGGAGGAGAAGAGTGAGGAAAACGAGGAAGGAGAGGAAGAGATGGAGAAGGAAGAGAAAAAAGAGGAGGAAGAGAAGGAAAAGGAGGAGGAGGAGGAGGAGGAGGAGGAGAGAAAAGAGGAGGAGGAAGAGAAGGAGGAGGAGGAGGAAGGGGGAGAGGAAGAGAGAAATGAGGATGAGGAAGAGAAGAGGAGAATATTGAGGAAAACGAGGAAGGAGAGGAAGAGATGGAGAAGGAGAGACAAGAGGATAAGGAAGAGGAGGAGGAGGAGGAGGAAGAAGAAGGGAGTGGGGGGAGGGGAGAGGAAGAGGAGGAAGGGGGAGAGGAAGAGAGAAAATAGGATGAGGAAGAGGTGGTGGAGGAGGTAGAGGAGGAAGGGGGAGAGGAAGAGAGAAAAGAGGATGAGGAAGAGAAGGAGGAAGAGAAGAAGAAGAGGAGGAGGAGGAGGAGGAGGAGGAGGAGGAGGAGGAGGAAGGGGGTGGGGAGAGGGGAGAGGAAGACAGCCATACTCCGCGGGGGACCCACTTAACACGTCCTCTTCGTCAATGACGACGTCGAGCGGGGGGAGGTACGCGTCACTCGGTGTCAAAAGGACGAGGTGACGTCTTCGGGGTCTGAGGCCATTCAGAGCAGACGGGGCCCAGAACGCTTTCACACGCATGCACGCACGCACACACACACACACACACACACACACACACACACACACACACCGGTTGCCGTCTTTGATATGAGGCAAACCTTTTTCATACGAGTGTGTAGGCTCATATATATATATATATATATATATATATGTCGCCGCATGAGTTCGAGTCCTCAAGCGTACTACATTTCAATTTCTGCATGCGCCCAGATGGCTTAGAATTAAAGTGCATTGTGGTTGATAAAAATGCATCTCTAATCACTGGGACCCATTCAGTGTTGAACATATATATACATATATATATATATATATATATATATGCACACACACCCGCTCTGGGGTGATGCAATTTCATTCCAATGTTAATTGTGACCCACTTGAAGGTTAGCTTTCACCTTGATTAACTCGTTCCAGAATGATATCGAAGTAGACGAAATACAAGTTGGCTCGCACCAAACGACTCTATTCAGCTCAAGGTCGGATCAGAACACCTATCTCCGTTATTAAAAAAAATACATTCTGATTTTTTCTTGAATTTTGAAACTTCCAAAAAATTCTTTCTCTCTGTTTTTCTGGAATTCCCTGAAGGATGTAGAAAAAAATGTCAACGTCTATCTGTTATTAAAAAAAAATCCATTCTGATTTTTCTTGAATTTTGAAACTTCCAAAAATTCTTTCTTTCTGCCTTTCTGGAATTCCCTGAAAGGATGTAGAACATTTTTCAACGTTTATCTCCGCTATTTCTTTAAAAATCCATTCTGTTTTTTCTTAAATTGTGAAACTTCCAAAAATTCTTTCTCTCTGCCTTTCTGGAATTCACTGAAAGGATGTAGAAAAAATTTCAACATCGATCTCCGTTATTTCTTTAAAAATCCATTCTGATTTTTCTTGAATTTTGAAACTTCCAAAAATTCTCTCTGCCTTTCTGGAATTCCCTGAAGGTTGTAGAAAAATTTAACGTCTATCTCTGTTATTTAGAAAAAAAAAAAAACACATTCTGATTTTTCTTGAATTTTGAAACTTCCAAAAATTCTTTCTGCCTTTCTGGAATTCCCTGAAAGGATGTAGAAAAAATGTAAATTGCCAAACAACGATGAGTTCCAAGAAATGCTAAAACCACGGGTACGGAAGTCTAAGTCGCAGGCGACAAAACATGGAGAAGTTTGCGGGAGTGACGTGGCCAAGATCAGGATAGTAGTGCGACTCACAAAAGAAGCTGACAGAAGCCTTAAGCGAGTGACACAACTACGCGACTACAATGAGTTCGTTTGAGTAGGACCGACTTCGTTTACATATTTTTGTTTTTTCGAATCTCCAAATGTCAAATTACCTTCGCGTCATTTATCGAGAAGCTGAATGACGAACTAAGAGAAGTTAAACCTATACGGATATTAGACACATTGTTGAATTCTCCTTAGGGAAGTCTAGAATTCAGTAAGCGAAGTCGCTTTCTAGCTTTTCAAATTCACATTTGACGAGAATCTTGAACGAGCGACTTGCCGGGGGCTTTAGTCCCACAATGGACTTGAAGACCTCACGACTTAACAAAGCTTCCGGCAAATGAGGACTCGAAATCCCCGATGATTTGATAATGCTTCTACTCTTCAAGCGTAGCTCATACACCCGCAATCGTATCAAACGCCTCCGGCCGTTGTCATACTGTCCGGCGCGGCGCCGCCGCTGTTGCAGCAAAATCTCCCTTAAGGGTCATTCGACTTGAAGAGTACTTCAACCAAGGGGGAGGTGATGGTCATTCAGTTCTGACGTCTGTCGCCAGGTGATTTTATTATGATAATCAAACTTCAGACGCACAGTCTGAAGGTGGTGATGGATACGGAGCTACCTAGTGTAGGCCTTATGGTCTCTTGCAGTCTCCTTCATTCTTATGTTCTTATGTCTGGTCGCACCCGGCGCCGATGTATAGTGTGACACGGGCATACTGTTGACTTAGGCTCAAAGTATTACAAAGACCTTTTGGTCTATAACTAGGTCAGATCCGGGAAAAAATTATAATAATGATAAATAAATAAACAAATAAAAAATTATAACAGCATATATAATAATAAACAAAATAAATGCATAGGTATAGTTAAATAATAAAGAAACAGAAAAAATGTAAATAATAATAAATTTACAAAAATAATAATAAACACAAGCAAATAATGATAAACAAACAGACAATTAATAATAAACAAACAAATAATATAAAATGAATGGCTCTATCTGGAAATGAAAACTTAACACAGAACGGACTAAGATAGCCACCTAGGTCGCAGCTGGCCACCACCACCTGTGACCTCCTCACCACCTATCAACCATCTGATAGAAAGAAAATCGCCTGCCATCTATACATTTTTATTCTGGTTGATTCGTACGATTTTATTCAGGTCGGGGCTGGGAGAGGGGAGGGAGGGGATGGTCTTTACACAATTTCGGCCCGTCAGCTGATTAAAAACGTCTGACATTGATAAAGAAAATCTGCCCTCCGGCAGACACCCAGAAATGACCCGCGGAGTAACACAACTCGGCAAACTTACAAACATAAATCATACGAAAATCAACTAAAACACATGAATCTGTTTTCCCTAAAAAAAAAGCGTAGACTCCGAGGTAACTTGATATAGGTCTTTAAAATTCTAAAGGGCACTGACAACATCAAAAGTGACAAAATTTTCACACTGAATATGAATTCGACAATAATAATAGTCTCAAACTGCCAGGAAATAGATTTAATTTGGAAATGGGTAGAAACAACTTCACCAACCGTGTAGTTAATGAATGGAATAAACTTCCTGCAGAGGCAGTACAATGTAGTTCAGTTCGAAGCTTTAAGTTTCGTTTAGATAAACACCTAAGCAAGATGATGTAATGCCTGCCATTTATTTTATATTATTTTGATTTGTTTGTTATTATCTGTTTGTTTATTATTATTTGCTTGATTTTCATTTATTATTATTTATCTGACAATTTATTATTATTTACTATTTACCTGTTTGTTACGATTTAACTATACATATGCATTTATTTATTTATTATTACTTATATTATAATTTTCATCTATTCATTTATTGATCATTATTATATCTTTTTCGCATCCGACCTAGTTATGGACCAAAAGGTCTCCTGTCGACGGGCTCCACCTTTGTAGTCCTTTTTAAAGTTCCGACACATTCTGGTTCAACTGCGGATGTCCGCAACTGTTTATTACCGAAACTAAGGTCTTAATTAAGGACCCTGACAAAATATACTCTGACAAAACTCAGTCATTCCCTAAATGAGATATATAGTCTTACATCGTAATACCAGTAATACTCAAGTATATATATATATATATATATATATATATATATATATATGAATAGAATCACCAGCCTCGGTTCGAATCCGGGGACGACTGTCGGAATATATATATATATATATATATATATATATATATATATATATATATGTGTGTGTGTGTGTGTGTGTGTGTGTGTGTGTGTGTGTGTGTGTGTGTGTGTGTGTGTGTGTGTGTGTGCGTGCGTGTATACGTGTCTCAACACCTGTGATCGGATGAAGGGTTCCACAATTTTTAGTCAATACTGAAACCACAGAAAACGGCCATCATCAAGTATCGATAATATTGCCAATGTCAATAAACAACATCATAAGAAGCTACGATCGCTAATGATAAGATTATTGACAAACTTCCCACTGTCAATGAAGAAAGATGACAATTCCGTTAAAGTCCGTTAAAATTCGTTAAAGTTCGTTATATGGGTAACGGCGGTTTGTACTCCCAAGAGGTTTGCACAGTTCATGAAGTTTCCGCCGCACAAAGGCGCTTACTGCCGCAGTTTCAAAGTCTTTCACCAGCAGCCTCGACAAACGCATTCTACCATTAGAAATGTAATTTTACCCGTTTTTTTTTTTTTTAATAATCATTCATTACCCATCTTTTAGGAAAGTCACATGTCTTGTCTATAAAATATGACAATAAAGTCTGTAAATTTCTACCTTGTAACGAAGGAAAGCGTTCGCTTTGACAGCCGAAAGGATTTACTAAGACTCTTTTAAGATACCCACGCAATTACTCCAAGATAAAACCGCCTATAAAGACGACGTGGAAATCTGAGGTCAAGTCGAACTGGTGGTAACATTCGGGGGAGGGGGTGTGTGTCTTTGGATCCACTGCAGAACCGTCGTTCTATCCCTTGGTAGACGACACAGCCTCTCACTAGGGTAGCTCAACAATCCGGCTTGGTAATGTGGAGGAGTCAAGTCAACGTGGGCGTCAATGGAAGCATTCTGGGTTTGATCCAGAGGGTTGGTGGATTTGGTTGGGGTGGAAGAAGTGGTACAAACAAGGGATGGGGGGGGGTTAGTGGATCCACCCTCAGTTGATTACAAAGGATTACAAAGGAGGATCATGCCGACAGGAGACCTTTTGGTCCATATCTAGGTCGGATGCGAAAAAGAAATAATAATGATAAATAAATAAATAAAAACAATAATAATGTAAATAATAAATAAAATAAATAAATGCACCGGTATAGTTAAATAATAAACAAACAGGTAAATAGCAAATAATAATAAATTGACATATAACTAATAATAAATGAGAATCAAGCAAATAATAATAAACAAACGGACAAATGATAACAAAACAAATAAACAAATAACATAAAATAAATGATAGTCATTACAGCATCTTGCTTAGGTGCTTATCTAAATGATTCGTAGTATCATACGCCATTGGCCACAACTAATTCTCCCAAGTATGTAACCGATTCAAATGATTCAACGAATCCGTATTGAGTCGAAGATTCACAATTATTAATTTTTACTGGAACGAGCATTCTAAGACACTATCTTCGTCTTGTGTGTAACGATATCTGCACAATGGGAACTGACGAAGATGGCAGCTTCGGACCGCTACAAAGCGACTCATGGTGTAAGTTTATCACAGATACATAAAACAGACTGAAAGCAGCATTTCATACTCCTTACATTTATCCACAATGGCCAAGTATTTGAATACCAGAAAATCTTTAAATTTAATTTAACTTTAACTTCGACAAACGCGACGCCGACAACCGAGTCACGATAACAGACTCAAACAATTCTCGCTAAACTAGATGACACGTTCACTAAATGGGAGAAATTATCTTTTTATTCTGTCTGTCTCAAAACGATTTCATTCAGCTACACGGAACTCCCATAATAGCAATGAAGGCGGTTAGTTACTGCAACGATTAAGTCGGCGGTTAGAAACCTTAACTCGTTCTAAGGGCAGGTGATTATTTCATCTATTTAATCTGGCTGCTCTTAAACGACCTAATTCATCTCAGGCATTCGTGTGTATTGATACACAAACACACACACACACACACACACACACACACACACATATATATATATATATATATATATATATATATATATATATATGCATAAAATTCGTGAGTGCACATAAGTTACATCCATGAACTTATTCTCTTTTACTGACTGAACATTGTTTAAAAAAAGTAGACACCCAACCATCAGAGTAAACTAATTACTGAACAACTTATTAAAATTATATATATATATATATATATATATATATATATATATTTATATATATATATATCTAATTTCCTATAAAGAGAGAATAGGCTACAAAATGGACATACTTTTGCCGCACTGTATATATATATATATATATATATATATATATATATGTATATTTATATATATATACACATATATATTATATATATATACACACACACACAAACACAC
>NC_134801.1:21053342-21060842 GCF_046742065.1 Oratosquilla oratoria
CTCGACCTCGTCCTTGGGTTCAAGTGCTACGGCATCTGGCCCCGATCGGCAGCTCATTGGCCAGAGCTCTCCCTTCCGTGGCCTGGAGTCGAACTCGCCGCCGAGGTCAAGATGTCCGGGTTCACTCTCGTCTCGAGGGACTGTTCCCACTTGGCCCGCGAGAAGGACAAGGAGAAGCAGGAGGCAGCAATCACGGCGGAGGGGGACACCTGGGTTATGGTCTTCACCGAGGCCGAGGACCGCCTCCTGACGCAGGGGTGCCGGAAGAAGTGCCTGGCGATACTCAAGACCCTCCGGGACCGTCACTTGGACCTCCCGGGGAACCCCGTCAGTTCATACGTCCTCAAGACACTCGTCCTGTACGAGTGCGAGAAGCACCCGCACGAGTGGGAGTGGGACACGGTCAGCCTTGGGGACCGTCTCAACGGGATCCTCCTCCAGCTCATTTCCTGCCTCCTCTGCCGCCGTTGCCCCCATTACTTCCTCCCCCAGGTGGACCTCTTCCGCGGGGTCCCCCGGCAGAGCCTCACGCAGGGGGCCTCCCAGGCCTGGCGTTTGACCCGAGACCTCCTGACGAGGACGGAATACCTCCAACAATTCTAAGGATATTTTCTTTGTTCAATATGAAACCAAATAACCCAGCGGCCGCTGGGCGAAGGCGGCGGCGGTGGCGGCGGCGTGGCTGTGTACGGGGCCCGGGCGGCTGCGGCGGAGAGAGGGGAGGGGAGGGGAGGGGAGGGGAGGGGAGGGCGAGACGAGCGAGGGGCTCCCTCCTCCGTCCTCCTCCCACAAGTTGACGGTACCTGACGAGGGGGCCAGGATGTCGTGCCGTGGGGTCTGAGGCATGGCTAGAAGCATTTCTCTTTGACACCTCCTGGGCATGCACTTGTTTATCCTCTCCTTATCCTCAGGTCGTGAGGGGGGAAGAAACGCGTGGGCGGGGCGGTCCGGGGCGGAGCCCGGTTGCAAGCCCCGCCCACTCCTGCATCTCCTGCAGGCGCAACTCACGCATCACTAATTAGCCGTGGCCGGTTCGGGAAGCAACCGGATTGTCCTAAGTGCCACGATCCTCTACCATGGCACCTGCCCGGACGCGAACCTACTGAGTGCCCCTTCCTTGATCCCGGAACCTCAAGTCCACTTCAAGAGTCCTCATCTCGACGCCGCCCCCTCCAGAACACTCCGGACTTCAGCCCAGCTTCAGCCCGGATATCCCAGCTTCAGGAGAGAACCTGACTCCGGTTTCAATCCTCGAACATGCTCGTGCCGCAGGACATGATGGCGGCGCAATCGCGTATGATGTACCAATTGAACAAATACTACGGGGAGAGAGTGCAGACGCGGAAGACGGCGGTGGCCAAGACCCTACGGGAAGTGGTCAAGGTGGTCCAGGACGTCCTGAAGGAGGTGGAAGTCCAGGAGCCGAGGGTCATCTCCTCCCTGACGGAGATCAACGGCCGCTTCGAGGGATTCTTCGTCGTCTCCCCCACCGAGTTCGAGGTCATTCTTTTCCTCAACCAGATGGGCGAGTTCAACTTCGTGGACGACGGAAGCATCCCTGGGAGCGCCGTCCTCAAGCTGAGCGACGGGAGGAAGCGGTCCATGTCCCTCTGGGTGGAGTTCATCACCGCCTCCGGGTACCTCTCCGCCCGGAAGATGCGCTCCCGTCTCCAGACCCTCGTGGCCCAGGCCTGCGACAAGAGCGCCTTCCGGGAACAGGTCAAGATGATTCCGGAGACGACGGAGGTCCGGCTGCGTATCCGGGACAGGTACGTAATCCAGATCACCCCGGCCTTCAAGTGTTCTGGCGTGTGGCCCCGATCCGCGGCCCATTGGCCTTCGCCACACATCCCGTGGCCGAGTCCGAACCTGGTGGCCGAGGTCAAGACGGAGGGATTTGACCTCCTGAGTCGGGAGGGTCACAACCTCTCCTCGAAGCAGAGTGGCATGGAGGGCGACGCTTGGGTCCTTTGCTTCTCGGACGCAGAGAACCGCCTTCTCTACGGAGGGTGCCGGAAGCGGTGCCTCTCGATCCTGAAGGCGCTCCGGGATCGACACCTTGACCTTCCCGGGAACGCGGTGACCTCGTACCTTTTGAAGACACTCGTCCTGTATGAGTGCGAGAAGCACCCTCGGGAGGCCGAATGGGACGAAGCGAGCCTCGGGGACCGTCTGGTGGGGATCCTCCTCCAACTCATTACCTGCCTCCAGTGCCGAAGGTGCCCGCACTACTTCCTCCCAAGTATCAACCTCGTGAGAGCCACCTCGCCTCAGGCGCTCGAAGCGGCCTCCAAACAGGCCTGGCGCCTCACCAGGGAGCTCCTCACCAATTCAAAATCCTTAGAAAAACTCTGAAGTCGATAAACGGAACTTTTAATCCGGGTCTGTACGGGATCAAATGGTGTCCATTCGAGACGCTTAACTCTGGCGGTGCAAGTGGGATTGGTGTTAATTACCCCCCCTCCTCCCCTACACCCTTCAAGTGGTTAGCCGCTGTTTCTTCTCCTCTTCTCCTCCTCTTCAATTGCACAACCACACACGCGAAGACCCGAGGTGTCTAAGGACTGGCAGAGAGTGTGTACATATTGTAAATATTATCTGTGCCAAACTTCTAGTGCGATAAAGTCTGTAATGATGACTTCTAGTGGCTTCTAGTGCATAGCCGTGTTGTTCTCGTGCCCTATCACTTGTCAGTGTTACTATATATTGCAGCTGTGATAACTTTTTTCAGTTCTTTGATGTCTTTTAATGTTCGAAAAATGAGGTCGATGATGATGATAACGGTGATGAGAATATCGATGATTTACGTAGTCTATCTAAGACTTGAGCGTCGATGACTTTTTTTTATCTGTTGTTTTGTTGTGTGTGTAGCGAGTATATTAGTGTATAATCACGACGTTTAAAAAATGCGTCTACTCTTGCATTAAGTGTTTCGGGCGACTCCGAAAAAAATTGTACGATTTTTCTTTTTTTTATTAACAAAGGAAGAGATCTGCAAGATGAACTGTTAGTAGATTAGAACATTGCAACGTTGGTTTCCCAGAACATCGCCCAAACTTCCTCCCAATGTGTGTTTTGTGAGTAAAAGTGTACATATAATTACAATTTTTTTTAAAACTCCATGCATTATACTATGTGATATAATGTTTGTGAAACAGACGTATGATATTTCTCTTTAGCTACACCCAGTCTATATCCACACAGTGTAAATTGCCTTTCTTCACTTATTTAGCAATCTCGGAGTAATGAGATGCAGGAAAACACCGATCACACTCATATACCTCCCTGTGTGTATGTACAGTTGCTTCCAGTTCTAAGTACTACGCTTGTTGACGTTATCAAATGAGATGTGGGAGGCTTGTAGCTTTACGTTGTGGATTTGCAAAGCGCACAAGTTGTTTCCTTACTGTGTATCGCAAATAGACAACATAAGGAAAGACGCTTTCTCCATCTTCGCAAAATCAAACGTCACTGTATTACTTACAAGTGAAGCCAATAGTACGTAGTGTACATTTGTACACGTGCACATATGCACGCTACCACATATATATATATATATATATATATATATATATATATATATATATATATATACTCACTCACTATATACCAACATCAACAGTCCCTTTAGATTACACACCTAGATGTCCCAACTATATTACAATCGTTCGCTTTCTAGTAATGATACAACCTCAATAAATCTGCTTCTCACTCGAATACAGGCACCACAGTTCCTTGCTATTCATAACACCCATCTGTATACAGTTATTAAAAATGAATAAATAAAAAGGTCCGGTGCATTACAGGTAGCTGTTACAAACCACGAGATGCAGTATCTAAGTCAAAATAAAAATTATTTATTATTATTATTTGTACCATTGTAAATGTCGAATAATTTCTATAAAATACATTACGTTACGATAGGAAAGAGATTTTCATTTCACCAACAAAAGAAAATATGGAAATGATTACGGAGCATAAAAACATGATAACGCAAAATGGAAACAATATTATTATTTCTATGTGCATTTTCTGAGCGACATGACTAAGCCTAAGAATTTGCTGACTTTACACACTACATAACAGAAAATACGACCATATTTCCCTGAATAAAAATAAGTTGAAAAAATACTATGAGCATAACACGAAACCAAACTATAAAATCAATCCATTTTTCTCTGCGAAAAACAAACAAACAAACAAATGTGAACTATCCTCGTGAATCTGTACCATACAGTACTATGATGTGATACAATGTATCACACAATGTTACTCAATGCCACATTATGCCAGTCTATGCCACGATGTGTGTGTATGCACGCGTGTTTGTGTGTGTGTGTGCACGCGCGTGTTTATGTGTGTGTGTGTGTGTGTGTGCACGCGCTTGTTTGTGTGTTTGTGTGTGTGCGTGCACGCGCGAGTTTGTGTGTATTGTGTGAGATATAGGAAACTACTGCCAAACGCTTTGTTAATAGAACGTTTCTAAAAAGAAAACATTACACACACACACACACACACACACACACACATATATATATATATATATATATACAGTATATATATATATTATGCCATATAGTGCTATCCTGTGCCACAAGGCACACGACCATTTCGTGACAAGTCCAGGTCAAACCTGCAGGTCGATAATTAAGTCGACCCCACAGGCCATTCCCGTATCAATAACTAGCTAATAACGAGACTACTTCACTAAACAACAACATACCACTAAACCCAACTTAAACAATAAAATTACAAAAATATATATATAATCAATCCAATCATACCTCAAACGTTCAACCCATCAGCAAAGATCTATTCAGGATTTTATCTTAAACGGTAATCAGTTTAACACCGACACAGTCTGATAAGAATTGGCACAACAATTTCTGTGGAATTATTATCGCAAAACTATAATTCTTACCAACCATAAACGCTCGTCACAGGAACGAAATGTCAGTGCCGCTATCGCTGAGATATAACACAAACGATGGCGTCGAACTTTTGAATCTGACAGTATGAAAAGAGGGAATCATGGCGAATCTTAGCTAGTACACCTTCCTTCTATGTTAGTCGGAATTCCATAGACCTAAATAATTGGTCCTCCTGGTGGAGGTACATCTGAATAAGTGATACGTCTGGTTGTCAGCTGAATCATTTCGTAGAATAATACGGTCATTTTCCCCAAGTATTCTAATTGTGTACATGCATACATTTATGCATACATACATATATAAATAGATATTCAGGTATTCCAATTGTGTGCATTCGTCAATGCATACATACATACATATATATTCTTCAAGTATTCCAATTGTGTACATACATTTATGCATACATAAATACATATTCCTCAGATATTCTAATTGTATACACACATACATACAATACATACATATTATTGAGGTATTCCAATTGTGTACATGCATACATACATATATATATATATATATATATATATATATATATATATATATATATTATATTATATATATATTATATATATACACACACACATATATATGTGTGTGTGTGTGTGTGTGTGTGTGTGTGTGTGTGTGTGTGTGTGTGTGTGTGTGTGTGTGTGTGTGTGTATGTGTGTGTGTGTGTGTATACGCTTTTCAACAATGGTAGGCCCTCTGTTCACTCACGGCGCGATATTGTATATAAAGATAGAAAATCAGAGTAACATTTGGCGCTATCTGTGCAATATGCTCAGCTATCATGCAGAAGCATTCCATCTCTATCATATATAGAATCTTTTACTGCCTGTACCATGTTTAGTAATCGCAGGATTGCGAAAACAAAATATATATGGAACTTGATATTCTCGATAACGTAGAATAGAGAGTAAATATCACTGTCCATTATAGATGTATGTTTTCGTTCTCTAAACACTTTCACGTTTATACACATTGTATGTGCATGTATGTATGTATGTATATATATATATATATATATATATATATATATATATATATATATATATATGTACACACGTACACAATGGTTAGCGTGCACATGCATATCTACCTATTCGTAGTAACCTATTACTTATATCAATTAAACGAACTATGATCGCAGGGCCCCGCTGGTGTGCTTCCACCCGTCAAACTTTACTTTAAATTTATTCCATTTTCCTGAAAATAATATAAATTCCATCCACTTCCACGATTACATCAACTTGAACAGAAAAGTACTTTTCATCAAACCAATAAGGCACGTTGTCTTTGTCATTTTATTTTCATGTCCTATGGTGTCTTTACTGCCCCGTTCTTAGATGATTTATGTCTTCGTGTGTGTGCGTGCGTGCGTGTGTGTGTGTGTGTGTGTGTGTGTGTGTGTGTGTGTGTGTGTGTGTGTGTGTGTGTGTGTGTGTGTATGTGTGTGTGTGTATGTGTGTGCAAGCACGCTCGCGTTTGTGATCAATTTATCTACACTGATTCTAATGGGGACCTACTGTCAAATTTCTTGTGAAAAGAGCGTTTCTACAAAGAAAACATTGTGCGCGCGCGTGTGTGTGTGTGTATTTATATACATACACACACACACACACACACACACACACATATATATATATATATATATACATATATATATATATATATGCTGACGCTCTATTCAAACCTGGTTGACACCGATCGATCCCATTCAACGTGAGACGAGACATACTTTGTTCCAAAGATCTGAACACTATAAATTCCAAACTCAACAACATTCATATTTGTCTATTCTCCCGTCAGGCGATTTTAATCAGCTGACGTGTGAAACGCTCGAGACTCAAAGGCTTAAAAAACTATTTTCATTAATTTCATTAGTACATGAGTTGACTTGAACATTTCATTCTAACTACCGCTTGGTCGGAACCGTTCTCATCTTTAAAGACGTTATTTTGTTTTAGGTGTCATTTCTCTTTTGGTACCCTTCATTTCCTCTACGTTTATTTAATCTCCTTTGCTCATGCCACATTTCTCTTTAGACGTCCTTCATTGCCTCTAGATTTCATTTTCTTTTCTTCTTTAAGATGTTTTTCAATTCCCTTTAAACGTCCTAACATTTCGATTTCTTTTATTTTCTTCAACTAGACGTCCTCATTTCTCTTAAATCATCTTTCATTTTCGTATGTCTTCTATTTAATTTTTACTTAATTTTTCTCCGTTCTAATGCCCTTCATTTCTCTTTAAGGCGTCTTTCATTTCCTTCACGCGTCTTTCATTTCTCTTTAGGCGTCTTTCATTTCCTTCACGCGTCTTTCATTTCTCTTTAAGGCGTCTTTCATTTCCTTCACGCGTCTTCCATCTCTTTAGGTGCCTTCCATTTCTTTTTAGGCGCCTTTCATCTCCTTCACGCGTCTTTCATTTCTCTTTAGACGTCTTTCATTTCCTTCACGCGTCTTTCATTAAAAAAAATCTTTTCATACCCTTAGGACGTTAGTCGCTTGTTATTTGAATCCCTTCACCTCATTTCTCCTCATTTTCTTATGCAAGATGCCTGGTGCTGTCT
>NC_134801.1:21068342-21090842 GCF_046742065.1 Oratosquilla oratoria
CCACGCATAAACCCTTTGTTTCAAAGTAAAACCACTTTTAATGGACCAAATAAATACGTTACAGTGGTTTAAGAAAATTGCGAAGAATTATGTTGATGGGGAAATGCCTAACAAAAAATTAAGAGTGTTAAATAAATTAAATTAGTCAAAAGAGAGAGAGAGAGAGAGAGAGAGAGAGAGAGAGAGAGAGAGAGAGAGAGAGAGAGAGAGCGTAATATTTCTCGCACCCTGTGTGCACATTACATAAAAGATATATATATATATATATATATATATATATATATATACATATACATATATACATACATATATATATATACATATATATATATACATTATATATATATATATATATACATATATATACATATATATATATATATATATAAATATATATAAATAAATCACATGCCTTTTCTCTCTTCAAAGCAAGGTAGTCGAACCAAAGCACTTGTAATATGATGTAAATAAACAACCATACAATCAAGATACCCTGTCCTCGGCTGAATAATATTCACAAATTATTTAAAGAGCATCACAGCCGTCTTAACCGAATACATGTGTTACATGTATATATATATATATATATATATATATATATATATATATATATATATATATATATATATATATAGTATGTAAAATATTAAATAAAGCAGCAAATTTTTCCTTGCTAATCCTTTTCTCAAAACTTCCACATGTTTTCTTTGATCATTTCTTCACTGCGGAGAACAGAAATTGGTACAGATATTCCAAAACCTGGAAAGATGATATATGACGAACAAGTCGTGATATGGATAAAAAGACTTGGACATTGGACTATCGCCTGATAGTCTTTCAGGAACGTATTCTTGGCCTGGAAAGAAGCTAGACTAAACTCAGCATACATTCTTCTAGGACAGCATGGCTTTATTCCTCAAAGATGGCGTCACTGGATTTTATTATATTATTATGGTGATGCTCACAGTACGGTATAAATAAAAATACATCTATAAAATAATAAAAATAACAACAACAATAATAATAATAATAACAATAAAGTTCGAAGCCATTTACTACTTATGCAAATAAGAATAAAAGTTAAACATTCATACGTGAATAAACAACAAAAACAAATATACATGCACACACATATGTGTGTATATATATATATATATATATATATACATATATATACATATATATATATATATACATATATATATATATACACACACACATATAAGAATAAAAATTAAAAACAAACCTCAAGCTAAGGCGAACCAATACTGTATGTGTATATATATATATATAAATATATATATATATATATATATATATATGTGTGTGTGTGTGTGTGTGTGTGTGTGTGTGTGTGTGTGTGTGTGTGTGTGTGTGAATCAATAAACAAATAAAACATGGACAAATAAAAAAAACCTGATAAATAAGCGAATAAACAGTCCTTTCAACCAAGAAAACCATTAATATATTTAATTCTGGCAAACGACAGAAGGAAATAGGCAAGAATTGGTTTACTAATAGGGTGGTCAACCAATGAAATAGACTTAGTAGCAATGTAGTGAACGCTGAAACTATCAGTTGTTTTAAAAAATTATTAGGTAATTTTATGGATGGATATGACAGGTGGTGCATAAGAATGAAGGAGACTGCAAAAGACCATAAGGCCTACACTAGGCAGTTCCATGTCCATGACCACCTGTCATCCCCATCCATAAAGTTGTCTAACCAGATCTTACCTATTCCCTTCTTATATCTAAATTTGTCCAATTTAAATCCATTACTATGATTCCTGCCCCACTGTCTTAATATGATGACCTTGTCTGCATCCCCCTTGTTAAACCCCTTGACCCACTTGAACACCTCTATTAGATCACCTTGCACTCTGCATCTTTCCGGAAAGTGTAAATTAAGATGCCTAAGCCTCTCTTCGTAAGGCAAATTTCTGAGCCCGTGTATCATTTAGGTCACTCTCCTCTGTACTGATTCTAGTGAACTGATGTCCATTCTATAGGACGGAGACCAAAAATGTACCGCATAGTCAAGGAAGGGTATAGTTAACGCCTGCACTGGCAAAGGTCCAGGAACTGACTAGTGTAGGCCTTACGGTCTCTAGCAGTCTCTTCCTTTCTTATGTTCATTCAGTGAGGGGGATAAACGGACCCTCACAGCTGACTGAAGTCCCATGTTCACACACACAAGCCACATCGAGTAAAAGGGTTATCACACTGGGGGTATTTTTCCTTCGACAACTCCAACCTGGATTTCAATAACTTGAACAGGACTTCGCTTACAGAAATCTAAGCTTCTCTAAGAACATTTCAATAGTATGTCTAACATTCGTCTAGATTTACAATTTCTCCGTTCATCGTTCAGCTTTGAATGACGTAAAGATAATTTAACATTTGGAGATTTGAAAAATAAAATATTGTAACTGAAGTCGTTTTTACTCAAACTCTCAATTCCCCAATGTGATAACCACCCTTAATAGAAATGCGAAACAAATCAATTTTCCACCCTCGTCCGATAAAAATCGCCTGCCGGCAGACAGAATTCACACACACGTCGAGGAAGATTGTTCAAGGCTTCAAAGAGAAACATATTATCCTTATCATAAAAACATCAACAACGTGCCCACACCGCCTCACTTATTAATGATACCATTAAGAAGAAATCAATACAAACTTATTGATGGTGCTATGTATCATAAACTATGTCAATAAAAAAAATAATAGATATAATAGACTTTGCAATAACCACCACAAGTATCATTTTCTATTATCGAATACTGCCATTACCATAACTTTTCTTGAAATACACAGAGAATGATAACTATGTTGAACATCATTTATTACAAGTATTATGACTATGTCTATTACTCCCATCATCAATATCAAGCAAATATCAATCACTGTCAACAACTGAAGTAACAGTATAGCTGTTGTGAATACAACACAAACCCTACCAGCCGTACTAGAAGCAACAGAACGTGCCCACACCGCCATACACACACATAATATATATATATATATATATATATATATATATATATATTATATATATATATATATATACACACACACACACATATATATATATATATATATGTATACACTCACACACACGACTGAACGAATAAATACGAATAAATAAAATAATAAATAAATACATAGAATATGTTTGAACAACAAATAATCCCACCAAATCACCCCATCATCAGTAAGAAATCTGACAAACACACATATATGATATATACATAAATATATATGCGTGTGTGTGTGCGTACACGTGTATATACATATATATATATATATATATATATATATATATATATATATATATATATATATATATATATATATATATATGATGGTGCCGGGTAATTTTAATCATGTAAAGAAACGAAAATCTTCTACACGGTGACAACCGTCACAAGACATAACAAGTTAAAGTTAGCTTACACTCCTTAAACTCCAACTTTGCTTAAGATCCTTTCAACGAAGGTGCTAAAAGCTAAGCCAGCGTTTTCGCTACGATGGTGTCGCTACGATGCGTGTCATTGATGACGGGTTATTTCATTTTATTTTTTTTATTTAATCACTTTATATTTTTCATTATTTGTCTATTTATTCAAATTTATTTATTAATTAATTTATTTATTTATTAATTTACTATTCTTCATGCATGTCGCTGATGACAATGGGTGATTTTGATTTTGTATTTAATAACTTTTTATATTTTTCATTATTTGCCTATTCATTGAACATTATTTATTTATTTATTTTTCTATTATTCTTCCTGCATATCACTGATGACAACGGCCGGATTTTGATTCTAATTTTTTATTTAATCAACTTTTTATATTTTCTATTGTCTATTCAACACCTATTTACTTGTTCATTTATTCATTTTTCTATTATTATTAATGCATGTCACTGATGACACCAGATAATTTTAATTTTAATTTTTTATTCATTCGCCTTTTTATATTTTTTATTATTTGTCTATTTATTCAATATTTATTTATTTATTTATTTTTCTATTATTATTCTTTGTTCTGACTGCCGTCAAGAGGATTTTTTCAGTATTAAAACGAAGGACCATAAACTACGTTGCGAAAGACTGACGACAGTGTCTCTGTCTCAACATTATAATTTTATTCTGGCTATACGCAGACGATTTTATTCTGCTACAGAAAACGTCCCCTTTTGACACAAATCAGACGACGATAACTCTTTTTTTGAAATTTAGGAAATCTAAGAATGGAAGACAATCTACTGTTACCAAGAATGAATAAATAAGAATAAATATGAATAAACAAGAATAAATAAACGATTAAAAATACTAATAACAATAATAGAGTAATAACCATAACATATAATAAAAAGAAATGTATATTATTCACAGAGCATTTAGTGCAAATATTAAGGCAACAAGAGGCTAAACATCTGGAAAAAATGACCCAGTTTTCTGGAATAAAAAACACACTTTTCTTCCTAAATAATACACAAGAAGCCACGTATTCAAATAACACGACTTATATTTTGCTTTCTTTCTTTTGGGAAGGAAATGTTTTCTGCTCGATGGAACGAGAGACCATCAACGCCCTTACATGGAAGCGGAAAGAGAGATTTCTGCATATATAATATATTCATACACACACACACATATATATTCATACACACACATACATACATACATATATATATATATATATATATATATATATATATGTATGTATATAGTGGATGGAAAGAGGAAAGTTTGGAGTTTTAATCCGAGCTTTATTCTTGACTAGTTTCGCTACAATATTTCTCAAATTGAAGAATAACTCTCTGAGACACCAGTTTTTCATCTTCTCACCAACTCTACCTTATCAGAATGTTTCAACAATAATATATATATATATATAATATATATATATATATATAATGTGTATATATATATACATACACACACACATACTATATATATATATATATACATACGCTATACATGTGTGCGTGATTAGAAACGTACGATTAAGCTTTTAACGAAGAGTCCAGTGTTTGCATGGTATGCAATCATGGTTCCTGGACTTCAGCTCCTCACGAAGACATACATACTAGTGCTTACATACATACATATATATTTTTATTTTATTTTTCCCCATAAGGAGGGCTTTCACATCATCGTGACAAAAATATGCAAAATTACCAAAGGAGAAAGGAAACTTTGAGACTGTGAGTACTTTCGTGTATTACGTCCTCGGACCGATTACACAGTATTGAGGGTTTAAATGGGGTTAAATGTAGAACAATAGAAATACCCGCCAAAAGAACATGGTTTTAGTCATGTAGAGTGAAGAATTGGTTTGTGGGTCTTTCATAGAAATATGTGTTGTCTTTACTGTGGTTCTAATTGTACTAAAGGAGAGAAGGGTTGTGAAGGTTCTGTGTGTGTGTGCTTTCGGCCATCCCCTTCTTAAGGGAGACATACATATATATAGAATAATTCCGAATGTCGTCCCCGGATTCGAACCGGGATCGTGAATTCTCACTGCCGTTCCATTCAGGGTACGACAGTCGGAATTATTTGATCGACATCACCGTCACTGGTGATTCTATTCATATATGTATATATATATATATATATATATATATATATATATATATGTATGTATGTATGCACTATAAAAAAGGTAAGTGTATGTATCTGCCCCAAAGAACTGACTGTTTCTGAAGCCAAAGTATATTCGTCTTGTGCAAAATTTTCTCAAGTCTGCAAAATGATTTAAGTTGACCCCCGCATGCACCAACTCCGACCCCACCGCCGTCGCCGCTCCATGACACGTCGATCTGTGCTTATCCGCACGACACGTCGATCCGTGCTTATCCGCACGACACGGCAGCGACATCGGAGACGCTGATAAGCGCCAGTCCAACGCCATGGTTTTCGCCCATGGAGGTATGATGTTTCCACGCCTCCCCTCCTTCGCGCTTAGAGTTATAACAGCTCTATGCTTTCATCCCATACAGGAGTAGCAATTCCACCCTTTCACGTCTGCTGGTACTCGGCGGAACCCCCAAACGAAAAAGATTTACAAAGGATAACAAAGGCGGAGCATGCCGACAGGAGACCTTTTGGTCCATATATAGGTCGGAGGCAAAAAAAAATCATAATAATAATAAATTAATAAATAAAAACTATAAGTGTAAATAACAAATAAAATACATAAATAAATACATAGGTATAGTTAAATAATAAACAAACAGGTAAATAGTAAATAATAATAGATTGACACATAAAACTAATAATAAATGAGAATCAAACAGACAAATGATAACAAAACAAAAACAAATAATATAAAATAAATTATAATCATTACAGCATTTTGACAGTTAAAAAGATTTAAGACAAACCGTCCACCAACATACACACAGTATATAGTCGTACAGTCGTAGTCTCCCTTCCTCTCTCTCCTCAAATGCAAAAGATTTAATCACTTTCATGTTTCATTTCATTCATTCCTGTTCAAATAAATAATTATATATTTTTTGCCAAGGAACCCTTGAAAGGTCTGCACGGAACCCTGGGGTTCCGCGGAACAGTTTGAGAACCGCTGCCATACAGGAACAACAATTCCAAATCTTCACCCGATAGCATACGGAACCTCCTCAGATTCACCTATGACTATAATAACAATTCCACGCTTTAAAACATGGAAGTACAATACATCCACAATCTGACCCATCGGAGAAATATTCATCCATTTTTCTGACTCAAAAGAGATACAAGACTGAGCTGCTTAGACTCCTTTCCCACACACAATATAAAAAAATATCCACGGTTTTACATAAAAGGGATATAAAACCACCGCAGTTTCACCTGTGAAGGTATAATAGATCTTCGGTTTCATCCAGGTTGAGAATATATCTTCACATTTTCATCCATAATGTAATTTCTCCAATGTTTCACCCATGGAGGTATGATAGACATGACATTTCACCCATGAAGGTATGATACCCATGACATTTCACCCATGTAGGTATGATACCCATGACATTTCGCCCAGGGAGGTATGATTCCCATGACATTTCACCCAATGGAGGTATGATGCCCATGACATTTCACCCATGGAGGTATGATGCCCACATTTCACCCATGGAGGTATGATACTTATGACATTTCACCCATGGAGGTATGATATCCATGGCATTTCACCCATGGAGGTATGATACCCATGACATTTCACCAATGGAGGTATAATACCCATGACATTTGAACCAGGGAGGTATAATACCCATGATATTTCACCCATGGAGGTATGATACCTATGACATTTCACCCATAAAGGTATGATACCCATGACATTTCACCCATGGAGGTATGATACCCATGGCATTTCACCCATGGAGGTATGATATCCATGACCTTTCACCCATGGAGGTATGATGCCCATGTCATTTCACCCAGGAAGGTAAGATACCCATGACATTTCACCCAGGGGGGTCTGGTAACTTCACATATACACACGGAAGAGTATAAAACCTCCGCGGCTTCAATCGTGGGGGATATAAATACCCGGATCCATCTACACTTAGACCGGTGTCACACTGTCCGGCGCTGCCGTTGCGGCTTGGTGTTGACGACAGTAAACTCTCCCTCATTACGAGTTTTTAGACTCGAAAGGTTAGGACAGTATTTGAACCAGGGAAGGGGGAGATGGTGGGCGGTATATAAAGCGTTCTGGCTACTGTCGCCAGGTGATTTTATTAAACTATTCGAACCTGCAAACATCATCTGGCAGCATCCGGCGCAGCCGCATAGTGTGACACCGGGGTTATCATGGTTTCCCGCACTCAGGCCTCATCGACGACGTCGGGGGTTCTCGAGGCTTGCAGAGGGCCGTGAAAATAGCAGAGTTGGGCGCGTTCCTCGGTGCGTTCCTCTTTAGTTTGGCCCAAACCATTAAAGCTTAAGAGACAGGTTCATACCTAAAGAAAAGTCCGGTAGGCCACATACTATAACCAAAGAAAAATTTCGTAGGCCACATCCAAAAGGTAGGCCACATATTATACCGGCACCTATATTGCTTTAATAGTTTGGGAGCACTAACCGCGGCCAAACTAAAGAGGAACGCACCGAGGAACGCGCCCAGCAGAAGCACAAAGAGAGAGAGCTAGAGAGTGAAAGGTGTGTGTGTGTGTGTGTGTGTGTGTGTGTGTGTGTGAGAGAGAGAGAGAGAGAGAGAGAGAGAGAGAGAGAGAGAGAGAGAGAGAGAGAGAGAGAGAGAGAGAGAGAGAGAGAGAGAGAGAGAGAGAGAGAGAGAGAAACATGAAATAATAGGGGGGGGGAGACACGAAAAAACAAGAAAAACCCAACATGACGAGAAAACTCCAAGTAAAAGTGTCAAACTTTTAGGTCACCACGGATATTCAATTGAAATTCCTCACACTTACTTTCTACAACAAAAGCTTCATACTCTCACATGTTTCCTTCGTCCAGAATAACAGAAGAAAACTTATTTCCATTATGGAGTAAGACTACTTTCAAGGTTAATTTGTACATATACATACATACATATACCAAAGGCTTTTCCCCCCTTACACGGGGGATAGCCAAAAAGAAAGACATAGAAACCACTCTCCCACCCATTCCATTTCCTATATATTCCACTCCCCTCCACCCTCCTCCCTCCCTCTTATCTTGGCACCTCCTGGATGACGGGTCGTCCCTGCATCCTGTCCACTGCCCTGGGTCAGAAGCAGTGTCGCAAGGTTAATTTGTAGGAGTCAATAAACAAACGCCTCTCAATTGTGTTATATTCGTCACCAAGTTTTTCCATAACAATCAGAGCATCACTGCAGAATAGTAGACCATCCTCAATTGAGACAGAAATTCTAGAAAACACAATGGCGATCACGACAATAATGAGCTCCTCTTTCTGTAGTAAATTCTAACCCTTCAACCAACAGCTTAGACGTTTTGCTTGCTTCTTGGACAAACTTAAATCACGGATAAGACAGCGAGATCTAATGACCTCACCCAACGTGGTCCGCACGACGAAGAACAAGCCTCGTAGGTTTGGTTCATATCTTCTGTTTCTGTCTGTTACCTCATCACTAGACCCGTCGTCATTTAATGTAATTAGATTTGACGGATCTGATATAGGTAAGTCTTGACTATAAGCTCTCATGGCGTGTGGCAAACTAGGATATTTTACAGTGTTCTTGGAATCTGGTCTTGTGCCGTTTATATTGGTCATGTAGAAATAGCAATCGGAGGGGTGACTCTTGGGCTTTGTCTCCAAATCATGGGAACTGAAAATGGCGTATGGAGTAAACCTATTGCCGTGAGAAGTCTGACACAGGTTACACAGCATACTATATGAGGGGCCCAACTTCTATCCTGGTTATCCATTTCAGACCAGAAATTATCCTCATAACACTTTTTAATCAAAGTTGTAATATGTCGCGTTTGTGATTTAAATGTTAATTCATTACAGATGCGACAAAAGCACTTCTGTTATGAACCACACATACCATCAGCTGAGAGGTACGTTCTGGAACACAAAAACCAAGAGTGATACTTTTTTCCTTCTTATTTTAAGAATATTCTTGGACACTGCTTCTGACCCAGGGCAGTGGACAGGATGCAGGGATGACCCGTCATCCAGGAGGTGCCAAGATAAGAGGGAGGGAGGAGGGTGGAGGGGAGTGGAATATATAGGAAATGGAATGAGTGGGAATGGTTTCTATGCCTTTTTCTTTTTGGCTAACCCCCCGTGTAGGGGAAAAAAGCCTTTGGTATATATATGTATGTATGTATGTATTCTTGGATTTAGAACGAAAAAAATAAGTGAAAAATGTCCTTCTTGAGATCAATTCTTTACTGACCAGAGTAACGAATTCAATTCGGCGCCCGTCTATGCCATAAAATAAACAAAACTGTCATGGGTTGACCAGAATAAAATCTATCGAGGTGGCCACATATTCGTTCTATTTATCCCTTTACCGACTGTCCTCAGATGCTTCAGTCAACAGAGTCAAACGCCCCCCCCCCTCCGGCTTTCAGAATCGGATGAATGTAAACTTTATCAACGATAAGAGCCCCTTTCAAAGGATTCCAAAGGATTACAAAGGCGGAGCATGCCGACAGGAGACCTTTTGGTCCATAACTAGGTCGGACGCAATTTTTTTTTATAAATAAATAAAAATCAATAAATAAAAATTATAATAATATAATAATAAAATAAATAAATGCATAGGTATAGTTAAATAATAAACAAACAGGTAAATAGTAAATAATAATAAATTGGCAGATAACTAATAATAAATGAAAATCAAGCAAATACTAATAAACAAACAGGCAAATAATAACAAACAAATAAACAAATAATATGAAATAAATGGCAGTCATTACAGCATCTTGCTTAGGTGTTTATGTAAACGAATCTCAGGGACCCCTAAACTGGACCCAGGGTAAAAGGGTTATCACACTGGGCAGCTTCCACGGCCTTCGCCATCACCGACAGTCGAGAGTTCGTTTGAGTCAAAACGACTTCGGTTATAATATTCCATTTTTCAAATCTCCAAAAATCAAATTATCTTTCCGTTATATATAGCAAAGATGAGCTAAGAGATTGTAAACCCATACGAATGTAAGAGGGGGTTTACACAGTCCAACGAACGGTTCGTCGAACGCGGTTCGACAGACACGTGTTTAAAGTGATGTGTGAACGTGTGAACGGGGTATTTGGGGGTTTAACCAACGTGTTCGACAACCAAATACCCCGTTCACACATCACTTTAAACACGTGTCTGTCGAACCGCGTTCGACGAACCGTTAGACCGTGTAAATCCCCTCTAAGACATACTGTTGAAATGTTCTTAGAGAGGTCTAGATTTCTGTAAGCGAAGTCCTATTCTAGTTACTCAAATGGAGGTTGGAGATAGCGTGTCGAAGGAAAAATAGCCCAGTGTGATTGCCCTACAAGGAACCACTGCTTTGGAATCTCAATAAAACATTTCTTTGTGATGACGCTCCTTAGGCCTACAACAATGTAGAAAAACTGCAGAAAAAACACAAATAAAAACAGCAAAGTATCGAAACAATCACACAAACGACGAACGAACAAGAAAATACATAAATACACACATGAATTGATCAATAAATATATGAATATATTCATAAAACCGATATATAAATGACTGCATAAATACATACACATCATAAACAAGTAATAAAAGATGCACGGGATACCAACATGTGACACAGATGGCTATTAAACATTTGATGACCTAACTCGATTGGTATGCTTGTTCTGTCCGCCTTGTTTAGCACAATGGAAGAAAACATACATATATATATATATATATATATATATATATATATATATATATATATATATATACACCAAAGGATTTTTTCCCCTTTACACGGGGGGTAGCCCCCCCCCCAAAAAAAAAAAAACTCCACTCCCCTCTACCCTTTTCCCTCCCTCTCATCTTGGCACCTCCTGGATGACGGGTCATCCCTGCATCTTGTCCACTGCCTTGGGTCAGAAGCAGTGTCACATGACACAGCACATCTACAGCAAGGCCGCTTCATTAATTGGGCGACCCCCCCTCTCCATCCCCTCATGAAGAAAAGAAGACGGGGAGAAATCCCTTCGGGCTGCGTCAAATCATTTTTCAAGAAAACAACTTGAATTAATCATCTAAATACCTAACCAAATTAATTTTTTTTATCAATTTACTATTTTTATTTTCTAGTATTTTTCCATTTCAATTAATCAATTCATTTTTTCCATCAATTAATAAATAAATCAATAACCCAATTAATCAATTCTGTGTGCCACCAAGGGAATTTTTCAGTTGTGTGTGTGTGTGTGTGTGTGTGTGTGTGTGTGTGTGTGTGTGTGTGTGTGTGTGTGTGTGTGTGTGTGTGTGTGTGTGTGTGTGTGTGTGTGTGTGGGTGTGTATGTGTGTGGGCGTGTTAGTGTGTGTATGTGTGTGGGCGTGTTAGTGTGTGTATGTGTGTGGGCGTGTTGGTGTATGTGTGTGGGCGTGTGTGTGTGTATTCACCTTGATCTTTTAATCACGTGCTGGACCCGTGAACGACAGCTATATCCCTCCCGGAAGAGAGCTCTGAGCTCGTATAACCGATCTATGGGTAATGCTGTGACCTTACACGTACACACACACCCAATTCCCCGCCCACGAGAATTGGAGTAATGACTCGAAGCGCAGCGATACTGTGTGTGTGTGTGTGTGTGTGTGTGTGTGTGTGTGTGTGTGTGTGTGTGTGTGTGTGTGTGTGCGCGCGTGTTGGTGTGTGTGGGCGTGTTGGTGTGTGTATGTGTGTGGGCGTGTTGGTGTGTGTATGTGTGTGGGCGTGTTGGTGTGTGTATGTGTGTGGGCGTGTTGGTGTGTATATGTGTGTGGGCGTGTTGGTGTGTGTATATGTGTGGGCGCGTTGGTGTGTGTATGTGTGTGGGCGTGTGGGTGTGTGTATGTGTATGGGTGGGGGAGCCAAAACAACCCTGAGGATTAAAAACTAACTCAATTAACTCTTTATAGACCTTTTCTTGGTTTGTATATTAACTCTGCAGCCACGTGAGTCCACTCAGTCACGCAGCTAAGAGCGACAGGTGACGAACAGAGTCCTGCAAGACACGCATGGACGTTGTAGTTGTATCGGTGGGACATATAGAACCGGGACATGTAGAACCTGGGAGGGATGTCACCCCGAGAGGTCCCCCAAGAGGGACGTAATTACGGGGTCCTTCGGGGGGACGGGGGAGAACAGACGGTCTCCCCATGCGACTGAGCCTTTCCGTAACAAGTGTGCACATTATATATATATATATATATTATATATATATATATATATATATATATATATATATATATATATATATATATATATATACACATTTTTATCAACCACAAAAAACACTAATTCTAAGCCATCAACTTCGAGGGGGACTCGAGGAGGCCAACATGCAGAAATTGAAACGAGGTACAGCCAAGGACTCGAACCTAGGCTAGCACGTGACAAGTGTTAGTGACTTAACCGATTGCACCATAAATATATATATATATATATATATATATATATATATATATATATATATATATATATATTACACACACATCCACTCACCCACTCTTCTCATCTCTCGCTAGTAAAGGGTCAGACAACAACAAAACCAGCATCATTACAGCCACGTTACGAATTAACTGATAGAAATAAGAAGATCGAACTCTGCCAAAATCTACATCCACGAGCGAACGCGACTGGACCAGACCAGCGTCACAAATTCTTGGTACGTTTTCCTCGGTGCGATTATCGCTCAACGATGATCGTCCAACGATTGTCTAGAGTCTTGATTCTTTGTTTTTGAATGGGTATGTTTTGCTCCGAGCTGCAAAGTGCGAGGCTGATCATTTCAACCCAATCTACCAACAACTGACAGGTGGTAAGTTCATAATAGCTCAGAGTCAAAAATTATCTTTACACAGACACTGTACTGGAATCTTCACCAATATCTACTTTTAAGTTTTATTCTGGTAGCTGCCACGCTACTTTATTCAGCTGCTAGTCAAAAGACGAGCTCCGTGCCAGGACGCCTAGCTTCCCTTCTAAATAATGACAACACACTTGAAACTGAAAACTTTTAAAATGGTGCAAAACTCGAGCCAAATAACACCGAAATAACACCAAAAACTCTGGACCAGTAACAGCTTTAATGACCAAAGTTTGAACTGATGCACAACATGAGACGACAACATTCAGTCAACCTGATACGGTATCCAATTCTTAAACACAGAGTGCAGTGGAGTGTGTGTATGTATGTGCACTTACCTAAATGTTATTCCCTTAACTGTATTATACAGGTACGAAAGAATGTCGAGGAGTCCTGTTCCTGACTCTTCAGTTTATCATACCTAGCCTCAAATTCATGCATGGATCCAACTTGGTGTGTGTGTGTGTGTGTGTGTGTGTGTGTGTGTGTGTGTGTGTGTGTGTGTGTGTGTGTGTGTGTGTGTGTGTGTGTGTATGTGTGTAAATTCATGGGTATGTATGTGTGTGTGTGTGTGTGTTCGTGTTAGTGTGTATGTTTGTGTGTGTGTATGTATATGTGTGTGTGTAAATGTATGGTTATGTATGTGTGTGCGTGTGTATGTATGTGCATGAGTGTGTTAGTGTGTATGTTTGCGTGTGTGTATGTATATGTGTGTGCAAATGTATGGTTATGTATGTGTGTGTGTGTATGTATGTATGTGCATGAGTGTGTTTGTGTGTATGTGTTTGTATGTGTGTGTGTATCTATATGTGTGTGTAAATTTATGTGTACGTATGTATGTTTATGTGTGTGTGTGTGTGTGTGTGTGTGTGTGTGTGTGTGTGTGTGTATGTGTGTGTGTAACATTTTGTACGAGTTGTCAACATGAGGGACACTGGACATGAACAGACGCTCGAGTTCGCCAAGTGCCACATGAGTTCGCCAAGTGCCACATGAATTTGCCAAGTGCCACATGAGTTCGCCAAGTGGCACATGAGTTCGCCAAGTGCCACATGAGTTTGCCGAGTGCCACATGAGTTTGCCAAGTGCCACATGGGTTTGCCAAGTGCCACATGAGTTCGCCAAGTGCTACATGAGTTCGCCAAGTGCTACATGAGTTCGCCAAGTGCCACATGAGTTCGCCAAGTGCTACATGAGTTCGCCAAGTGCCACATGAGTTCGCCATGTGCCACATGAGTTCGCCAAGTGCCACATAAGGTCAACGATGGTACCGGCGACGACTCCTATCCAGTTGTGTCAACAAATCGACAGCAACCTAATCCCTCACCTGATACGCCACCCACAGTTACACCCTCTAACAACAGGAAGCTATGTGTGTGGACGCACTGGATGTGTGTAATGTGTGTGTGTGTGTGTGTGTGTGTGTGTGTGTGTGTGTGTGTGTGTGTGTGTGTGTGTGTGTGTGTGTGTGTGTGTGTGTGTGTGTGTGAGCGTGTGTGCGTGACGTGTACCGTAACCGAGATGAACACATACATATGCACACACACTATATATATATATATTATATATATATATATATATACACATATATTAAATAGTGCGAGGAGGAGGATCGTACGTAATCATGAATGTATGAAAAGATGTGTTTGCGTGCGCGCGCGCACGTGTATGTGTGTGTGTGTGTGTGTGTGTGTGTGTGTGTGTGTGTGTGTGTGTGTGTGTGTGTGTGTGTGTGTGTGTGTGCGCGCACGCACGTATACATTTGAGCGCATATGTGCATTGTGTGCACGCGCAACGCATACTTGAACAACACATATGACTGTGTGGTCAAGAGGGTATCACGTTTTCCCCATTCCTCAGCCTGAACGACAGGATGGTGCCCCTCTCTCCCTCCCTCCCTCCCTCCCTGTCGAAGGGGGACCTCATTATCGGGTTAATTTGCTCCTTGCGTCCGAACTGATACTACGCCTCGAGGTCCCTCGAGGTCTCTCAAGTGTCGAGAGTTAACGACCATTCCCAGAACGAAGAGGGGCACAATTAGACCACGAAAGCGAAGACATAAACGAGCTGACAACGCCTCACACGTCCTGGAAGGCTAAGTGGATAAGTGCTCCTTCGAGTGTCGAGGACGACCTGGAGTCGCTCTGGAGGGGTTCCAGGCTGACCACGGAGGGGCGTCGGATGGGGAGGGGTCCACCAACACCTTTCCGTATGACAAATTTGAAAGTCGCTCTCTGTGCAAACACTTACTAATGTTTACTTTTCATTCTATTAATTCCAGAACTGTTTTTCTTTTCTATTTTTTCTAGATTTTTTTTTATTAATTCCAGATTTTTTTCTTTTTCTTTCTATGGAAATGAAAAAGGATCCTCGACAAATGGAAAAATGCAAACCCGGCTCAAATTCTCAAATAGAAATATAATTAAAAGATATTAATGAAATTAAATAAAATGAGAATAACTAATAAACTAGGATAATAAAGAATAAATCCGATTTAAATGAAAAAGTAGGGAAAAATACAAAATTTCTATTAAATTAGGATCACTCGACAACGGTGATACAAGCGTTGGTAAAATACAGTTCAACAAAAACAACAACAACAACAAAACTTAATAAGGATGTAACTGGGATAGAGAAAGGACAAATCCTACACGAAAACGACAAACTCAAAAGTAATTTTCAAAGAACATAAAAACTAAACAAGTAACACAGATCCTCCTAAATAATAATTTAAAGAAAGACAAAAGTCCATTAAAACGACGTAAAAAAGGTCTACAACTCAATAGCCACACCGTACACAACTCGAACCCTACAATTAGTTAGGGCTTGTTAGCGAACCACCTTGGGTCGTGATGCAGATGCCGAGGTTGTAGCACCTCCGTTTGTGAAGAAAATTGCACTACTCAAGTCGTACTTTTGCTTCTCTATGTGCGCACCAAATGAGGTTGTAGCACCTCCGTTTGTGAAGAAAATTGCACCACTCAAGTCGTACCTTATCTTCTCTATGTGCGCACCAAATGAGGGTTGCCCAGTGCTCTATGTATGTCTATAAGGTGGAATCTTTTACTGTAGCCGCGTATGTTTGACGAAGGTGCATATATAGTATAGGTATACTGTAACTTATAATGGGTTTCTATCTTCAAGAAGCGATTTACGGTATAATTTGTAGATTGAATTGCATACTAAACCAAATTAGCTTTAACCCATTCAACTCATGTCAGCCGCTTGTGGTGTAGATACGAAAAACCGGATATGGTAGGCCTCGCGCCGGTCCGTACATCCGAATATCATCTGATGCGGCTTGACCGCGCGAGGACTGACGTCATATTTTTCTGGTGTTTGATCAAACATTTTGGTGTTTCATGATTTTTTGTTTTATTTGACCAAATGACAGGAATCTTGTCATTGGAGTTTAAAGGGTTAAGATAATAGTATATCATGTTGTATACTATAACTTTGTCAACAAATTAAACATAAAAAACTATGCGCGTACACACGAGTCTGCCCCAATCACGACGGGCTCTCTTCCTGTCCGGGTAGTTGCCTGGACAATCTATCCTTATCTGGGGAACCTTCCCATTGTCAACGGTGGAGTAAAGGAGGAGGAGAAGGGTAAGGTTTTCATTTTTGTTTTGTTTTTCGATTGATCTCTTCCGGGGGGGTTGGGAGGGGGGGGGGATCAGCACTCAGTGACTTTGGCACCCCGTGGGAAACAAAACATTTATACGCAACAAATGTCTTTCCCTACTCGACACCATACGGTGTATGATTGGACCAGTGTTGTCCACACATCTTCGCCTATTGTACCTTTTTATTACTTTCTCCTACTGTTACGTACCAATCAACCAACGCCCCACTGGCCAACATGGTTGGACAAACTCAGTTTTATTAAAGATAATGCAAATAATATACTAATTATGTGTGTGTGTGTTCCTTGTTTGTTCGCTCCTCTCTTTGCTGTCACAGAACATGGAATGTTTCTGTTGCGTGTGTGTGTCTGTCTGTGTGTGTGTGTGTGTGTGTGTGTGTGTGTGTGTGTGTGTGTGTGTGTGTGTGTGTGTGTGTGTGTGTGTGTGTGTGTATTCCTTGTTAGTTCACGTACCCTTATAACCTATGTCGCGGACCCTAGTTTGGACAAAACTGACTTAGACGATCCGACACATTTCAAGCCAAATGTGTTGCACTTCAGACTGTAATCTAGATCTCGCTAGGCAACGTCAATCGGTCAATTCTAGTGCACGTGTGAGTTAACTCCCAATATGGAGTGCGCATCTCATATGTGGAGTGAGTCACCTCAATCTGGGATTCTGAGCAAGACTGTAGCCACGGCCTCCCGTCCGTCCGCCTACCAATTCTTCTTTGTCCTCTGACAGATCTTCAAGATCTTCCAGTCCTCCACACTGATGTATCTCTCTATCTCGCTCTTCTATCGCTCTTTACAAGGTCACTCCTCCTAACACTTTCTCTGTGTCTTAAGACTTCAGAATAAACTCTATCTGCCGCCTGGCGATTTTATTCAACGGAAGGAACCCAGTCGATACAGTGTCGAGTGCATGACCAGGTAGTCATGAGGGCTTCATGAGCTGGTTCCCGACAGCGGGGAGGCGACCCAAACATCGGGAAAAAAAAGGAGGGAGGCTTGCCCTATCTGACAAGGTTTGCCCCACTAGGGGTTTTTCACTTCCCACTGCGTGGGAAGGGGATGGTAAGAAGACATCCTCATCGTGTATGACTCCTCACCCCGGCCGTTCGGAACCCATGCAAACCATTGCCAGACTGCCCTTGAGGAGCGCGCACTTTACCACTGAACTTACAAGCATGTTCCCAATATCTATGATACCAATTGCAAGAAACAAATGGCTCATATAAAATTTAGCTTCTCGAAGATACGAGTTATGTCGGGGTTGTCCTATTTTTATTTCTTTTTCTTTTTTTTTCCTACCAAGGACTAAGGTCCTTCGGTCCCACTGAGTACCGTGTCAAACTCTCAGGCGGGGAGGCGACCCAAACGTCGGCCTAAAAAATAAAACAACGGCTTACCGCAACTGACAGGGCTTGTCCTACCACTGGGTTTCTTACTTCCCACGTCGTGGGAGTGGGATGGTGAGTCGTGAGTATTAAGGTCTTTAGTCATGATGAGAAGTCGTCTGTTTCCAGTGACAATGTTTCTCCAAACGTCAGGTCCGATTTCGCGTCACATTTCTGAATTTCGGTTCAACGAACGCCATTTCTTCTGATCTTACGTCACCTAAGATATAACAACAGCGTGCAACAATTAAATAAATAAATAAATACACATTCTCCCCTTAAAATACTGTGCATATGTGGAATAAACCTGTTTGAGATGATTCTAAGAATTATGATGGAGGTTGCAATGGGTGAATGGAGTGAGAAATATGGAAGTGAGGTGGAAAGCGGCTGTGGAGACAGAGCTGGCAGACGGAGTTGACAAAATAGTGTTGAGATGGTTTGGGCATATGGAAAGAATGAAGACTCAAAAAACAGTGTGAAGAGCTGAAGTGGATAAAATTGATGGGAAGACTGGATACAAGAGGAATGTCGGTCGAGCAAGAGATTGTATATAAAATAGAGGAATGAATGGAGAGTGGTTTTATATGGATGTGGAAGTGACCCGGCCAGAAGGGGGGTTCCTCTTGTCTGCTCCAATAAACACCGAGTAATAGTTTCTCAAAATATTGTTTCTCTTAATTTCTTCGAGTGTTTCTGATGCAAAATTTTGCGCTGGTTCCAAATATTTACTTACTTTTCTTCTACTATTGACCGTTTTAGTAATATCGAAAATTATACTAACATGAAGAAATGTATGGGGTACGGAAAACACACTTACAATTGTCGCTTACAATTTTCTTTTTTTCAGGTTTATACTATAAACATTGAGATTCTTGACCATGGCTACAACAGGATACAGGAATTCACCAGATTCATTCTGTTATGTGTTATGGTTTCTGTGTTGGACCTAAGCATTCATCACATAAAACTGTGAAAGGTGCGAAGCACTGGATTGCTTACTGAATGTACTTTGGAATGAGTATGGGTGATCAACAAAAACCTTGGGCCCCTCATGTGATATGTGGAAGCTGTCGATCAAAAATTTAGATGCATGGCTGAGAGGTGCCATTAGCTGTGCCGAGAGTCTGGCGAGAGCCAAAAAATCATCACAATGATTACTACTTTTGCATGAATGACATATCAAAGTACAGAGAAGCTAAGGGAAGAAAATCCCTTCCATATCCCAGTATCTTATCCTCTATTGTACCTGTGGCACATGATGATACCTTACTGGTTCCACGGCCACCAGAAAATGTAAGCAAATATCAAACTGTGAACCCTATTCTTTGTAACAGAATCAACATTGAAGTCTCCCAAACATCTAGCTATGTTTTCTTGTAATGCGATTACACATACAATTCATATTTATGTTCCAGCTGATAAATGCATTTTTCCCGGGTAGAAGATACGATGGATATCTCATCTGGAGAGTGGGAAGGTTGTGACAATGAAGAAATGGATGAAAATTTTGAGCCAAGACGGCGTTCCCGCCCACACTTTCCAAATCAATGTGAACTGGATGAGCTCATCAGGGACTTGGGCCTCACTGAGGTGCTGAGCTTTTAGCATCCAGGCTGAGTGAATAGAATCTGTAGATCAGCAGTATACAGGAAGCGCCATGAGGAATTCGAAGTATACTTTGATATAAGCGAGGATTTCTGCTTCTGCGACGATATTAATGGCTTGTTTACAGTTATTGGAATTTATCATAACCCTGAACAATGGCGACTGTTCATAGTTCTACAAAAAGCCTCAAGGATGTTTTACTACATAAGGGGAATCGGTATCCATCCCTGCCTATGACACACTTGGTGTAGATGAAGGAAGAATATGCTAATGTCAAAAGGCTTCTCGAGAAGGTAAAATATGATGAGTTTAAATGGGATGTTTGTGGTGATTTTAAAATGCTCGCCTTTTTTACTTGGATTATAGTGTGGGTACACAAAGTGTTCATGATTTCTTTGCCTATGGGACAGTCGAGTTGACAAGGAACACTACCAGAAAGTGGAGTGGCTCCCTCGAGATGAGTTGCAGCCAGGAAAACTCAATGTCATTAGACAGCCTCTTGTAGAGCCTGCCAAAGTGTCGCCACCCCTATTTCATATAAAACTAGGTTTGGTCAAACAGTTTGTGAAAGCACTAGATCATGATGGAAAAGCTTTTCAAGAGATTCGTCTACTCTTTCCAAAACTATCAGAGGCCAAAGTTAAGGGTGGTATATTTACTGGTCCGCAAGTAAGGAAAATGTTGAAGTCGGTGCAACTTGAGAACGCAGTGAGTGATGTCGAAAGAGTGACGGGGTGTGCATTTCGAGGTATAATTAATGGATTCCTTTGTAATAATAACGACCCAAACTACTACCGGCAGCTCGTAGCAAAACTTTTGGAAAGTTATGAGAACTTTGGATGTAGAATGTCATGAAAGGTGCACTTTTTGCATTCACATTTGGATTCTTTTCGTGAAAACTTGGGAGGAGTGAGTGAAGAGCATAGTGAGAGGTTCCACCAGGACATTGCTGCAACGGAGAAAAGATACCAGGGAAGAGGGTACACTGCTATGCTGAGAGACTATAATATGGTCACTGGTGCGTAAAGGTCAGGTGTCTTATTGTCCTTAAAAGTAGCACACGATTGACCACAAGGAGAAAAGTGCTGGTGAACTAAAGTCTATTGTCCATTCGGGTCAAGCAATATTTACAATCACAATCCATTTATGTTGGTTTTGTGGTCTTTTACCTTGTTATGTCTAATTTCCGGCAAAAATCCGATTAGGTTACTGTTTTCAGAATCAATGGCAAACGGCAGGGCATTACTGTACACACACATGTATATCTTTCCAACGGGTGCCTCCTTCGAGCGACTCTCAGTCTCGATCGCGATGGCATGGAATTAAAGGTGATTTGTGGTTGAAAAAGATATTAATTGATCACTGGGAACCATTCAGTGTGTATGTATACACATGTATATATGTATGTATGCATGTATGTATACACATATGATGAAAGGCAGTCTATGTAAACTTGGTACAAATCAATTGTTTACGAAATAAAAGGTACTGGCGCTCTCGCCAACAGCGAGTATAGAGCGTGTCCTCGCCGTACCAAAGTTTGAGGAGGAAAAGCTAAACACATTTTCCCCACATAAGTTCTGTGACGTAAGAGGCGTGACATGCATGTGACACGACGTCATAAACATCATCACATGTCACTTGGCCCACACGCGTGACGACGACGGCTCTCATGTCATCCATAGAAGTGAGAACTACAAACAAGGAGCAAAGTTCGCCCACTAAAGGGGTTATCACACTGGGCTATTTTTCCTCCGACCTCCGATTAATCGGCGATACCGCTCACCTCCAGCAACTTTTTCCGCTATAAAATCACCATGAAAACTATTTTGTTTTCTTAACAATTTACAGTGTCACTTGATATGCTGAAGGAAAATAATTTTCTTCCAGCATATATTCCTTCTCGAAAGCTGCGGCCAGGAAATCTGCTCCAACAGTCGAGGGAAAAATTGCCCAGTGTGATAACCCCTTCATACGCTACGTGATGGATCCTATTTCATCTATATACCTTTTCACACAAGAGCTGACAACTACCGACTGTTCTTCTCCCATTTCTCCTACATATATGTGACAAAGATTCCCGCAAAAATAGAAATAAATGAATAGATAAATAGATCAGAAATAAACAAACACATAAATGAAGAAGGTGGAACGAGAAGACACGGGTCTAGGTCCGAGTTTATTCCTGATCGGTTTCGTTCTAAGCTTATTCCTCTGAAGAAACGTAGAGCGAAACCGGGCAGGAATAAACTCGGAAAGAGACCGGTGTCCTCTTGATCCACCAATATCAACTTTTCACAATGTCTCAACAAAAATACATAAACAGAAAATTAGTTTTTGTAATATAATGAATA
>NC_134801.1:21095842-21100842 GCF_046742065.1 Oratosquilla oratoria
AGCATGTTTTCACCCGTCTTCCGTTTTCTATGTTAGTTTTGTTTATCTAACTACTTTAGAAAAAAAATCTGTGTAATTTACCTCGAACGTAAATCTTCCCCAATTTGTGAACCCGGGTCATGATGACGTCACATCTGCTAGAAGAGCGCGACAGACGGCAACCCGCCTCCGGGGGGCAAGAAGTAGTGAACCCACATGACCAACGTAAATAACAATTAAACGAAAAAAGTTCGGGGTAGGGGGGTTGAAGCAACAGCTCCTATGCAAGGGTTGCGTTGGAACATGGGGATGATTTTCCGCTACATTCAATTGAATGCATTCGAATGTGGGTTAATTTCATGCCACATTCGAAGCGTGTGAAGGAAGTTTCGAATTTCGAGTGGCGCCATAGACGAAGTGAAGAGAATCTTTTCCATAATTAGAAGAGGCTGAGACGAAGGTTAATGAAATAGCCAAGCGGCAGTTAAACGAAGAAAAAAAAAAAAGTCATCAGTCACGGAAGGACTGGAGGAGGAGGGGGGTGCTAAAGACGAAAGTAAAATAACATTGTGTGTGTGTGTGTGTGTGTGTGTGTGTGTGTGTGTGTGTGTGTGTGTGTGTGTGTATGTGTATGTGTGTTACAGTTCCCGGCTGCCACTACTGAGGTCCGGGATCGAATCCCGACCAGGGCTGAAATAATTTCAGTACCGCTGCTCTGCGGGTTGTTACTCCAACTCTCGTGGGCGGAGAGTTGGGTGTGTGTGTGTGCATGTAAGGTCACAGCATTACCCGTAGATCGGTCATATACGAGCTCTGAGCTCTCTTCCGAAGGGAAATAGCTCTCGATCACGAGTCCAACCCGTGATCCAAAGACCATGGTGAATCACACAACTATTCCATCCCCGTCCACCTTTAATCTTAGCTCCTCATGGATGACGGGTCATCCCTGCATACCGACAACTGCCCTGGGTCAGAAGCAATGCAGCAGGGCACAGCACATACACAGCAAGGCCGCTTCACTAAATCGGAGAGAGAGAAGATAGGGAGAAATCCCTTCGGGCTGCGTTGAAATATTATTTACACATAAGCACCCCCTACCTCTCCATCCCCCGCCCCCCTTCCTTGAAGCCAATAGGCAAGAATTGGTTTACTAATAGGGTGGTCGATGAATGGAATAAACTTAGTAACCATGTAGTAAGCGCTGAAACTATCAGTTGTTTTAAGAAACGATTAGACAACTTTATGGATGGGGACGACAGGTGGTGATGGATACGGAGCTGCCTAGTGTAGGCCTTATGGTCTCTTGCAGTCTCCTTCATTCTTATGTATGTTCTTATAACACTATCATCTACACACAGTCACCTCTGCACTTATCCCTAACTACTGCATTCTCTCTTCCTTACCCAACAAGGGGTAAATACATTCTATCTACATAATTTCACCTCAGTAAATGCTTCCTATTTTCGTCATATATATGCGGCCGCAAGGGGTAGGCGCCGCATACTTTTGAAGAGCACTGTGTATATATATATATTTTTTTTTCTTTCTTTCTTTCTTTCTTGCTAACGCCAGCCGATTTTATTCAATTTAGAACTGCTGAACGTAATGATTCTAGCTGGCACCAAAATCTAAAAATCGCAAAAGTATCCAACCACATTGAGAGGATTGGGTCAGTGATGATCCCTTGAAGGTGAGTGGTCGGGGAGGAGGAGGAGGAGGAGGAGGAGGAGGAAGACGGGAGTGGAGTAATTGCGAGTTAGCAGATCCAGGTGCATTCTTCCTTACTCGACTTTCACATCAACATTCTCCAAGTCTATCAAAATAAACACAATGTGAACACGGAGCCTTTATTAATACGTCATTTCGCTTGAGTGATTCACCTTGGTCTTTGGATCACGTGTTGGACTCGTGATCGACAGCTATTTCCCTCCCGGAGGAGAGCTCAGAGCTCGTATGACCGATCTATGGGTAATGCTATGACCTTACACGCACACACACACCCAACTCCCCGCCCACGAAAGTTGGAGTAACGACTCGCAGCGAAACGATACTGAAATAATTTCAGCCCTGGGCAGGATTCGAACCATGTACCGCCGGTACCGCCATACTGACAGTCTGGAACTCTACCAACCGCGCCACCGAGTGTGTGTGTGTGTGTGTGTGTGTGTGTGTGTGTGTGTGTGTGTGTGTGTGTGTGTGTGTGTGTGTATTTACCTAGTTGTATTTTACGGGAAGGGGAGCTAAGCTCGCGCGTCCCGCCTTTGTATCTCGCACTGTCTAGTTTGCTCTTAAATTCATGAATGGTTTTTCCACACACTATCTTTTCGTCCAGTTTGTTCCAAGTGTCCACCACTCTAAGTGTAAAACTGTTTTTCTTCAGATCTCTTCTGTAACTATGTTTGTGTGTGTGTGTGTGTGTGTGTGTGTGTGTGTGTGTGTGTGTGTGTGTGTGTGTGTGTGTGTGTGTGTACTTTTTCAAGTACTGCAACAAGCAAAACATCTTAGTAATTAAGGCTCCGTCCTCAAATTGTTTCTTTAGGTAGATTTGTCGGTAACTACCAATTACATATAAATCTCCAAAGCCTTCATCCCGTTTTTAACATCCAACATACCCCCAGTTCTCATATAGACACAAACGCGCGCACGCGCACACACACACACACAAACACACACACACACACACACACACACACACACACAAACACACACACACACACACACACATACACACACACACACAGATAAATAAAAGAAATGTGTGCGTGTGCGAGCGCGCGCGAGCTAATTTTGAAGAACAGCACCTGCATCACCAAAATCCTCAATTTCTTTCTTTGTTGTCTTTTCTTCTTTCGTCTTCTTTTTCTTCTTCATGATTTCCATGTTGTCTTACATTCTTTTTTTCGTTTTCCTCTGGTTTCTTCTTTGATCATTCTTCGTCTATTTTTTTTTTTTTTTTAATAGTCGCCCCCTGTCGCTTTTTTTTCCGACAAGGTTGTCAGTTGGCCACTCTGTCTGTCCCCCACTCCATTACTTGCCAGCTCGGCAGCAACACTGCATGATTAAAACAAACACACGCACACAGAAACAGAGAAACAAGAAGAGACGACAGCAACCCCATCCGTTTGGTTGGATCGGCACCAAAACCTGTGGTCCATCACAGAGCCCTGTCATACCACAGACAGACATTTACGGGGTCCGCCATGGGACAAACGGTCGCCCGAGGGGCACTTCGACGCTTATGGGAACAAGTTGACGTCACTGGAGGATTGATTACAGATGGACTAAGTCTTCCCAGCAGCCTCCCGCGCCGCCCTTCGAATACCTACCTAACCCGTAGTTCTGTGCTTCGTCTCCTTGGCGCCCGGCGATCTTACTCACTTGAGCGAGATCCCTGTTGATGTCAAAGGGTTCACCTTCTTTCAGTGAGGTGGCACCTCTTTGGCGTCACGGGTGCACATGCAATAGAGGAAATGTAGGGTATCGTATATTGCCGAAGCAACTCATCACTTGAATTCCCAAAGGTAGGTTAACACCGAGGAGGAAGGAGACATGGAGGAGCGGTAGATGTCAAGGAAGAGAAGTGGGAAGGAGTAGGGGAGGTGGGAGGAGGAGGAGGAGGTAGAAGAAAAAGAAGGACGAATAAGAATATGTAGAAGACGGCGAAAAAAAGACAAAGAATGATGAAAAATATAATATGAAGAGAAACAACAGTTGCATGACGAACAACATAAAACTCGTTCATTATAATTCTTTCGCTTTGACATGCAGGCATTAACCTAACAAATTGTGAGAGAAATTCGCTAGTGACAACGACATTAATCTAATAATTTTTATGACGGTCGCATGTAGGACTCGAACCTACTGCTCAGCCATCGGTAAAACAACTGTACAGCGGGTTAAGGCGCTGTACAGTTGTCTTACCGAAAGTTGAGAAGTAGGTTCGAGTCCTACATGCGACTGTCCTAGCAAATTGTGCTTATAATGAACTAGACAGGACACAATACTTTCACAGCAGGGGCCAAAGCTGGTTTACCTCCACCGTTTCGTTTTGGTCGGTGAAATCATTACTCAACGATGACCGTTCATGACTCAATGATGATCGTCAAGCGACTGTCTAGAAACTAATAATCTATTCATCTATTCATTTACCATTTTATACATACATACATATATATATATATATATATATATATATATATATATACACACAAAGAAATCACAAACAACACGTGATTCACAAAATATACAAGTAACCACTAGGATAAATGAAATCTTGTTGACCGAACGTTTTCGTCTATTTAAGACATCTTCAGAGGTACAATACAAGAGAAATAAGGAGATTATATACATGCAGAACATAAAAGATATTAAGAAAGATCCACTGTGACTAGCTCAACACAAGTTGTCAGGTTATAAGTCTACCATGGGCAACTTTCTTGATAATAAAATTATCCATTTTGTACAATCCCAAACTCATATTCATGTTGCTCTCAAATGTACTCTTGATATAGCATGATTCAATAACATGCCTCTCCATGATATATATATATATATATAATATATATATATATATATATATAATGTCCTTATTTCCGTTGTTTGTACTGTACCTCTGAAGATGTCTTAAATAGACGAAAACGTTCGGTCACCAAGTTTTCATTTCCCTAGTGGTTACTTGCATATATATATATATATATATATATATATATATATATATATATATATATATATATCTTGATAGCGTATTGGGTTACGTCAATGTAACTTTGTTACGGGTTAGCTGGGTTCGAATCCTCGGCTCGTCCACGTTTCAATTTCCAACGGATACCTCCTTCGAGCGATTCTCAGTCTCGTTTGCGATGGTATGGAATTAAAAGTGATATGTGGTTGAAAAAGATATTAACTGATCACTGGGAACCATTCAGTGTGTATGTATATATATATATATATATATATATATATATATATATATATATATATATATATACATATATATATATATATATTATATATTATATATA
>NC_134801.1:21105842-21160842 GCF_046742065.1 Oratosquilla oratoria
TACTAGTTCTCTCTTTTCTGCTTCCCTCTTTACATCTCTCATTAATTACCTCTATGACTTCTTTCCGGCGCCAAATTGTTACTGAGGACACAGGTGAGGGTTTTCGGTGTGGAAAGGGGCAAATGCCACACCCTCACGGTACGGAGATATGGTTCTTAGGGCGATTTACGTTAAGGGTCAAAATGGCGTACGCATGACGCTAGTATTTTCCCCTTTCTATTCTAAACGCTTCAGATATTCCTCAGCGACGATGTGATGCCACAGCAATGAACACAAGCCTGGCGAAAAAAATACGGTCCCAAAAAGAAACACTGTGGCCCCCCCACCTCTCCTATGCTAAACACAGGAAAACATCATCTACCAGCAACCTATTCTCCTGCTAAACGTTAAAGTTACCTTTGAAGGGGTTTATACGGTCTAACGGTTCGTCGAACGCGGTTCGACAGACACGTGTTTAAAGTGATGTGTGAACGGGGTATTTGGTTGTCGAACACGTTGGTTAAACCCCAAATACCCCGTTCACACGTTCACACATCACTTTAAACACGTGTCTGTCGAACCGTGGAAACCCCCTCTTAGCCTATACATATACAAAGTTATGTTGGGAATCTTGACGTGTTCAGTACAAGAATGGTTGGCGAGAGGAAATCGCGCTGTATGAGAGGGGCTATTAGAGACAGCGCACTTCTAAACTAGATCCGATAAGATCCACTCAGCACGACACTTTGTCCATCTGTTAAGTATTTTGTTCTGACGAGTCTAATGTAACTGTTTGTTTGGTACAGGAATCACCAAACAACAGCCCGCCACCGCAATATATATATATATATATATATATATATATATATATATATATATATATATATATATATATATTGCGTGTGTGTGTGTGTGTGTGTGTGTGTGTGTGTGTATTCACCTTGGTCTTGGTCTTTGGATCACGTGCTGGACTCGTGATCGACAGCTATTTCCCTTCCAAAAGAGAGCTCAGAGCTCGTGTGTGTGTGTGTGTGTGTGTGTGTGTGTGTGTGTGTGTGTGTGCGTGTGTGTGTATTCACTGCATTATATTTAACTAAGCGATTATGCGGCCCAGGCTCATCATTCTCTGTTATCTAGCCCGCTGTCGAAAAGGTTTGGTGACCCATGGCATAGTATACCGAACCCCTGCGCTTTGCAGATTTAACAGTGTAAGCATTACCTCGAAGATCCCTCTACAGTGCTTCGTCTCCTTCGTGAGACTTCCTTCGGACCAACGCCAGACGCTTCTGTTCAGGTACAAGACGCAACTTTACCCCCCCTTCCACCCCCTCCCCCTCCCCCCCTTCGAGGGTTGGGAGACTCTCGGTGCCACCAACCGCGACGTCGTGGTTCATCGGGCACCCAAACCTGGCACCGCCGGCACCGCCCTGCCATCCGTCACCTTTTTTGTCCCGAGGGTCCGACTAATTGCCCAGGCCGTTACGCTGAACTGCAACACTCCGGCTGGCTGGCTCTGGCTGGCTCTGGCTCCTCATCTTCCTTGTCCTCCTCTCTGCCTCCTCATCTTCCTTGTCCTCCTCTGCCTCCTCCTCCTCCTTGTCCCCCTGAATACCCCTTACCCCTCCTCCTCCTCTGCCTCCTCATCTTCCTTGTCCTCCTCAATACCTCTTACACCTCCTCCTCCTCTGCCTCCTCATCTTCCTTGTCCTCCTCAATTCCTCTTACTCTTCCTCCTCCTATGCCTCCTCATCTTCCTTGTCCTCCTCAATTCCTCTTACCCCTCCTCCTCCTCTGTCTCCACATCTTCCTTGTCCTCCTCTGCCTCCTCATCTTCCTTGTCCTCCTCTACTTCCTCACCTCTGCCTCCTCATCTTCCTTGTCCTCCTCAATTCCTCTTACCTCCTCCTCTGCCTCCTCATCTTCCTTGTCCTCTTACCCCTCCTCCTCCTCTGCCTCCACATCTTCCTTGTCCTCCTCTGCCTCCCCATCTTCCTTGTACTCCTCAATACCTCTTATCCCTCCTCCTCCTCTGCCTCCTCCTCCTCCTTGTCCCCCTCAATACCCCTTACCCCTCCTCCTCCTCTGCCTCCTCATCTTCCTTGTCCTCCTCAATACCTCTTACACCTCCTCCTCCTCTGCCTCCTCATCTTCCTTGTCCTCCTCAATTCCTCTTACCCCTTCTCCTCCTCTTCTTCCTTGTCCTCCTCAATTCCTCTTACCCCTCCTCCTCCTTCTCCTCCACCTACATTTCTCCTTCCTCCTCTGCCTCTTTCTCCTCATCCTCCTCTTCCATGACCTCGTCTTCTTCCTCCTCTCCCTCCTCCTCCTCCTCCTCTTTTTCTTCCTCTTCTTTCTTCTCGTCTTTCTACACTTCCTCTTCATCTCTCATCATCCACCTCAACCTAGTCCTCCTCCTCCTCCTCTTCCCTTCCTCCCCTTCATCTTCCTCTTCGTCAGGCGATGTATAAAAGGTGACGCAATGTCTACTGAACAGAACCGCCCGACAGCAACCAATTAAAGAAAAATTATCCAGCGGTAATAGGGAAGAAGATAGCCACATCATATTATGCTATCGGAAAGTGAGAAAAAAAAAAAAAAAAAAAAAAAAAAAAAAAAAAAAAAATATAAAAATATATATATATATGTGTGTGTGTGTGTGTATGAAAAAATATACATCATAACAAAATCGCCTGTCGGGAAACAACAAAAGTACAAGCACTACTGAAATAAATCTAACACGATATCCGGATTATCTTCGAGATTTGTTTGATGTAATGAACGAGGCCAAAGTTAAACCTCACAGTCCAAGCCCTAACTCAGCTCCCCTCCCCGCCTCTACCCTGGTGCTCTTGGGGGCATTCTTTACCTCATGTATTTCCTGCTCGCTTTCATGAGCAGTCGCGCCCTGAAACTCGGGAATTTCAGACGCCCACTTGGTCTATATATGGGCACGCTTTTGCAAACATGTGCGCGCATACATAAACACACAGACACGCATTTATATACACAATGTACATAGATATATGGACATGGTTATATACATTTGGGTGTATCCATACGCATATCTGTAAGTGTGTGTCTGTGTGTGTGTGTGTGTGTGTGTGTGTGTGTGTGTGTGTGTGTGTGTGAGAGAGAGAGAGAGATAGAGAGAGACAAAGAGACAGAGAGAGAGAGAGAGAGAGAGAGAGAGAGAGAGAGAGAGAGAGAGAGAGAGAGAGAGAGAGGGGGGGGTGATGGGGGTGAAGGAAAGAAAATGAAAAGAGGGACAGCGAGGAGAGAGAGAGAAAGAGAGAGATAGAGGGGGGAAACTCGACAGGTACTGTTTACATACAGAAACGATCCCCCTATCTCCGCACCATGTCAGGTCAACTCCTTGGCACCAATGACCTCGTTCGTGGTCTATACTGTCCGCCGACGGACATCTACCTCCGTAGATCGAGAATCCCGCGTCTCAACAATTCGTTCTCGCGTTATTCTCAATTGATTTTATTCTGGCTACGACAGGGAATTTTATTCACTTAATTGGGGGCTGGGATGGGCAAACCATCATCTGAGGTCAAAGGTCAAGGTGACTCCCGTTTGCTGTACAGATGAAAACAGCTGTAAGACCGGTGCAATATAAGAAAGGAATTATTAATTCTGTTTCTATGTAGAGAAAAAAACTATACATATATTGAGGTAGTCCATATGTGTGGGGAGAAGTATATAAATGATCATATTACGGATTTTTTCAAGTGTGTGTGTGTGTGTGTGTGTGTGTGATTCACCTTGGTCTTTGGATCACGTGTTGGACTCGTGATCGACAGCTATTTCTCTCCCGGAAGAGAGCTCAGAGCTCGTATGACTGATCTATGGGTAATGCTATGAACTTACACGCACACACACACCCAACTCCCCGCCCACGAGAGTTGGAGTAACGACTCGAAGCGCAGCGATACTGAAATAATTTCAGCCCTGGGCAGGATTCGAACCAGGTACCGCCGGTACCACCGTACTGACAGTGTGGGACTCTACCAACCGCGCCACCGAGTCGTGTGTGTGTGTGTGTGTGTGTGTGTGTGTGCGTGTGTGTGCGTGTGTGTAAGCGCTCGCGCGTTCGTACTTGATCGAAGTCTTCCATGTTCGTCTTTGGTGGCTGGGTTTGGGTTCTCCGATAGCGTCTGATTTCGCGTCACTTATTAGTAGACATTTTCCTCCTCAGCAAGATTAAAGCCCCACCCCTCCATCTTGCCCCCCACCCTCACGTGCGGTCCTTTCACTTCGACTGCTGCCGCCAGATGATTTTAATCAGCTGACAAAAAAGCTTACGTACCAGTTTTGGCACACTAAAGGTGGTTATCACACTGGGCTATTTTTCCCTCGACCTCCGATTAATCGACGGTACCGCCAACCTCCAACACATTTTCCGCCGTCAAATCACTCTCTGGCAAACTATTTTGGTTTCTCAACAATTTACACAGAATGTCATTTGATATTATGATGGAGGAAAATCATCTTCCTCCGGCATATCAGATTCCTTCCCGAGAGCTACGGACAGCAAATTTGCTCCAACAATCGAAGGAAAATAGCACAGTGTGATAACTAATCCCATAAGTATACTGTTATGTCTGACGCCAGATGATTTTATTCATATCACAGAGGAACCAGGATTTCATAAAAGTCGATTAATTACCTCGATTTAACTCACGACTAACCTCTGACAACGCCTCTCTTCAACGGCGGACATCAGAGGAGCAGTATACCAGTTTCAATGTTGACATCTCGTCAGTATAATCGACATGATGGTAATGGTTTCAGGCTCTATTCAGAACCACACGATCAACATTTGACATGCGCTTAGCACCATTTGTATACCATTAACCCCGTGGTGATACACAGGGGGCTTTGTCACCGGCCCACGCCCACCCGGGGGGATGGACCGGTGGTCCTGGAGTTGGTCCTCGAGGCGTACGAATTGATCCAATTCAAGGAAGAAACCTCAGTGGTACTGACTACAATGGACTGGGTCACTGTAGGAGCGAGGGCAAACGCAGAATATAGGATCCAATGTATCTAACGTTTCGCCCAGCAGAGCTTCTTCAGAAATAACACAGTGGATTTTTTTTAAAGGATATCGACCTATAAGGAGGTCATTAAGCCTGGTGTGAATTTGTACAGTCTCGACGTGGTGATGAACACAGTGGAGAAACATCTGACTCCTTATATAACCCGAGTTTGCGGGAAGAAACGAACATGAAACTGGTGTAAACACAATTTGCGTAAATTGCTTGTTACTTGGTTATTAAAATTGTGTTTACATCAGTTTTATGTTCGTTTCTCCCCGCAAGCTCGGGCTATATAAGGAGTCAGATGTTTGTCCACTGTACACGCATCATACGTCGAGACTGTACAAATTCACACCCGGATTAATGACCACCTTATAGGTCGATAGCCTTAAAAAAAAAAAAAAAAAAAAAAAAAAAAGTCCAATGTCCACTGTTATTTCTGAAGAAGCCCTGCTGGGGGAAACGTTAGATACGTTGGATCCCATACTCTGCGTTTGCCCTCATTCCTACAGTGCTGTTGCGGTCGTTGCTACTGACGACAATGGACTGGGTCATTCTCAGCGACCTCCCACGTGAAGACAGCCTAAAGGAGTGTACAGTTGACCTCACTTCCGCGCGGAAGGCACAGACGTAACCAACTACGTCGCCTGGCAATGGTGTCACGTGATCATAATAGCATGACAAGTTGCACCCGTCACGAGAACGATGACAGCGGAGACCGCTTGAATAAATTAAACATTTTTCACTTTCCCAGAGTACGCCTCCGACCTCCCTCCTCCTCCTCCTCCGTATTTTCTGCCCCGTCATCTTTCTTCTCCTCCTCCTCCTCTTCTTCCTTCTCTACCTCCATTTTCAACTCCTCTTCATTACTATACCACAACCCGGCTCCTCCTTCTCTTCTTCCTTCTCTACCTCCACTTTCAACTCCTCTTCATTACTATACCACAACCCGGCTCCTCCTCCTCCGTCTCTTCTGCCCCGTCCTCTTCCCCCCTCCTCCTCCTCCTCCTCCTCCTCCTCTTCTTCCTTCTCTACCTACACTTTCAACTCCTCTTCATTACTATACCACAACCCGGCTCCTCCTCCTCCTCTTCTTCCTTCTCTACCTCCACTTTCAACTCTTCATTACTATACTACAACCCGCCTCCTCCTCCTCCGTCCTCTTCCCCCTCCTACTCCTCCTCTTCTTCCTTCTCTACCTCCTTTTTCAACTCCTCTTCATTACTATACCACAACCCGGCTCCTCCTCCTCCTCCTCCTCAATTCTTCTTCCATTCTCCTCCCCATCTTCCATCATTTCTTCTTCCTTCATTTGCAACTCTTCTTCTCTTTCCACGGGACGGGATATTAACTACACAAAATTCACGGAGTCATTATTTCGGGGATTTAGTGATAACCCTACGAGACAAAGTTGCGTAGCTTTGCTTTATGATTACAAAGGATTACAAAGGCGGAGCATGCCGACAGGAGACCTTTTGGTCCATATCTAGGTCGGACTGGGGACTAAACTATCCACTCAGAGAAGTCCTGGTCGCTTTTAGCTCTTACTATCGCTCATTACTATCTCTCTGACCCATCCTTTATAACCTCTACGTCTTCATATCTTCGGCCTGATAGTCTCCCCCCCCCCATGGATAGAAACGCTGGTTATTATTAACCAAATGCCCCTTCTCCCTTTGTCTTCAACCTGCGTTCTTCCTCTCCTCTCCCCTCCCCTCCCCTTTTTTTTTCCTTCCTCTCCTTACATCCATCTGATTCGTGCGCGGTCACCTTTCTCCTTCCGCTCTTCCGCCTCCACAATCACTCCTTCACACAATCTCCACTTAGCATCCACTCCCAAATGTCTATTTCTCATTACACTTTTTAATCCACCAAGGCATTTACTCGCTTCTTTCAATCTACATTCTACCTCCACCTCCACTCCTCCCTTTCCCCCCACATTCGCATCCAAGAATCTAAAACTATCCACTTCCTCCAGTCTCTCTCCCTTAATACTCACTTCCAGTCTGCTGCCACCTTCTCCCCTTGTACATCTCATTGCCTTTTCCTCTAAATTCTCCTCCTCCTCCTCCTCCTTTCCCCCTCATCCTCCCGGGTCATACATCCTTCACGTACAACCACACTCCTTCCCCTCTTTCCTCCCCCCCATTATTTTTAATTTTTCTCCTCTTACTTTTCCAATCCCTTCTTCCTTCTCCTCCCTCTTCTTCCTCCTCCTCTTCCCTTCCGGGCCATCCATCTCCTCCGTGGGTGTCCCCCCGCCCCACTTCCCACCACGGGTCCCCTCGGGGGGGGAGGGGGAGGGGGAGGGGGGTGTCGGCGACGTGCAAGAGAGATGTGGGTGCCCGATAGCCGACAAAACACACATGGTGACACTCATGAGCGATGGCACTCCCTGCTCCGCCGCAATTGTAAGCGTGCCCCGTCACACACTAAAACAGCGCTGTGGGACATCTCACGGAGTCTCACGGGACTCTCACAGGGGCCGGACGGGACTCAAGGGAACCTCACCAGAACCTCACGACAGCGCCGTGGGACATCTCACGGGACTCAAGGGACCTTCACCAGAACCTCACGACAGACCCGTGGGACATCTCACGGGACTCAAGGGACCTTCACCAGAACCTCACGACAGCGCCGTGGGACATCTCACAAAGTCTCACGGGACTCTCACAGGGGCCGGACGGGACTCAAGGGAACCTCACGACAGCGCCGTGGGACATCTCACGGGACTCAAGGGACCTTCACCAGAACCTTACGACAGACCACGTGGGACATCTCACGGAACTCAAGGGACCTTCACCAGAACCTCATGACAGCGCCGTGGGACATCTCACAAAGTCTCACGGGACTCTCACAGGGTCCGGACGGGACTCAAGGGAACCTCACGACAGCGCCGTGGGACATCTCACGGGACCTTCACCAGAACCTTACGACAGACCACGTGGGACATCTCACGGAACTCAAGGGACCTTCACCAGAACCTCATGACAGCGCCGTGGGACATCTCACAAAGTCTCACGGGACTCTCACAGGGTCCGGACGGGACTCAAGGGACCCTCACCAGAACCTCACGACAGCGCCGTGGGACATCTCACGGGACTTAAGGGACCTTCACCAGAACCTCACGACAGCGCCGTGGGACATCTCACGGGACTCAAGGGACCTTCACCAGAACCTCACGACATCGCCGTGGGACATCTCACGGGACTCTCACAGGGTCCGGACGGGACTCAAGGGACCCTCACCAGAACCTCACGACAGCGCTGTGGGACATCTCACGGAGTCTCACGGGGCCCTCAAGGGACCCTTTCGAGAACCTCACGTTTCTCACAATTACTTATCCACGCCCGCACACCTCTGATCCTCACCTTATTCTTCAGCCGTTTTGTTGTATAAGGGAGGTTCTGTACAACACCTAGATCAGTGGTTCTTACCCGGGGTAGCTTACCCCCCCCCTAGGGGGTACGAGACATGATAGCCAGTGCATGGCACTGTATGTTTACCATGAGAAACCAAAGCAAGGTTTGTATCACTAATCCTTTTCATATGTTTGCATTGTATTTGTATTGGATGGGGGTACGAGAACAATTTTCTAAGATAATCAAGGGGTATTAAGGTCACTGTGAAAGGTCAAGAACCATGGACCTGAAGGAGCGACCCGTGACTTCCAACTTCTCTGAAGGTCTGAACACGCAGGGGACACGCACGACAACCTCCTCGTTCACAGCTAAGTGCCTCACGGCGTGAACTCGATATAATTCGGAAGAATGTAAGGGCAGGGGACGTATATGCCCGCGTTGCAATTCATTAATGTTAAATTCTGTCGCTGACGGTAAGGAGCTCGGGTAAAGGTAAGACAGCTCACACACTGACGCAACCAGTTGCATGAAACCAGTCGCGGGATGTAACAGTGTGTGTGTGTGTGTGTGTGTGTGTGTGTGTGTGTTTGTATGTGTGTTTGTGTGTGTATGTGTATGTATGTGTGTGTGTGTGTGTGTGTGTGTGTGTGTGTGTGTGTGTGTGTGTGTGTGTGTGTGTGATTCACCATGGTCTTTAATCACGTGTTGGACTCGTAATCGACAGCTATTTCCCTCCCGGAAGAGTGCTCAGAGCTCATATATGACCGATTTATGTGTAATGCTGTGACCTTACACGCACACACACACCCAACTCCCCGCCAACGAGAGACGGAGTAACGACTCACAGCGCAGCGATACTGAAATTATTTCAGCCCTGGGCGGGATTTGAACCCGGACCGCCGTAGAGGCAGCCGGGAACTCTACCAACCGCGCCACGAGCCATGGTGTGTGTGTGTGTGTGTGTGTGTGTGTGTGTGTGTGTGTGTGTGTGTGTGTGTGTGTGTGTGTGCGCGCGCGCGCGATCAGTTCATGCATTGGACTGTGGTGATCGAGGAGCCTAATTTTAATTTTAAATTTAATTTTTAACTTTTAATTTAATTAATCTGAATCTCAGGATTTTTGTTTTAGCACCAAATGATCTCAAACCCTCTGGATATTCACAGGTTCGAACCTGGGGCACCGACGTGCGAAACGAGGTCGAAACCAACCCACCATAGCGTAACACGTGGTAATAATACTCTTTGTTATGATTAAGTCGCCATGGTACAATATAAACCTTATCAAAATCTCCATCAATACTCATTTATAAGTATATGATAATCCTGAAGAGAGAGAGAGAGAGAGAGAGAGAGAGAGAGAGAGAGAGAGAGAGAGAGAGAGAGAAAGAGGGAGGGAGACGGAGATAGAGAGAGAGAGATAGAGAGAGAAATGAGAGAGATATAGAGAGAGAAATGAGAGAGAGAGAGGGGGAGGGAGAGATAGAGAGAGATAGAGAGAGAGAGAGAGAGAGACAGAGAGATGGAGACAGATTGATAGAGATAGAAAGAGAGAAAGACAGAGGGAGAAAGACAGATAGACACACACACACAGACAGAGAAAGAGAGAGAGAGAGAGAGAGAGAGAGAGATAAGGTGGGGGTGGGGGTGGAGCACTCAAAGATACATCAGATGTGTCACAGCAAGACGAGTTGCGAGTATACACTGTTTAGACAAGATGTATAGTGTGACTTCGTTGGGGTAAAAACGTTGTGAGGGTTTTACCTTTGTGATGTGGCTGCCAACTTTACAGGGCTGAGCAAAATGTGATTCGGACTTATAACGAACATTCGTGCACGGGAAAAATGCCAACATCGTGGCTAGGGTGGTTAAGATTTATGTGTGTGTGTGTGTGTGTGTGTGTGTGTGTGTGTGTGTGTGTGTGTGTGTGTGTGTGTGTACAAGCTAACTGAAACAGGTGGTTAAATGAAAAACACATTTTTTACAAAGGAACACACGGAATTATGGCCACGCAACAATATATATATATATATATATATATATATATATATATATATATATATATATATATATATATACGTACACGTACACATAAAAGGTAGTTATAGAAGAGATCTGAAGAAGGACAGTTTTCCACACAGAGTGGTGGACACTTGGAACATACTGGACGAAACAATAGTGTGTGCAACCATTCACGAATTTAAGAGCAAACTAAGACACTGCGAGATACAAAGGCGGGCCACACGAGGGTAGCTCCCCTTCCCGTAAGATACAACTAGGTAAATACATATATATACACACCCGCGCGCATACACACATCGTGCAGATGTTTCGTGTACGAACAAGAGAATGAACGAAGGGACAGAATGTGGAAGTAAGCGAGTGCGGGGTCGAACGAGTGTTAGAGAGCCGGGGACTGGTCGCCTCCCCACCGAGAGAGGCACGCGACACCTCCTCCGAGCAGCAAAAAGTCCTCGGCGGTCTTCCATAGCCGAGGAATCTGAAACCGTACACGTGAATAATGAGTGCCGCTAGTGCCATATACTCCCACTACGCTAACCACAGCGCCACATCACACCACACCGGTGCCACCAAAAGCCACTTTGATCACGATACCCCTGAGGGTACCAAGGGCCACCAAAGGCCACCACGACTACTGGGCCACCGAGAGGGGGTGATGAACACGTCCTGAAGGCCATCAAACACCGTCACAACTAAGGAACCTCTGAGGGCCACCACGAGGGCCATCAAGACTACGGCGCCACAAGCTTTGGCATCCTGTGCATGTGGCAACATTGCATCATCTCCCGGGGCAAGAGGCAACTGTGATATGCAGACCAGAAGGCACTGTATACATATAGCTTTTTTTTTCTTTTTTTTTTGCGTTTTATTACCATAATTCAGTGATGTCATGCGAAGAGAAGGGGAGAGCGAAAGGATCTTCTTCAGAACACATGATTCGATGCATTTTCCCCAACACTTCCCTTGTGAGGTAACCGTTCACGTGAAGGATGCATTTCTTCAGAACGTGGAGGTACTGCTCGACGCACGTCGCTTAGGAACATCTCCACCCTCGTTTCCAAAGCCATTCGGCACTCTCCTGAGGTCTAGACCAAAAGGACACGGCAATCAGTTCCCGGGTTGGACCCAAGATCTACCAACTTCCGTTATCATCAAGCAATTACCATGATACTAATCAGTGACACAAAACCACAACACTCACACAATATTGACAGCACCCCAAAGTTTCTTCCTCAAGAGTTCTGTGGGATGGCCCCAGGACTGTTGCCGGCTGTTCTGGTGTAGCGGCTTCTGACGAGAGATATGCGAAATTATTGTAAGCTTGAGCAGTCCACCCCCGGTGTATTACCCAAGGTAAGCAGTCACGGGGAAGATTTCAGGGGAATATTCAAGGGGGGGATCATTTCTAACTAAATTCTGCTGATGTAGATGGCCGTACCTCTTACTCTTTGTGTGTATACACATACACATACACACACACACACATTCACGAACATGACTCATGTACGTGGAAGGATGGGCTTGTGGTCCTATTTCACTGCGAAGGTAGTAAGGGCGTGCGTGTGGGCGTGGGTGAGAAGGAATGGGCGTTCATGTAGGCGCGTGGGTACTTACCGGAAGACAAGTACGGGTATGTACGAACATGAGCATATGTGTAGCGGGAACCGGGCACGGGTCGGGACAGGTCGGGACTCCGTGACAGTGGCATTCGGAGCTCGCTGTCTTGCCATAAGCCAGACACGCTACTTGCCCCGTTAATTGCCCAAGACCAGTGCCGCCCCATACCCCTCCTCCTACTCCTCCTCCTCCTCCTGGTTTTCATATCCGGGTGCCCTGCCGTTTCTCTCAGACCCGCTGCGGTTTTTGTCAAAACAACTGAGAGTCTACTTCCCCCAATCCCAAGCGTTCTCATTCTTGGACGGGTTTCTTGGATCTGGGAAAGCAATGCTAGGCAGATATCGCCTTACATTTATGAGCACAGACGGTCGAAAACTGTCACGAAGTTGTTTCGTCTTAGATTGTTCAGTTTCACTTAAAACATTGGCATTAGTTTACTCTTCATCTTTTTTCTTTTTGGTGGAAATGGCTGCCGCTTCGAGAACTCCTTCATTTCCGTGGCAATTCTTTGACTGCGAAGGATGTAATTCGTACAAAAAAGAATCGCCCTAATTCGTTCAAAGTAAAAAAACAACAACAACAACAACAACTCCTAATTCGTACAAAATTTGAAATTTCACTCCTAAATCGTACAAAGTTTGAAATGTCACTCCTAATTCGTTTGAAATAAAAAAAAATCACTCCTACTTCGTACAAAGTTTGAAATGTTATTTCTAATTCGGTAAAAAATATATAGAGCATGTTAATATATATTATATATATATATATATATACATATATTAATACACATATATATATACATATATATATATATATATATATATATATATATATATATATATATATATATAATGTACAAAATTCAGGTATACCACTGTGCAAGTCAAAAGGCGGGGGAGCGATTACCTGCGGCCGAAGTCATCACAGCTTGGGTGGTGGGTGTATCACGTTGGAACCTTTGCGTAATGAGCGATGCAGGATTCGAACCCAAGTGCTCCACCTATAGTGACTCAGATTTGCACAAAGTATCTTTACAAGCATTATTCTGGCAATATAACTATAATAATTACTACTAATAACTATTACCTCAAGTTTCATTAATATACTCGCTGGCTAAGCGGTTTAAGGTGTCGCTACCTGCGACAGAGGCCGGGGTGATGACGGTTCGAACCTTGCCACCGGCGAGTTGAACCAAGGGCATGTTTCATTAAATTCCACGCTACAAAGTCCTCTGTAGGATGCAGCGTCCTAGACTCCTGCCACAGGGAAGTTTCACGAAGTTAAACAGAATCAAGTTTCATTGACCGGAAGGTGCTGTTTTGGTATGCGATCTCACCTGATAGTAGATATCTATGTTCACATATTTTTTGCTGTTTTGGTATGCGATCTCATTTATGGCGTGACCTCAAAAATTTGGATTTTGCTTTGGTAGGCGCTCTCAATATTTTTAAAATGAAAAAAAAAAAAAAAAAAAAAAAAAAAATAACCTTAAATTAACTTAACCTAACCTTACCTACCTAACCTAACAGATAAGCAAGAAATGTGTGTTGTGTTAGGTTAGGTTAGGTTAGGTTAGGTTAGGATTAGGATTAGGTTAGGTTGGTTAGGTTAGGTTTGGTTAGGATCGCATACCAAAGCAAAATCCTAATTTTTTAGATCACGCCATAAATGAAATCGCATACCAAAACAGCACCGACCGGAAACCCGGAGCCCCAAAGCTACTGGCAGCGGTACTTTGGACCCTGGGAAGGATGCTTATGGGAGAAGAGTCGCCGGTTGTCGACTCTCTTTATGAGAAAGATTTGGGGAAATAAAAACTCCCTTTATGATATAAGGTTGTGGAGATGTCTTGGGAGCAGGTCCAGAAAAGTTGCGCTCAACTTATATCCCTCTTTATAGCGTAGTTGGTAAGTTACTACAGCACTTGTCATGTGATTGCCTGGTTCGAGTCCTTGGCTGTACCGCATTTCAATTTCTGCATGTCGGCCTCCATTGGGTCTCCCGATGTTGATGGGTTAGAATTAAATTGCATTGTGGTTGTTACAATGTGTGTTTATATATATATATATATATATATATATATATATATATATATATATTGCAGTAATTCACAAGGACCACGTGAAAAATAATTTGCAGAAAAAAAAAACACACTGGGAAATAAGAAACTAAGTCCGAACGTTTTCGTCTATTTATGACATTGTCACTTTGTATTCCTCGATAATGTCTTAAATAGACGAAAACGTTCGGACTAAGTTTCTTCTTTCCCAGTTTTTTTTTCTGCAATATATATATATATATATATATATATATATATATATATATATATATATATATATATATATATATATTCATTTCCCTGGCACTGTCACTTCGTTTCTTGTGGGAAAGTGGGAGTGCCTGGATATCTGCGGTTTCTTAGTGGGCAACCGTATCGAAACAAAGTGGAAACAAAACCTCCTTAAGAGAGCGCCCTAAGTGCGGTTACCCCCCTTTCCCCTCCCCCCTCTCCCTCCATTTGTGGTTCCCCTGCAGACCTCCTAAATGCCCCTCTTTGGCTCGCACTCCAAAACGCTATGAAATTATTCCACTTTTCTCTATCGTAACTTGTATGCTAAAATGTCATTCCTCTCTCTCTCTCTTTCTCTCTCTCCTTAACCCTTGAACCCCATGTATCCCATTTAAAGATTTTGTTCTGGCGAGTTTGTTCACCTCAAGATGGAGCACTAGGCACTTGGATAATAATGTGTGTGTGTGTGTGTGTGTGTGTGTGTGTGTGTGTGTGTGTGTGTGTGTGTGTGTGTGTGTGTGTGTGTGTGCGCGCGGGCGCGTGTGTGTTTCTGTGTGTGTGTATGTGTTACTGTGTGTGTGTGTGTGTGTGTGTGTGTGTGTGTGTGTGTGTGTGTGTGTGTGTTTGTGTGTGTGGACTTGATACCCGTGTATAAAGCTTTTGTTCTGGCTAGCGCTTGGCGATTCCATACAGTCCAGGACGCTCTACATGTCACCGAATCAAGTTCATTGGTAAAATTGTCTTTCCGTATTTTGCCGAGGTAAACACTAAGCGATTCTATTCAGCAAAGAAGGAAAAAAAAATCTCTCGGGTAAAAGGTTTATGACTGCCGTCATGTCGCCTCGGGACTGTGTGACGTCATATCGCCCAGACATTTTTCCTAAAAAATGTGGGCATGAGCAAACTCTCGTATGCGCTTTGATCTCTCCTTTCCAAAGGCGTAAGGTTCGTTTCACACGTATCGACTTTTCGCCGTGCGCCGTCCACGACACGACGTCGTGCCCTCAAATAACCATGGACTCTTTCACACGTGGTAGTGACGTTTGAAAGCGTCCACAGACAGTCATGGTTATTTGAGTGCACGACGTCGTGTCGTGGACGGCTCACGGCGAAAAGTCGATACGTGTGAATTGAGCCTTACTGCCCCCGTTTATTAACACTATTTGGGTCACACGCCCCCTTCCCCCCGGACCACGCCCTCAGGCGGTAAAACTGTCAGGGATCTTTACCCTTCGAGTAAATCCTCGAGATTGAATGTCTTCCTCTAATTTTCATTCCTCCTCTTTTACGATCTACATTTCTAAGCTTCCATAAAACTGATATATAGTAATTATTCTCATAATTAGCATTGCTACTACCATTATCTAATTTGTAATACTACTACAACTGTCATTAAAACTATTGCTATATGTATATTCTATCGTCAACTTTAGACAGAATAGAGATTCTATATTACTAGATAATATGACAAACGTTCCGATGGGAATGATTTCTTTAATTGCGTTAGTATCAGTTATAGGAGTGCGAATAACAGTAGTATTAGAATGGGCAGCAGTTCTTATAGCAGTAATAGTAGTAGTAATAATAGCGTAGTAGCAGCTGCGGCAGATGTAACAACAGCTGTTGTTGAAGAAGAAACAGATGCAGTAATAAGACTAATAACTACTGTAGCAGTGTCAACAATAATTTCAACAGTTTTTTCAATTGCTGAAGTAACAGCGATAAAAGGCTGTTATAGCAGAAGTAGCATTTGCATAAACAGTAACGATAGCTGTTGTTGTAGTAGAAACAGTAGCTGTAATTACAGCAATGACCGCAACTATGGTAACAGTGGTAGTTACAAAAATAGAAACACTCATAGCAATAACAGCAGTTACATCAGTAGCAGCTCAAGTAATAATAGCAGGTACAATAATAGGAGCAGTTATAGAAATAGTAGATATTATAGCAATAACAGTAGTTACAATGACAATAGCAGCTCCAGCAATAGTAGCAGTTATAGTAACAGTAGATATTATAGCAATAAGAATGGTTACAACGACAGTAGCAACTGCAGCAATAGTAGCAGATATAAAAACAGGAACAGTTACAGCAATAGTAGCAGTTATAGCATTATCAGCAGTTGCAGCAATAGCAGCTATTGCACATTCTAAAATTAGCATTAGAGAAATAAGAAAAGATTCGATCTCTAACGTGAGATTCCCAAGAACTCCAATTCTTCCGGAGTGCACCTATTCAAGCCATATTTTTCTACCCCCCCCCCTCCTCCTCCCCAGCCGCCGGAGACCATTCAAGGAACATTAAGACTCCACTGCGTCTCTCTCTCTCTCTCTCTTTCTCTCTTTTTTCCTGCATTTGATTTACGTCCGTCGTATAGTGGAGGTCGTAACACGCGCCGGCGGAACCGGGAGATTTACAACCTCGATGAGAGATCCGAGCTTGAGAGACGAGGGGGGAGGGGGGACGGGGGACGGGGGTGCACAGTCACTGAGATATACGAGCCTCAGCTCAAAGAGAGGAACATATACGATCGCTAATGAAAAGGAATGAACTTTGACGATCGAGCAAAGTCTAGTGGATATCAAGGGCGCTCAGTGCCAAGCAGTTGAATCTCGAAACGGTGAGGGTTGCCCCATATTTACCCATTGTTGATTCGATGAGGCGAGACCGCCTTTCGTACCCGGTGGCACTTTCCCTCTTGTTCCATCTACTGCCAAGGCTATTTCAATCATCTTCGTTGGCACCATCCGTAAAGGGTGGCACCTTTTCAGGTAAACTTTGGATATATATATATATATATATATATATATATATATATATATATATATATATATATATATATATATATATATATATATATATATATATATACATATATATATATGCCTAAGTAACCACTAGGAAAAGTAAACTAACGGAGCAGAGCGTTTTCGTATAATTACGTCTTCAGTCCTGAAGATGTAATTATACGAAAGCGCTCTGCTTCGTTAGTTTACTTTTCCTAGTGGTTACCTACGTATTTGTGAACACACAATCCTAGTGTTTCTATTGCATATATATATACATGTATATATATATATATATATATATATATATATATATATATATATATAGAGAGAGAGAGAGAGAGAGAGAGAGAGAGAGAGAGAGAGAGAGAGAGAGAGAGAAAGGGAGAAAGAAAGAGAGAGGGAGAGGGAAGGAGAGATAGAGATATATAGATAGATAGAGGGGGGAGGGAAGGATTCCTAACCGTGTTCTCAATAAATGAACGAACTTTTCGGCCCATGGAACTGCACGTAACAACTCGGGTCGAAACGCCTTCTGACCAAGAAGAAGAAGAAGAAGACGACGACGACGACGACTTCGCCACGACCCAGAGGCCCCTTGCAGATTAAAAAAATCGCCTGGAAGAAAAAAAAAAAAAAAAAAAAAAAAAAAATTTAAAAAATATATAATTTGGGTTTTGACGACTAGGAAGCCCTTGGTTCCATTCCCAACGGCTACCACCGTTGACCACCACTTAGTATGGCTGCCCCAGCACAAAAGGCAAAGGGTGCTGGTTTCAGCCGATAATGGTCTCCCGTCGTAAGCACCTCGTCTCGTAACCAAGGAGGATTGGGTCGGGTCCAGATGATTGCTAATTGCCCTGGCTGTCCCATGACAGATTCTGTGAGCACATGTTTGTATTCTTAAGGAGCCACACTAGGCTAGCATGCTATTTGCTTTTGCTATTTCGTTTAAGAAGAAACGACTTCGCTTCTAGAATTTCCGAAGTAAGAGCGCCTCGACAATGTGTCTTAACATTCGTATTCTAGGTTTAAGAACATAAAAACATGAGAATGAAGGAGACTGCAAGAGACCATAAGGCCTACACTAGGCAGCTCCGTATCCATCACCATCTGTCATCCCCATTCATAAAGTTGTCTAATCGTTTCTTAAAACAACTGATAGTTTCAGCGCTTACTACATGGTTACTAAGTTTATTCCATTCGTCGACCACCCTATTAGTAAGCCAATTCTTGCCTATTTCCTTTTTAAATCTAAATTTGTCCAGTTTAAAACCATTACTGCGAGTCCTGCCCTGTTGTTTTAATATGATGACCTTGTTTGCAATCACCCTTGTTAAAGCCTTTGATCCACTTGAACACCTCTATTACATCACCCCGCACTCTGCGTCTCTTAGTTCGTCCTTCAGATTCTCAATATACGACGCAAGAGTAATTAGGAATTCGGATTTTTTAAAGACAAAAAATCGTAACCGAAGTCGTTTCTACTCAAACGAAATAGCAAAAAGCAAATAGCAAGCTAACGAGAAATAACAAGTGTCCCGCCACCTTTACGGCAAAAAGTCGGAAACCTACCCACCAACATTTTCACAATAAAATTATTCACATTTATTTATATTGATAAGATTATTTACATTGTTACTTAGACTGCTGTCAAGTTAGTATTCTGTGGGGCTTTCTTGATATTCTATCATGTTCATTTCGTAAGTGTCTCACAATATCAAATTACAAGTTTTTGAACTGAAAAGAGCTGTGCTCACTGTTATCACATTGGGCTATTTTTCCTTCAACATCCTACCTCCAACTCCCATTTGAATAACTAGATCGTGACGTCACTGAAACCGTAAGATTCTTACGGTGGTATTCTTAAGAAAAAAAAATCTTTCCCTTCCAAGGATTTATATAGATTTATATAAGGAAAGATTTGTACAAGGAAAGATTTTTTTTAAGAATACCACCGACAATCCCTTCAGTGGCGGGTAGCAGCTTCCCTTTCGTTTCCGCTGCCGCCTGCCTGGTTGTTCTATTCACTTTCGTGACACCCTCTCGGTGATAGAACCCTCAGGCCGGTGTCACACTGCCCGGCGCTGCCGTTGCGGCTTGTTGTTCCCTGGAGCAACGTCTCCCTTAGGAGTCACTAGACTCGGAAGGTTAGGACAGTGGTCCAACCAGATGATTCCATTGAGCTAACTGCTCTTGCCCATCATTTGGCCGCATATAATAACACCGGGGCTTATGGGCAGCTTGAGGAAAATAACTGTCAACTAAACAAATCTAAGACGAGACTTTAATAATTTTCTTCTGGCGAGCGTCAGAAGTCACCCCCCGTGCCACAGTGAGACAATCCCGGCGCCAGATAATTCTATTCGGCTCCGGAGGAACACCGAAGAGATTTGGGAACGAAAGAAGTTGAAAGCCCTCCTCCTCTTGGGCTCAGAAGCCACCTGCAGGAAGGAGGGAGGGAGGGAGAGAGGGAGGGGTGAGAGAAGGAGGGAGGGAGGGGTGAGGGAGGGAGGGAGGGAGAGAGGGAGACTCGTTCTTCCTCTGAAGTCTTGACGGGCGGTGCGGGCCTGTCAGAGCCAATAGCGCAATCGGACTTCCATCGCCCTCTCGTCGGGCGCACCCCGGCCGGGCGCCCTGCACAAACAACAACACAAACAACAAAAACAACATCGTCATCTTCAAAGCTGAGCGCGATGGAGGAGCGATACACAGGGCAATAAGTAGTGGTTGTGGTGGTATTTGTGGAATCGTGGTGGTGGTGGTGGTTGTGGTGGAAATTGAGGTGGTGGTATTTGTGGAAGCTGTAGTAAATGTGGTTGTAGTATTGGTGGTATTGGTGTAAGGGATGGTAGTTGTGGTTACGGTGGTAATAGTGGATATGGACATGGATATGGTGAAACCTGTGACAGTGGTTATTGTGGTGATGGTGGTAAAGGAGGTGGAGATAAAAGTCGGTGTGGTGATAGAAATGGTGGTGGTGGTGGTGGTGGTGGTGGTGGTGACAGTCTTGGCATGGGTAATGGTAGCAATAAGAGTTAATGGCACCTGGTGCTAATAATAGCATAATCAAGGCGATTTTAGTGACGACGGTGATGGTAAAAGTGGTGTCAACCATGACGACGACTACAACATGGCGAAGCAATGCCAACAGAACAACTTATGGGAGCGGAGGCGGTACTCTTTGGTGGCACTGTTTGGTGGTGGTGGTAATTGTGGTGATTATGGACAGAGAGTAGCGATAATTGTGGCAAATGGGTGACGACTGGTTTCCACGACAGTGTGGTGATGGTGGTACAAGTGACATGCAGGGGTGGGGATGGGGGTCGTCAGTAAGTGCCAAAAAACAAGGTGAAATTGTCTGCGTTGATGTGTGAAAAAACATATGTACAGCACATATATGGTACAGAAACATTATATACATACATACATACATATATATACATATATATATATATATATTATATATATATATTATATATGTGTGTGTGTGTGTGTGTGTACGTGTGTTTGAGTGTGTATTTGAGTGTGTTGGCGTGTGTGTGTGTGTTTTGAGTGCGTGTGTATACGTGTGTACTTGTATATATATTATATATATATATATATATATATATGTATTTATAATACATATGGGAGAGATGGAGAGTGGGGTTGAAGAGTGGAAGGAAGAGACGTGGGGAGGGAGGGAGGTAAGGAGAGAGCAAGGTAAGCGAAACTGGGGAAGTGACAGAGAGTGCGAGCGAAAGAGAGAGAGAGAGAGAGAGAGAGAGAGAGAAAGGGTTAGATAGATAGAGAGGAAGGTGTGAGAAGATAAAAGAAAAAGAGAGGTACAAAATAAAAAAAAAATAATAAAAAGATAAAAAAAAAGAGTAGGAGCAGAACAACATATGGAGGGAGAGCTTGGCACTGCACAGGTCACACCACATCCTGCTGGTGCCAGGAGAGTGCCAGAGGGCCATCAGACCCCCCCTCCCCCCGTCCCCCTCCCGTCCCCTCGCAGAAGACCAGACCTTGAGACAGCACCTCTGCTGACCTGTCGCCCTGGCCCGGAGCCGACCGCGGAGACAAATGACTCAAGGGCAAAGGGTGCGTTCGGCTATGCGAGGGGGGACGGTGGTGGGTGACGATGGGGTTGGGGTTGGGGTAGAGAGGCAGAAGAGGGTTGTATGCGTGAAGAACGGAAGCGAGACTGGGTGCAGAGAGTGACTGGGGGTGAATTGAGTGGGAGGAGGGAAAGAGGAGGAGGAGGAGGAGGAGGAGGAGGGGGCGGGGGAGGGGAAATGAAGAGTGGTTGAGGGCAAATTTGGGATAAAACAGAACACCATATGTGGCCACACCGGCAGGAAACAGACCCACTAGTACACAGCAAGGCTGAACGAGTGCACAGAAGAGAAAGAGAATGAGAATCGAATTCGGTACAACTACACAAACATATTGTGTGTGTGTGTGTGTGTGTGTGTGTGTGTGTGTGTGTGTGTGTGTGTGTGTGTGTGTGTGTGTGTGTATGTGTGATTCACTTTGGTCTTTGGAACACGTGTTGGATTCGTGACCGACAGCTATTTCCCTCCCGAAAGAGAGCTCAGAGCTCGTATGACCGATCTATGTGTAATGCCGTGACCTTTACACACGCACACACCCCCAACTCCCCGCCCACGAGAGTTGGAGTAACGACTCGAAGCGCAGTGATACTGAAATTATTTCAGCCCTGGGCAGGATTCGAACCCGGACCGCCGTGGTGACAGTCAGGGATTCTACCAACCGCGCCACCGAATCGTGTGTGTGTGTGTGTGTGTGTGTGTGTGTGTGTGTGTGTGTGTGTGTTTTGAGAGTTACAGCATCTGGTTGTGATAGTGGTGGCAATGGTGATAATAGCAATGACATTGGTGACAGATGGTGACAATGACGGTTATGGGAGCGGTGTAATAATAGCGAAGGTGGCAGTGTTGATGATGGTGACGGTGAAGATGATGGTGGTGATGGCTGAAATAGCTACGATGGTGGTGGTGGTAGTAATTGTGGTGGTAGCAGTAGTGGTGGTGGTGGTATCTGTGGTGGTGGTAGTAGTAGTTGTGGTGGGTGTCAGTAATATATCTATTCATCTCTTTGGTAAGTTTCCGGCAAAGAAAGCGGCCATGAAGACCGAACCTAGAGAAAGATTCACTAATTGAGGACCACAATTCCTAGGTTCAGAACACAAGATATTTAGTACCGACACTGAGCCCACTGTCTTCCGGCTGTTCTAGATTCACAACAAAAGGGCAATTCTAGACACCCAAGAACAAAAACACTAACATCGAAGTCACAGAGTCGAAAGCATACGGTCCTCGATTCTTTGCGGTTGTGCCCTTATGGAATCTGATGACACAAACACAGAAAACTCGTAGTATCTCGTCAGGAGTAAGCCGTCTTTTGATACCAGACTCAAAACCCCTTTCGCTAATACCAACAGATCACACCAAAGTAACGAGAAACTCGTTCTCCTAACTACATACAAAGGTAACATAGTATGACATAGCGACTCCACATGTCCACGGGGATCGAGTAGAGACATGCAGAAAGATGCAGGTGGACACCAGGGTACGTGTGGAAAGGAAGATCAATCAGTTAAACATCAATTAGGTGAGCTTCAATTAGCTAAAGAGGTCTGCAGTTGCTCGCTACGCGCCAAAAGACTTGAAAGGTACCGACGATGTGGGGGCCTGTCCGGGAGAGCTTGATTTGGTCGAGGAACGAGGTGCACTCGACGAAAACAAATTCTTCTTCTTCTTCGACGCCTTTGTTTATCTTGCAGCAGTCGAATGCAGGACCAAAGGGACGATTCTCTTATATTTGTAACCAAGACTACTCTTTGCTTAATTGCCATCTACCGTGAGACAAAAGATCTACTGAAACTCGTGTGAACACAACACTCGTGTCAAAGAACTTCCTCCCCAAATGTACTGAGTTTATATTAAAAAAACAACGAGGACACGGGTCAGGTTTCTTTTGACTGGATAAAACCGTATAGTCACTACTGCGTTTTCTGTAGTGACTACAGAAAGGGTCGCCCCTTCCCCTCCCCCAACACACACACACACACACACACACACACACACACACATATATATATATATATATATATATATATATATGCAAAGTAGACCACTTGGAAAAAGAAACTAACGAAGCAGAGCGCTTTCGTATATTACATCTGCACTGAAGGTGTAATATACGAAAGCGCTCTGCTCCGTTAGTTTATTTTTCCAAGTGGTCTACTTTGCATAAGTGAACACACGTACCCGTGTTCTTATTAGCATATATATATATATATATATATAAATATATAAATCGACAAAGTCCATTTAGTGCTAAGCTTGACTTAAACATTTTAACAGCCGACATATATAACTTAAGATAAACAAATAAATAATTAAATAAAAGTCTACACAAATTAACAACGTAGATTCAGTGCTAAGCTTCATTAAACAGCGGACAGAGGATGCAGCTGTCCTACATACGAGTATATCCATTCTGTTTATAACTCCCTGACATGAATAGAATTGTTCGGCTTCGCCTAGGAAAACAATATGTAGACTATACCACACATATATGAATAAGTTAATTTTTCACACACCACACACACACACACACACACACACACACACACACGAGTCTAACACGTGACCCAAAGGCCAAGGTGAATCACACACACACACACACACACACAATAATGATAATAACAATAATCATAATGGTAATACTTACATATACCAATGGCTTTTTCCCCCTTACAAGGAAGCTAGCCAAGGTCAAATGGCATAATTCCACTTCCACCCATGATAATATTAATAATAACAATAATAATAACAATAATAATAATAACAAATTAATTACGTTTCCGCATCACTGAAAAAAATCACCTGGCGGCATCCAGAACAAGACTGATGACTACGGTTGTGAAAACATGAACAAAGGACGGTACAGACTACCATGCAACCCATAAAAAACAAACCCAGATGACGTCATTCAAATGACGTCATCAAATGACGTCATTATCACACAAACCTTCTGTACAGAAGAAGAAGAAGAAGAAGAAGAAAAAGAAGAAGAGGAAGAAGAAGAAGAAGGATGTAGTGTTTGTTTACCCGTCTCGCTTTTATTTACTTGCGCTGAGTTTTTGTTTGTTAAACACGTGTAAATACTAAGCCCCTCGCACCGGCCAAACGTTCTTTCTAAACCTAAAGCCAAACGTTTCTCTTGGCCCCAGCCAGCCAAACGTTTCTCTTGCGACAAGCCAGTCAAACGTTTCTCCAACCTTAAGGCAACCGTTTCTTTTGGCTCCTAGACGGCCAAACGCTTTTATTACCAGGCAGCTAACGTTTCCCTTTTCTGAAGCCATCCAAACGTTTTTCTAGGCCCCGGCTTGTCTCTTGGACCCAGCCATTTAAACGTTTCTCCTGTTCCCGAACCGTTTAAACGTTCCTCCTGGCTTCTCAAACCAGTAAAACGTTACTCTTGGCTTCAGACATTTAAACGTTTCGCTTGGACCCAGACATCCTAACGTTGCCTGTGTCCTCAACCATTTCTAACTGAACCATGGTGGCCAAACGTTTCTTCAGTCGTTTACTCAAGTCTGTTTGCGTTTCGTGTCTGGTCACCGTCGCAGACTGGACACTTGAGGTCGATCCTGGGAAGTCAGGCGACCAGGTCACCTTTTGACCTGCAGATTCCGTGTCCTCCCGTAAAAGGTCGAAGGACAAATGACCTTGCTGAGGAGTGATGAATCAATTCATCATCTCATTCCCAACCAGTGGGATGTGAGAAACCCCTTCTAAGGTAAAGACCTGTCAGTTGAGCAACTTTTATCTTTTTTTTCAAGGTCGTTGATGGGACGCCTCCCCGTCTGGCTGTCGGAAACCAACCACACATCCCGAGTGACATACATACATACATACTCACACACACACACACACACACACACATATATATATATATATATATATGTGTGTGTGTGTGTGTGTGTGTGTGTGTGTGTGTGTGTGTGTGTGTGTGTGTGTGTACAACACTGAATGGGTCCCAGTGATTAGAGATACATTTTAACAACCACAATGCACTTTAATTCTAAGCCATCAAAGGCCAGCATGCTGAAATTGAAATGTGGTACTGCCCAGGACTCGAACCCGGCATCACTGTCGCACATGTCATTAGGATGCCGGATTCGAGTCCTGGGCAGTACCACATTTCAATTTCAGCATACTGGCCTTTGATGGCTAAGAATTAAAGTGCATTGTGGTTGTTAATATATATATATATATATATATAAGATTATTTCAGACAAATGAGAGAGAATGTGGGTGGGGAAGGGCAAACGAAGATGTGTTAGGAATAGAGTTTATTGCCCTAACGTTGCGACCAACTTGGTCTTCTTCAGAGGACTACAGCATTACAAACGGATCACAATTCTTATATTCGTAGTGAGAGGGAACCCGCCAAGGTATGAGCGTCATGTTTTCCCTTTGGCTAACGATTTAATTATTAGGACACTTGCTGCTTTCGAGAGGCATTTAAATCCGCCGCCAACAAGAACAACAACGACAGAGACGGATTTAAATGCCTCTCGAAAGCAGCAAGTGTCCTAATAATTAAATCGTTAGCCAAAGGGAAAACATGACGCTCATACCTTGGCGGGTTCCCTCTCACTACGAATATAAGAATTGTGATCCGTTTGTAATGCTGTAGTCCTCTGAAGAAGACCAAGTTGGTCGCAACGTTAGGGCAATAAACTCTATTCCTAACACATCTTCGTTTGCCCTTCCCCACCCACATTCTCTCTCATATATATATATATATATATATATATATATATATTACATATATTATCAACCATATGCGACACTCTAAGGATCCTCCTTGGGTCAAGATAAGCGAGGTCATGTCAAAGGAAAGCGAGGGCAGGGGGGCGGTGGTGGGGAGGGGGGGTGAAGGGTCAGGCGGCCCACTTTGGCCGGGTTATCGGTGTGACGCGCCGTATCTGAAACGACAAGAACATTTAGGGGCAAATGCTTGTCGGGGGCGATAACAAATACTTGGACTGGTGGAGGGGGAAGAGAGGGGAGAGGGGGGGAAGAGAGGGGGAGGAGAAGGAGGGGAAAAGGGTGTGTGTGTGGACCTAGATGAGCTAAAAGGAACTGGGGTATAACGGAAAACAACGAACTCATTCTCCTTCTTTCTTAGAAGTTGACGAATTTTATGGATTAAAAATAACTGATGCAGATTTACTATTCCATTTTTTTTTTTTTTAACATATTTCTTTATTCATGGAGCCGACCTCTTTCTGTATTAAAAGGTATCCCACTAATTTGGTATTCCATTGTTTTATACTATCTCCCCTTGTATATATGAATGTATATATGTACGTATGTGTGTGTGTGTGCGTGTGTGTGTGTGTCTGTGTATGTGTTTGGATATACAAATGTATACACACACAAACACGCACAGAAATATATTCATATATATACATATATATATATATATATATATATATATATGCAAAAAAAAAAAAACAAGGAAAATCAAAAGTTTGTTGACCAAACGTTTTAGTCTATTCATGACATCCTGAAAGGAACTTCAATGGACGAAAACATTCTTTCCATTTCCCCAGTATTTTTGTATATATTGTGAACCATGTAATTATTGTGATTTTAGTGCATATAATATATATATATATATATATATATATATATATATATATATATATATATATATACATATGCAAAGTAGACCACTTGGAAAAAGAAACTAACGAAAGCGCTCTGCTTCGTTAGTTTCTTTTTCCAAGTGGTCTACTTTGCATAAATGAACACACGTACCCGTGTTCTTATTAGCATATATACATACATACATACATACATACATATATATATATATATATATATATATATATGTTGGTCTCTTTGACATCTTGTACCGCAGTAAAGCGACTCCTGGTGTGTGATGTCTACCTTCGTATGTAAATGCGCTGGGGCCACCATTCTGATATGAGAAAGAGATAGAGAGATATAGAGAGAGACAGACAGAGAGAGAGAGAGCGAGAGAGAGAGAGAGAGAGAGAGAGATGATGAGGATGAAGAGGAGGGAAAAGACACACAAGTAGATGAGGAAATGAGGACAAAAAAGACTCTATCGAGGAGGAGGACGAAAAGAAGGAGGAAGAAGAAGAGGAGGAGGAGGAACAGGAGGAGAAGGAAAAGGAAGATGAACAAGGAAGAACAAGGAAGATGAAGAAGAGGTGGAGAAGGACGACATAGAGAAGGCCGAGGAGGAGAAGGAACTGAGGACGACAAAGAAGACGCGGTCGAGGAGGAGGAGGAAAAGGAAAAAGAGCAGGGACAAAAGTGGGAGGAAGAAGAGGAGGAGGAACAGGAGGAGGAACTGAGGAGGACAAAGGAAAAAGAGTAAGGAGAAAAGTAGGAGGAAGAAGAGGGGGAGGAACAGGAGGAGGAGGAACTGAGGAGGAAAAAGAGCAAGGAGAAAAGTAGGAGGAAGAAGAGGGGGAGGAACTGGAGGAGGAGGAACAGGAGGAGGAGGAGGAGGAGAAGGAGGAACTGAGGAGGACAAAGAAGACGCGGTCAAGGAGAAGGAGGAGGGAAAGTAAAAAGAGCAGGGAGAAAAGTAGGGAGAATAAGAGGTGGAGGAGGAGGAGGAGGAGGAGGAAGAAGAAGAGGAGGAACAGGAGGTGGAGGAACTGAGGAGGATAAGACGCGGTCGAGGAGGAGGAGGAGGAAAAGGAGCAGAGAGAAAAGTAGGAGGGAGGAGGAGGAAGAAGAGGAGGAACGACAGGAGGAGGAGGAGGAGGAGGAGGTGGAGGGGGAGCAGGAGAGTCAAAAGAAAATTTGTTGTCACGATCAAGAGTTGGCATAAACAGCGCCTGCAGCTCGGAGATGCTTTCCGCGAGCGTCGAGTCATAAACTGCAGTTGTCAACCACTTGGGCCGAGATATGCACAGACCCGAATGCTGCGCCATTTCCCCTTTCAACAAGGAGTCCACCTTATATATTTTGTTCTGTCTGGCACCCTCCTTCTTGGCTGACACCGGAATGCGCCGTATTCCGACGCAAATTGTCCGGTTGTCGACGGCACATGAAAGACAATATTGTCTATCGACTTCCTGCTGTGTCTTGCGACACTGCTTCTGACCCAGGGCAGTGGACAGGATGCAGGGATGACCCGTCATCCAGGAGGTGCCAAGATAAGAGAGAGGGAGGAGGGTGGAGGGGAGTGGAATATATAGGAAATGGAATGGGTGGGAGTGGTTTCTATGCCTTTTTCTTTTTGGCTATCCCTCATGTATGGGGAAAAAGCCTTTGGTATATGTATGTATGCCTTCCTCACGTCCGACACCGGAATGCGTCATATTGCGACGCAAACTGTCTGGTTATAGACGCCAATGCTGTGGTGCGATGGACTTGAACTTCGCCTCTTAAATACCAAGGCCCGGGTTCGATCCTTCAGTGTTCCATGCACACAGGGCAAAGGTACCTCCGGGGGGTGGGAGGGTAATTCCCTTTGTTTTGGACAAATAAGGATTTATTTTCATTTTTATTTTATTTCATTTTATTTTATTTTGGCTATTACAGAGTGATTCTGTTTAGCTCGGACAAATCAATGTCTATCAGATCACCTATTCTATTTTTATCATCATTTTTTTAATCCTATGTGAACCAATAAGGACGTTAATAGACTTTATTTAACCTAACGTTAAGTGATTTCATTCTGCTTCGAGACCCACTATGGAAATAAGCTTACATGCTTCTCTGTGTTATCCTCGGCAATTGTAATTGTTATTTCGAACTATGTTCTTGTCATTATCTGCACTTCATGTATATTGATTATTTGCCAAATAAACTTACTTATTTACTTACACATGGAGGAGTTTCATGGCCAGGGCCCCGACATGGGTAAGTGCTTGAAGCCCGTTGCTTCTGGCAACTTAAACTTAATCCATGGAAGACCGCCAGCGCAACCATTGCCGTGAAGAAAATGCCGACCTCCAACACTACCTGAGCGATTGCCCCGCCACCTCTTTCCTCAGACGGACCACCGGCTTCCCCTGAAGGTCTTTGCCACCTCAAAAAAAAAAAAAAAAAAAAAAAAAAAAAAAAAAAAACGCCCCCCCCCACCACCACCTTCCACATCTGATGGTCACTAGCACGATTCACATGTAACATTCACCCACAAAACAACGTTTATTACACACATCATTCATACACACAACTCATGATAAATAAATCATGCATTAAAAGTACATTAGGGGGGATTTGGTTTACCTTCTTTTTCACCAAAAGTGCCGCCCCGGGGCATTGCCCCCCCACTTGCCCATCCCCTTGTCGGGGCCCTGGGCATGGTAGACCCAGAGAGCATAGAAGGCTTATCATGGGTTTCCCGGCCGGCAGGCGATGAGGCCGCTTTCTCACGAGCGTTTCCGTACGCGCGTTCGGGTGCGCCACGTTTTAACTTTCACTGAAGTTCAATGGGACCGCAAAACGCGCCGTGTGAAAGGTCCTATTGAACTCCATTGAAAGTTAAAACGCGGCGCACTCGAACGCGCGTACGGAAACGCGCGTATGAAAGCGGCCTGAGCTGGACCAGCCCTGCCGGACGGCCTCCACTCTTCTGCTTTCTGTCAACAAGCACGACCCTGACCCTAGTTGTGCTTAGTTGTATCTTACGGGAAGGGGAGCTATGCTCGTGGTCTCCCGTCTTTGTATCTCGCAGTGTCTAGTTTGCTCTTAAATTCGTGTATGTTTTTTTCACACACTATTGTTTTCTACAGTGTGTGTACTTTAGACACAACCACACATATATACATACACATTGTGTCTATGTGGTGTGTGTGTGTGTGTGTGTGTATTCACCTTGGTCTTTGGATCATGTGTTGGACTCGTGATCGACAGCTATTTCCCTCCCGAAAGAGAGCTCAGAGCTCATATGACCGATCTATGGGTAATGCTATGACCTTTCACACACACACACACACACCCAACTCCCCGCCCACGAGAGTCAGAGTAACGACCCGAAGCACAGCGATACCGAAATAATTTCGGCCCTGGGCAGGATTCGAACCAGGTACTGCGAGCACCCCCGTACTTCGCAGTCCAGTGCTCTATTGACCGCGCCACCGAGTCGTGTGTGTGTGTGTGTGTGTGTGTGTGTATGTGTGTGTGTGCGAAAGAGAGCGTACCTATCTACTGTATAATACATGAATATATATGCTATATCCTGGTATGTAATTCCCCTAATTGGACGTAGTGAAGCGAACGCTGGTCTTGTCAGACGAGAGGAAGACTGGACTAATCAGCAAATGACACAGGAGAAAGAGGAGAAGGAAGAGGATGGTGATAGCGATGGTGATGATGATGATGATCATCATCATCATAATGACGATAATGACGAGTGACAGGAAGAATAAAATGTGGAGTTAAAGAAGAGGAGGAGCAAGAAGAGCAGGAGGAGAAGTGGAAGAGGAGGAAAAGTGGTTCAAGTGGAGGAGGAGGAGGAGGAGAAATCCTGTGGCGGAGATAAAGAATTTTATAATTCTGATCTGTGAATGACGACACGTGAAAGAAAAATGATCAACCGATCAGACTGTAAAAGATCTAATTACCATAAACTTGCACACACACACACACACACACACACACACACACACACACATATATATATATATATATACTTGCATATATACATATGTGTGTGTGCGCGCGCGCGCACGTGCGCCTATCTACATATAAATACCGACCACACAAACACACACTCACACACACACACATATATATATATATATATATATATATATATATATATATAATATACAGTTACACATACACATGCACACACACACACACACATACACACACACACACGGCCTTTTTGAAAATAAAAATAAAATAAAACAGCAGCACTGAAATTTGAACCATTGTACCTTGGAGGGAGTGCAAAACTGAATGTACTGAGCCACTGTAGAAGGACGGAATCAATCAATCAATCATCAATCCCTTCCACACCACGTCACATTTTTCCTCTTTCCCTTGCTGCTGGCATTCTACTCTAAAGTGGCATGTTCAACATCCCCCGATAATTTATCTAATTTCTGTAGTTAGAAAGACTTTAAACGGCACCCCGTGGGATGCTATCCCTTCCTCATTCATTCTGAGATGTATATCATAAAGGATGTATCCTGCTCCTATGAACTTGAAAAGGCTCCAACAAGCAAAACTTTGTACATCTAATAAAGGTTCCAGACACAATTGGTGTCTATTAATACTCTAGTCATCTGTAGGAAACAGATGAAGGAGAAGAAGCAGAAGAGGGGCAGGAGGGAGAGGAGGGAGAGGAGGGAGAAGAAGGAGAGGAGGGAGAAGAAGGAGAGGAGGGAGAAGAAGGAGAGGAGGGAGAAGAAGAAGACGAGGGAGAGGAGGGAGAAGAAGGAGAAGAGGGGCAGGAGGGAGAGGAGGGAGAAAAACGAGAAGAGGGGCAGGAGGGAGAAGAGGGAGAAGAAGAAGAAGGAGGAGAAGAAGGATAAGAGGGAGAGGAGGGAGAAGGAGAAGGAGAAGAAGGGCAGGAGGGAGAAGAAGGAGAAGAGAAGGAGGTGGGAGGGAAGGGAGAAGAAGGAGAGGAGGGAAAGGAGGGAGAAGGAGACGAGGGAGAGAAGGGAGAGGAGGGAGAAGGAGACGAGGGAGAGGAAGGAGAAGAGGGAGAAGAGGGAGAAGAGGGAGAGGAGGGAAGGGAGGGAGAAGAAGGAGACGAGGGAGAGGAAGGAGAAGGAGACGCGGGAGAGGAGGGAGAGAGGGGAGAGGAGGGAGAAGAAGGAGAAGAGGGAGAGGAGGGAGAAGTAGAAGAAGAGGGGCAGGAGGGAGAGGAGAGAGAGGAGAGAGAAAAAGGAGACGAGGGAGAGGAGGGAGAAGAAGGAGACGAGGGAGAGGAGGGAGAAGAAGGAGACGAGGGAGAGGAGGGAGGAGAAGGAGACGAGGGAGAGGAGGGAGAGGAGGGAGAGGAAAGAGAAGAGGGGCAGGAAGGAGAGGAGGGAGAGGAGGGAGAAGAGGGGCAGGAGGGAGAGGAGGGAGAAGAGGGGCAGGAGGGAGAGGAGGGAGAGGAGAGTCAGAGGGAAGATAAAAGAACAGCGTGCGGTTGAGGAAACAGAATGTATCGAAAATGGGTGAAAAAGTGGAGGGTGAGAGTGCGTGGGAAGGGGAGAGTGAGGAGGGGGAGGATCAGGGGGAGGTATGCGAGAGGAGAGGGAGGAGTATGGGACAAGGAGGATGAGGAGGGCAAGGAGGAGGATGAGAATGAAGGTGAAGAGGGAAAGTGAAGGGAAAGAGGCGAGGGTGAAGATGAGGGTGAAGGAGAGGAAGGGAAGGAGAAGAATGAGAGAAGGGTGAGGGGAAGATGATGTAGTGGAAGAAGGTGGAAGAGGGTAAGAGTACGTGGGAAGAGGAGAGTGAGGAGGAGGAGGATCTGGGGGAGGTATGCGAGAGGAGAGGGAGGAGTATGGGAAAGGAGGATGAGGACAAGGAGGAGGATGAGAATGAAGGTGAAGAGGGAAAGTGAAGGGACAGGATGCGAGGGTGAAGATGAGGGTGAAGGAGAGGGAGGGGAAGGAGAAGGGTGAGAAGAGGGTGAGGCGAAGATGATGGAGTGGAAGAAGGTGGAAGAGGGTAAGAGTTCGTGGGAAGAGGTGAGGGAGGATCAGGGGGAGGTATGCGAGAGGAGAGGGAGGAGTATGGGAAAGGAGGAAGAGGACAAGGAGGAGGAGGAAGAGGAGGATGAAGGTGAAGAGTGAAAGTGAAGGGAAAGAGGCGAGGGTGAAGATGAGGGTGAAGGAGAAGAAGGGAAGGAGAAGAGTGAGAGGAGGGTGAGGGGAAGATGATGTAGTGGAAGAAGGTGGAAGAGGGTAAGAGTACGTGAGAAGAGGAGAGTGAGGAGGGGGAGGATCAGGAGGAGGTATGCGAGAGGAGAGGGAGGAGTATGGGAAAGGAGGAAGAGGACAAGGAGGAGGAGGAGGAGGAGGAGGAGGAGGAGGAGGAAGGTGAAGAGTGAAAGTGAAGGGAAAGAGGCGAGAGTGAAGATGAGGGTGAAGGAGAGGAAGGGGAAGGAGAAGGGTGAGAGAAGGGTGAGGGGAAGATGATGTAGTGGAAGAAGGTGACGGTGAGCGTTGGAGCGAAGTGAGGGAGGGTGAGGTCGAGTGTGCTGCATTTCCAAACGAGTGGACAAACTGACAAAGCTACAGTGGCATCCCGGCCCTCGACCAGTACCACCAACTCCCTCACTCCCTCTCCAATCCAACTCCTTCAGACACATGTACATTACATGCATTTGCACACATACAAGTATGTACATACGCATGCATGTAGCCAAGACAAACAGATAAATACACATGAACACACAAACCTCACTCCCTCTCCAATCCAAATCCTTCAGACACATGTACATTACATGTATTTGCACACATACAACTATGTACATACGCATGCATGTAGCCAAGGCAAACAGATAAATGCACATGAACAACACACGGACGCGGACACACAAACATATGCGGACACATGCAAGCACGGAGTGGAATAGAGAGAGAGAGAAAGAGAGAGAAGGGTGGAAGCGAGGAGAGAAAATTAAACCGATTCTTGTGATACAAGACTGGGGTCTCAGAGACGCAGTTCCCTTGCCGTTCGTCTTCCCTCAAGCCATCCTAGCACACAGGGCACAGGTAACACAGAACAGAAACCGTCTCGATGACCAGCTGACCCCATGGCAGACTTCTGTCCAAACTTGACTAGTATCTAACTTGTACAATCCCTAAGATCCTGTTCACACTAGCGGAAACCGCGTCATTGACACACACTGTAACTTAACCGCCGCGGTTGAAACCGTCTGTGTGAACAGGGGCTAACGGCTACCAGTGACCGCTACGTTCCCTGGCTATCCGAGCAAGGGTGACGGCTTCGGCCGCAGGTAGCTGGTGCGTACATGCCGAAGCAGAGGCGGTTTGGCAACAGAGACTTAAAACTTATATTTTCATTTTTGGAATTAATATCATATTCTTGAGTTAACAGTGTAATTTTGTTTCTTCTAAAATCATCGAACTTTTAACGACTAATATTTTATTTTTTCAGTTTGTACTGAATGCATAAATCTAATGCGATCAATATTTCAAGAAACGTCCCTACGGACCAGCCACACACAGACTTCCGGATAGAGATTGATCTTCACCCAAACATATCTAATCTCTTTCAACTCTTCCATTGTACTACCCTCCTTCAACGTCTCCTTTCCAACTCCATCTTCTAAGCGATATGGTCGCCAAGTATAGAACGCTGGTTTTTGCCAACGAAATACAACACCTTCCTATACTGCTGAGCCACTGGTGGTTATCACACTAGGTTATTTTACCTCCGACCTCCGATTAATCGGCGGTACCGTATACCTCCAGCGTTTTTTCCGCCGTTAAATCACGATGACAAACCATTTCGTCTTCTCAAAAAAAAAAAAAAAAAAAAAAAAAAAAAAGTCATTTGATATTATGCTGAAGGAAAATTATCTTCCTCTAGCATATCAGAGTTCTTCCCAAAAGCTGCGGTCTACAAATCAGCTCCAAAAGTCGAAGGAAAAACAGCCCAATGTGATAACGCCTTCAACCACGTGAACAGGGTTGGCAGGGTGTTGATGCCCAGTGTGAACGTAAACTTTTAGCCTAGTCTGTACCTGGGAGGCTCTCCTCGTATCCAACCCTCTCCCCCCTTCCCCCCTCCAGGTGAGAGGAAATCTCACTCTCATACGATTATCTCCACCTCCTCTTCCTCTTCTTTTTCCTCATCACACTTTTTCTTCTTCTTCCTCCTTCCCTCCTCCTTTCTCCCTCTCTCTCCTCCGCCATTTCGCATCCTCCCTCCTCCTCCTCCTCTTCACTGCCTCCTTCACTTACTCTTTTCCCTCTCTTCTCTTCCTCTTCCTCTTCACTCCTCCACTCCCTCTCCTTGCCCCTTTCGGTCCCCGTGAACCCCAATTCCTCTCTTCCTCCTCCTCCTCTTGTCCTTCCTTTACACAAGTACCTCCGCTCAACACCGACACGCAGGAGCCTCCTCCTCCTCTTCCTCTTCCTCCATCTTCCTTCCTTTGCACAAGAACTACTTTCCCTCAAATCAATGCAATCGTGTGTAGTTACAATGAGGAGACATTTTGTCAGCTTATTTTGGCTAACACCAAATAATATGTGTATTTACCTACTTGCATTTTACAGGAAGGGGAGCTACGCTCGTGGCGTCCCGCCTCTCTCGCAGTGTCTAGTTTGCTCTTAAATTCGTGAATGGTTGTTGCACACATTATTGTTTCGTCCAGTTTGTTCCAAGTGTCCACCACTCTGTGTGGAAAACTGTTCTTCTGATCTCTTCTATAACTATCTTTTTTTGAGTTTCTTTCCATGTCCTTTTGTGTTTTTCTTGTCCCAATTTAACAAGTCCTCTCTATCGAGTATTTCTGTGTCCTTCATGATTCTATAGATGGTCAATATGGTAGTGTGTGTGTGTGTGTGTGTGTGTGTGTGTGTGTGTGTGTGTGTGTGTGTGTGTGTGTGTGTGTGTTCGTATGTGTGTGTGTGTGTTTATGTATGTATGTGTTTATGTATGTATGTGTGTGTGTGTGTGTGTGTATGTGTTTATGTATGTGTTTATGTATGTATGTATGTGTGCGTATGTGTGTATGTATATGTATGTTCAGGGTGTATGAATGAATATATATGGTATGTATATGTGGTCTGTGTGTATGCGGGCGCAGTTGTGTGTGTGTGTGTGTGTGTGTGTGTGTGTGTGTGTGTGTGTGTGTGTGTGTGTGTGTGTGTGTGTGTGTGTGTGTGTGTGTGTGTGTGGTGTGTGTGTGTGCGCGCGCATGTGTGTTCGTATGTGTGTGTGTTTATGTATGTGTGTGTGATGTATGTGTGTGTGCGTGTGTGTGTGTGTGTGCGTGGGTATGTGTGTGTTCGTGTGTGTGTGTTCGTGTGTGTGTATTCACCTTGGTCTTTGGATCACGTGTTGGACTCGTCATCGACAGCTATTTCCCTCCCGGAAGAGAGCTCAGAGCTCGTATGACCGATCTATGGGTAATGCTATGACCTTTCACAAACACACACACCCAACTCCCCGCCCACGAGAGTCAGAGTAACGACCCGAAGCACAGCGATACCGAAATAATTTCGGCCCTGGGCAGGATTCGAACCAGGTACTGCGAGCACCACCGTACTTCCCAGTCCAGCGCTCTACCAACTGCCCCACCGAGTCGTGTGTGTGTGTGTGTGTGTTTGTGTGTGTATGTGCGTAGGCGTGTGTGTGATACATATGAATTACGTCCTCCTTAGCGACGAGCACCCAAACAATTCTATCCAACCGAGAACGAGGAGGAGGAGGAGGAGGAGGAGGAGGGGGAGGAGGAGCCGGCTCCTCTGTCACGCTTTCCCGAAGAACGCCAGAAACCTCCCACAGCCGGAGAGGCTTTGGGAGGCTGTGGGAGGCTGTTGGGGCTGTGGGAGGCTGGGGAGAGGGAAGGAGGGGAAGGGGGGAGGGTACTACCAGGAGGGGATGGAGAAGGTGGAGAAGGAGGAGAAAGAAGAGTAGGAGTAATATGAAGGGCATAAGGAAGAAGAGGAAGAGGAAGAGGAGGAAAAAGATTGGGGGGAAGAGGGAACGAGGGGGAGGGGAGGGGAGGGGAGGGGGGTAGGGTACTACCAGGAGGGGATGGAGAAGGTGGAGAAGGAGGAGAAAGAAGAGTAGGAGAAGGAGTAATAAGAGGGATATGAGGAGGAATAGGAGGAGGAGAAGAAAAAAGATGGGGGGGAAGAGGGAAAGAGGGGGAGGGGGAGGGGGGGAGGGGAGGAGGAGAAAGAAGAGTAGGAGGAGTAATAAGAGGGATATAAGGAGGAGGAAGAGGAGGAGGAGGAAGAGAAGGAAAATGATTGGGGGAAGAGGGAAAGAGGGGGGAAGGGGAGGGGAGGAGGAGAAAGAAGAGTAGGAGAAGGAGTAATAAGAGAGATATAAGAAGGAGGAAGAGGAGAAGGAAAAAGATGGGGGAAGGAGGGGTGGTGGGGGAGGAGGAGGGGGAGGAGGAGGGGGAGGAGGAGGGGGAGGAGGAGGGGGAGGAGGAGGGGGAGGGTACTACCAGAAAGGGGCCACTTGGAAGCCAGTCCGCTGTTTGTTTTCCATCATAAGGACCCGAGCGGCACCACAGATGCCCCTCAGGAGAAAGAAAAGACACTCCCTCCCCCCCACCACACACAACGGGGAGTAGAGAAAGGAGGGGGGGGGAAGAGAAGGTAGTGTGGGGGGTGTAGAAAGGAGGGGGGAAGGGAAGGTAGTGGGGGGAGGGTGGTAAACAGACCTGAGGAGAAGTCTGTAAGGACCGATCGGATCGTGAAATTATGTGAGAAAAAAGGAGCAATGGAATGGAGGGGGCGGGTGGGTAGAGGGAGAGGTGGATGGAAAGAAATAGAGTGGATGACGGAACTGTAACAGTATCGCGACAGATAGAACGTGAATAGAAGAGGGATAGGTAGGGAGGGAGGGAGAGACGAGGGAGAATATATATATATATATATATATATATATATATATATATATATATATATATATATATATATATATATATATATATACTGCATATATATATAATATATATATATATATATGTATATTTATATATATATACTATATATATATATATATATATACACACACATATATACATATATACATACATATATATATATATATATAGAGAGAGAGAGAGAGAGAGAGAGAGAGAGAGAGAGGGGGGAGAGAAGGAGAGAGCCGGAGAGAAGGGGAGAGAGGGAGTGAGAGCGGGGAAGAGAGAGTGAGAGAGAGGGAAAGAAATAGAGAGGGAGGAACAGAGAGACGGGGGAATGAGAGGAGAGAGAAAGAGAGAGAGAGGGAGAGAGAAGCAGAGATAGCGCGGAAAGGTAAAAGTGTGAGAGGGAGAGAGATAGAGAGAGAATAGGAGAGCGGAAGGGAAAGAGAGATAGAGAGGGGGAGGGAGACAGTGTGGAGAAAGAGTGAACAAAATGGAAAGAGAGCGTGAGGGAAAGAGATAGATAGAGAGAGAGAGAGGAAACTCTTTTACTTGCATAGCGGTTGCCGTCAATTTGACTAACAGTACTATTCCTTTCATCCCTGGCCCTGTTGCAGCTGACTACCAAACCACGACGCTAACCACGACTATCGCAAACCCCAACTCACCTTGTCCTTTCAGTTTAATTTCACTCGACGCGAACACATCCATCTTTCTCCTGACCAACATAATACCAATCCAATCCTTCTGGCTCTCCTCCACACCACATACAAAGGATTACAAAGGACTGCAAAGGCGGAGCATGCCAACAGGAGACCTTTTGGTCCATATCTAGGTCGGATGCGAAAAAATCATAATAATAATGAATTAATAAATAAAAACTATAATAATGTAAATAACAAATAAAATACATAAATAAATGCATAGGTATAGTTAAATAATAAAAAACAGGTAAATAGAAAATAATAATAAATTGACATATAACTAATAATAAATAAGAATCAGACAAATGATAACAAAACAAAAACAAATAATATAAAATAAATTATAATCATTACAGCATCTTGCTTAGGTGTTTATCTAAATGATTCTTAAAGCTTCGAACTGAACTACATTGCACTACCTGTGCAGGAAGTTTATTCCATTCATTAACTACACGGTTGGCGAAGTTGTTTCTACCCATATTTAATTACCTAGTTACTGAGGTTCTGCTAGGAATCCTCCTCTCATACCATCTTATTATTTAACTTTCTCATGAGTACAATATAGAATAGATGTTCCCTGGTCCTCTCTCTGCCGTATCTAGTTGCCTTCTAAGAATGAAATTTTAGGAATAGTAGAGACTAAATTAAAGGGCGCAGTAGAAAAGAACAACAATAGTACAAAAGAAAGTAATCATTCCTTTACGAGTAGATTTTCTCTAAATCAGACGAGAGACCAGTGTCTCTGGTCTGTTCGGGTGCCCTAACAGTTCCGGAAATATAAAAGGTTTACAAAGGATTACAAAGGCGGAGCATGCCGACAGGAGACCTTTTGGTCCATATCTAGGTCGGATGCGAAAAAAATCATAAATGATAAATAGATGAGTGAATAAATAAAAAACTATAATAATGTAAATAATAAATAAAATACATAGATAAATGCATAGGTATAGTTAAGTAATAAACAAACAGGTAAATAGTAAATAATAATATTTTGACATATAACTAATAATGAGAATTAAGCAAATAATAATAAACAAACGGACAAATGATAACAAAACAAATAAACAAATTATATAAAATAAATTTTAGTCATTACAGCATCTTGCTTGATCACATATACCCACACAGTCAAAACCCCAGAATGTGTTCATCAATGTAAAAAAAAAAAAACAATGACAGAAGGGAACAAGCTTAGTTTGGAGAGGACATGATCGACAGCCTCCATAAATTCACTGACTAAGACAGAAGGAGACGGAGGGAAGCCTGAGGCGTCGAGGATGATCCTCGAGGGGCCGGGACTAGTCTTTGAGAGTGACATGACTCCTGGGAACCAGGTACGATGGTGGAACAATGGATCGGGAGGAAATTTAGAACCGAGGTTCACAAGCTCAGGGTGTGTAAAAAGGTGATCTAAGAGGTTTCTGTGTGTGCGTGCGTGCGCGTGTATATTTATGTGTGATTCACTTTGGTCTTTAGATCACGTGTTGGACTCAAGATCGACAGCTATTTCCCTCCCGGAAGAGAGCTCATAGCTCGTATGACCGATCTATGGGTAATGCTGTGACCTTACACGCACACATACCCCCAACTCCCCGCCCACGAGAGTTGGAATAACGACTCTAATCTAAGCGATACTGAAATTATTTCAGCCCTGGGCAGGATTCGAACCCAGACCGCCGTAGTGACAGTCAGGGACTCTATCAACCGCGCCACCGAGTCGTGCGTATATTTGTGTGTGTGTGTGTGTGTGTGTGTGTGTGTGTGTGTGTGTGTGTGTGTGTGTGTGTAAGGTTCTCACCAACAACACAACCATGTGCGCATGCGCGCAAGTGTGCTCTACCCGCAGCGAAGCAGGGATGCTACCTGCCGCTCTGTCTGTCTGTCTGTCTAGTATCAAACTAACAAAAGATCCCTGTTTGTTGCTCCCAAATGGCCATCACCAATACTCCCCCTTCCCCCTTTTGTTTCCCTTGAGGATCCTCCTCCCCCCAAGCCCGACTCCCTCCTAATCTCCCTCCCATTCCTAACTCCCCCAACCCCCCCCCCTCCCTTTCATCTCCGTCCGTCTGAATCTGTTGGAATCTGTCGGAACCTAACATTCCTGTCCTTCTTTGTGTGATTACCTCAAACCCACAGGAGACAGCAATTATCTTTCGGGCATTTTGTTTGTTGGGAGATGATTTGATTAAGCAGAGGATTTCATATCGTTCAAAAGGCAAAGCCCTACCCGAAGGCGGTTTAATTGTCAGCCTTCACGACATCCAGGTTCCATGAACTGCAAACTGGAAAAAATGGGAGTGCTGGAAGAAACAACAACAGGACAGGTCACATGTGAGGGATCACGACCATCGCATTACGTGGAACAACTCAAGGAAGATTATCACATATGAAACTTTCGTTGACAGTAACATCACTAAATCCACCTTTATTAAACTTACTATAAATAATAATTTGAATATAAGACCTCGGATGAGAATGCCTGGAAGAAGACCCCGAGGGAGACCTCGAATGAGATGGATGGACGGAGTGGATGAGGAGATGGAACAACTCAAGGAAGATTATCACAAATGAAACTTTCGTTGACAGTAACATCATTGAATCCACCTTTATCAAACTTACTATAAATAATAATTTAAATATAAGACCTCGGATGAGAATGCCTGGAATAAGACCCCGAGGGAGACCTCGAATGAGATGGATGGACGGAATGGATGAGGAGATGGAACAACTCAAGGAAGATTATCACAAATGAAACTTTCGTTGACAGTAACATCACTGAATCCACCTTTATCAAACTTACTATAAAAAATAATTTGAATATAAGACCTCGGATGAGAATGCCTGGAAGAAGACCCCGAGGTAGACCTCGAATGAGATGGATGGACGGAGTGGATGAAGAGATGGACAGAAGAGGAATAGATAAAGCAACCTGGATGGAAGCAGCACAGGACCGAAGGGCATGGAGAGGATTACTGTTGGTGAACCAGAATCTACCTGAGGTTCAAGATACAGCGGAGTGAGTGTGAGTGAGTATAGACCTCGAATGAATAACCTAAATTTATCATTAGAAAATTTGTTAAACATATCACGAATCCCGACTCACAGTATGGTGTAAGGTCAGAACATTTCATCACTGCGTAAGACTGGATTGTGGAAAGTCGCATCATGACATTTTCTCCCCTCCCCACTCCACTCTTTCTGTATATATATTTGTCTTAATATGTATACTCTGTACCTTCAAAATGGCAATATAGTCGAAAACATTCGGTTTTTTCAGTCTTTCATTTTCCATGTGGATCTGTACATTTGTGAATCACGTGTTCAAGTCATTTTTGCTATACACACACACACACACACACACACACACACACACACACACACACACACTCGCACAAACACACTCACACACACAAACACACACATATGTTTTATACACACAAACCCACCCACCCACCAACATATACAGTATATATATATGTGTGTGTGTGCATGTTTTATACGCACAAACCCACACACACATACGCGCATATATATATATTATACATACACACACACACACACACACACACACATTATATATATACATGGTGAGCTGTGTGTATGTGTGTGTGTGTGTGTGTGTGTGTGTGTGTGTGTGTATTCATGTATACATATCAGTACCACCAGTTCCCCTAAGCACACAAACATACGTAGACGTCAATAACAAAACAATACTACACCTATCCACGTATTCCCCTCTCTCCCCCCCCCCGGTTCGACATCCCCCGGGGGGACGGCGGCGCGCGGAGGCGTGGCTTCCTGTCGACAGCAGCCCCCGGAGGGGGGGGGGATCCCCGGTCCTGCTGGGTGCCAACTTGTGGTATGACACGAGAGGACACAATGGGATAATTGCGTACAATTTCTCGATCAAAGGGTCAGTAGGATGTAATGTAGGGGGAAGCAGATGTATGGGGCAGGGAGTCCAGAAACTATAGGGATATAAAAAGGCCAACGCCGCCAATGTACACGAGACTATTATAGTCCGTCTATACTAAGGATATCCTTAATATGAATAAAACTTGAGTGCCCTTACAAGAAAACACACACACACACACGCGCGCGCGCGCGTAGACACACACAGATACACATCAGTCTATACATACGAAAAAAAATATATATATATATATATATATATATATATATATATATATATATATTTTCATCCTTGTAAAGACTACCATCTAATATCTGTTGGGATGTGAGGACGGTAAAAATTATTATTATTTTTTTTTTTTTAACTGTAGTATCGATAGTACTAGCGGCGTACACAGCCATATTACTACACTGTGTACTGTAATATATATATATATATATATTATATATATATATATATATATATATATATATAAATGTACTAGCACATTTGTAAATGACACACAGGAAACCCACAGTCGGAGAAATTTTTTTTTACTTCTATTACCAAAGGCATTTTCTTTTTTCAGTTTTAATGGAAATCTCTTAAATTCCAATATACCATAATAAAGTGTCAAATATCTTCCCTCAGTTGTGCGCGCGTACTGGCCAGCTACAAGTTGGTGTGGGTCAGTTGTCCAGCCACTGCCAACTGTCAGCTGCGATTAACTGACCTTAGATGAAAACCGACCAGAAATTACGATTTGAGTAAGTCTCACTAAACCAGCTCTCTCTCTTTCTGTCCCTCCCTCTCCCCCCTCTCTCTCTCTTATTTCTCTGGCACCATGATACCAGTTAAGATGTCTTATCATAGCTCTCTCTCTCTTTCTCTGGCACCATGACAACAGTTGTTTTATCATTCTCTCTCTCTCTCTCTCTCTCTCTTTTTCTCTGGCACCATGATACCAATTAAGATGTTTTATCATAGCTGTCTCTCTCTCTCTCTCACTCACTCTTTTTCACTGGCACCATGATACTAGTTAAGATATTTAATTATGGCTCTCTCTCTCTCTCTCTCTCTCTTTTACTGGCACCATGATACCAGTTATGATGTTTTATCATAGCTCTCTTTCTCTCTCTCTCTCTCTCTTTCACTGGCACCATGATGCCAGTTAAGATGTTTTAACACATCTCTTTCTCCCTCTCTCTTTTTCTCTAGCACCATGATACTGGTTGAGATATTTGATCATAGCTCTCTCTCTCTTTCTCTTTTTCACTGGCACCATGATACCAGTTAATATGTTTTATCATAGCTAACACCACGCGAATTTATTCAGATGAAGACAGGGTGTGTGGGGAAGGCATCACCGTCTTGATCTAACCTAATTCTTTGTCCTTCAATTCTATAAACAGACCAAATCCTGCTGAAGTTGACTGAAACGCAACTGAACCTCGTTTAATAACTGAAATTATTAATTCCAGCTCCTAAACCTAAGACAGAAGGAGAGAGAGATAGACAGAGAGAAAGATATAGAGATAGAGATAGAAAGATAGATATAAAGATATAGAGAAAGAAAGATATATATAGATATAGAGAAAGATATAGAGATAGAAAAATAGAGATATAGAGATAGATAGAGAGGGAGAGAAAGATAGATATAGAGATAGAAAGATAGAAATATTGAGATAGATAAAGATATAGAAAGATAGATATATAGGGAGAAAGATATAGAGATAGAAAGATAGAGATATAGAGATAGAGAGACAGAGATAGAAAGATAAATATAAAGAGAAAGATATAGAGATAGAGAAAGAGAGAGAGAGAGAGAGAGAGAGAGAGAGAGAGAGAGAGAGAGAGAGAGAGAGAGAGAGAGAGAGAGAGAGAGAGAGAGAGAGACTGGACGGCCACAGTCTTTAATCGAGGTCGCCTCCACCTTTTCGCTGTGGTCACCCCCGCTCCCCCAACCGAATAAAATCGCCCGGCGTCACTGTGATGAGAGGGGTTAAAGGTAGATTGGTAGATGGATAGATAGGAAGGTTAGGTAAGTTGGTTGGTGAGTAGATAGGTAGGTATCGAAGTGGGTAGACAGCTGGGTAGGTAGTTACGTGGATAGGTGGGTGTGTAAGTACGTAGGGTATGCATGTATATGTGTATGTATGTAGCCTACATGTGTATGCTTATATGTATGTAACCTATATGTGTATGTATGTAGCCTACATGTGTATATGTGTGTAACCTATATGTGCATGTATGTATATATGTATGTATTTATGTATATATGTATGTATGTAGCCTACATGTGCATGCTTATATGTATTTAACCTATATGTGTATGTATGTATGTAGCCTACATGTGTATATGTATGCAACCTATATGTGCACGTATGTATATAGCCTACATGTGTATGCTTATATGCATGTGACCTATATGTGTAATTGTGTATGTATGTATGTAGCCTACATGTGTATATGTATGTAACCTATATGTGCATGTATGTGTGTATATAGCCTACATGTGTATGCTTATATGTATGTAACCTATATGTGTATGTATGCATGTAGCCTACATGTGTATATGTATGTAACCTATATGTGCACGTATGCATATATGTATGTATGTTTTTATGTATGCATGGATGGGCGTAGGTACATACGTAGGTAGGCAAGTAGGGAGAGAGCCAAAGAGGTGGGCAGGCAGGAACGTAGGTAAGCAGGCAAGCAGGAAGGAGGAGATTGTATAGGTAAGTAGGCAGGCAATCAGGCTGACGGGCAGGTGGCTGGGTTGGCAGGTAAGGTAAGCAGGTACATAAATAGGCAAGTTAGATAGGTAAGAAAAAAGGCAGGAAGGCAGAAGTTGTATGGATAGGTAGTAGGCAACCGGGATGGTAGGTAAGGGAAGTAGGTAAGTAAGTAGGAAATGAAGTAGCTGAGTAGGTAAGAAAGAATGCAGGTAGGTAGATGGGCAGGCACGAGGAAAAGTGGACTGGCAGGTAAGATGTCTAGGTAGATACATAGGTAGGCTGCATAAGTAGGACGATTCATATGTTGACAGACACGCGAGCAGGCCAGTAGGTATACAAGCAGGCAGGCAGGCAAGTAGGCAAGTAGGCAGGTGGGTGGAACTCTACAATGGTTCTCCACAGGTATGACTTCTGTAAGAGAGGATCTGGTAAGGGAGTGAGGGTGGAGGTACTAAGGGGTCTCCTCTCTCTCTCTCTCTCTCTTCTTGTCTCTCCCTGGGAGTGGGCGGTCCCGTGGGTGCGGGTCTATTGTGTGTTGGCGGTGAGGTAATAACATTTATTAGATGTAATCACAGGTTAAAACGGAGCGTAAAGAGTCTTGGGCTCGTAAGTGTCACGTCACTGCTCGCGCGCTGAAACGCCTCCTCCGCCTTCCCGTCCGTGTCCGAACCCCCACCCCCCCACCCCTCCTTGCCCTCCTCCTCCTCCTTCTTCTTCCGTCTTCATCCTCCTCCTTCTCCTTCTTGTCCTCCCTCTTCGTCCTCTTCAGACGCTGGTCGCCTATCTAACATTTCTTCCTCTCTATTCACCTCCTCCTCCTTCTTCTTCCGTCTTCATCCTCCTCCTCCTCCCTCTTGTCCTCCCTCTTCGTCCTCTTCAGACGCTGATCACCCATCTAACATTTCTTTCTCTCCATTCCCCTCTTCTTCCTCCTCCTCCTCCTCCTTCTTCGTCCTCTTCAGACGCTGGTCGCCTATCTAACACTTCTTATCTCCATTCACCTCTTCCTCCTCCTCCTTCTTCCGTCTTCCTCCTCCTCCTTCTTGTCCTCCCTCTTCGTCCTCTTCAGAGGCTGGTCGCCTATCTAACACTTCTTCCTCTCCATTCCCCTCTTCTTCCTCCTCCTCCTCCTCCTTCTTCGTCCTCTTCAGACGCTGGTCGCCTATCTAACACTTCTTATCTCCATTCACCTCTTCCTCCTCCTCCTTCTTCCGTCTTCCTCCTCCTCCTCCTCCTCCTTCTTGTCCTCTTCAGACGCTGGTCGCCTATCTAACACTTCTTCCTCTCCATTCACCTCTTCCTCCTCCTCCTCTTCGCCTTCTTCGGAATCGGGTCGCCCACTTAGTACTTTTCCTTCTCCTCCATGTAAGACGTCTGCCTCTTTGTTTCCATCTCCTTATCATCTTATCCTTCCTCTCGAGAGGGCAACCCTCGAGAACGCTCCGCTGTCTGTCTCCAGGACATTTTATTCAGCCGAAGGAAACTCTGAACTCCTTCGAAAGATCCTTCGAGCGTCTTACTCCTCGAGAACGCTCCGCTGTCTGTCTCCTGGACATTTTATTCAGCCGAAGGAGACTCTGAACTCCTTCGAAAGATCCTTCGAGCGTCTTGCTCCTCGAGAACGCTCCGCTGTCTGTCTCCAGGACATTTTATTCAGCCGAAGGAGACTCTGAACTCCTTCGAAAGATCCTTCGAGCGTCTTGCTCCTCGAGAACGCTCCGCTGTCTGTCTCCAGGACATTTCATTCAGCCGAAGGAAACTCCGAACTCCTTCGAAAGATCCTTCGAGCGTCTTACTCCTCGAGAAAGCTCCGCTGTCTGTCTCCAGGACATTTTATTCAGCCGAAGGAAGCTCTGAAGTCTTTCGAAAGATCCTTCAAGCATCTTACTCCTCGACTCAAGTCTTTTCGTTCTGTTTGCCGCTCAGGATTGAAGACAAATTCCTCGAGCCGACACATCTTCTGCCTGAACTCCACAATCCTCCAATTATTCCCCCCCTCCTCCTCCTCCTACTCCTCCTCCTTAGGACACTTCGTCCTCTAAACACATTTCTTTGTATTTCATTTGTCTCCTTTTCGTTCCTTCTTTTCTCTTTTATCTTCCTCTTCTTCCATTCTTTATTCGAGAGCAAATTGTCTACTAAAGTTCCCCGTTGCTTCCATTTCCTTCCTCTTCCAATTCCTCTTCGTCTAAATTTTCCTTTTATTATTCCTCTTCTTCTTCTTCTTCCTTTTCTTTTTCGTCATCTTCCTCTTTTTCCTTCTCCAATTTTCCTCTTCATCCTCTATGCTTCTTCTTCTATTCTTCTCCTTCTGTTTTCCTCCCTTCCTCTTCCTTATCTTGCCTTGTTCTATTCCTCTTCTTCTTCCTCCTCCTCCTCCTCATTCTTTTCCCAGTCTTTTTCCTTTCCTCCTATTCTTCTTCTCCTTCCTCTTCTTCATCTTCTCGTTCCTCTTCATCTTCTCCTTCCTCTTCTTCATCTCTTCCTTCCTCTTCATCTCCCTCTTCCTCTTCTTCATCTCTTCCTTCCTCTTCTTCATCTTCCCCTTCTTCTTCATCTTCTCCTTCCTCTTCCTCATCTTCCCCTTCCCCTTCCTCTTCATCTTCTTCCTCTTCCTCATCTTCCCCTTCCTCTTCTTCATCTTCTCCTTCCTCTTCCTCATCTTCCCCCTCCTCTTCTTCATCCTATTCTTCTTCTCCTTTTCTTCCCCTTCCTCTTCTTCATCTTCTCCTTCCTCTTCCTCATCTTCCCCTTCCTCTTCATCTTATTCATCTTTCCCTTCTTCTTCTTTATCTTCTCGTTCCTCTTCATTTTCCCCTTCCTCTTCTTCATCTTCTCGTTCCTCTTCATCTTCTCCTTCCTCTTCTTCATCTCTTCCTTCCTCTTCATCTTCTTCATCTCTTCCTTCCTCTTCTTCATCTTCCCCTTCCTCTTCTTCATCTTCTCCTTCCTCTTCCTCATCTTCCCCTTCCTCTTCTTCACCTTCTTCCTCTTCCTCATCTTCCCCTTCCTCTTCTTCATCTTCTCCTTCCTCTTCCTCATCTTCCCCCTCCTCTTCTACATCCTATTCTTCTTCTCCTTTTCTTCCCCTTCCTCTTCTTCCTCTTCTCCTTCCTCTTCCTCATCTTCCCCTTCCTCTTCATCTTATTCATCTTTCCCTTCTTCTTCTTTATCTTCTCGTTCCTCTTCATTTTCCCCTTCCTCTTCTTCATCTTCTCGTTCCTCTTCATCTTCTCCTTCCTCTTCTTCATCTCTTCCTTTCTCTTCATCTCCCTCTTCCTCTTCTTCATCTCTTCCTTCCTCTTCTTCATCTTCCCCTTCCTCTTCTTCATCTTCTCCTTCCTCTTCCTCATCTTCCCCTTCCCCTTCTTCATCTTCTTCCTCTTCCTCATCTTCCCCTTCCTCTTCTTCATCTTCTCCTTCCTCTTCCTCATTTTCCCACTCTTCTTCATCCTATTCTTCTTCTCCTTTTCTTCCCCTTCCTCTTCTTCATCTTCTCCTTCCTCTTCCTCATCTTCCCCTTCCTCTTCATCTTATTCATCTTTCCCTTCTTCTTCTTTATCTTCTCGTTCCTCTTCATTTTCCCCTTCCTCTTCTTCATCTCCTCCTTCCTCTTCTTCATCTTTCCCCCTTCTTTTTCCTCATCTTCCCTTTCACCTTCCTCTTCTTCAACTTCCTCTTCTTCATCTTCCCCTTCCTCTTCTTCATCTCCTTCATCTTCCCCTTCCTCTTCTTCATCTTCCCCTTCACCTTCCTCTTCTTCATCTTCCCCTTCCTCTTCTTCATCTTTCCCTTCACCTTCCTCTTCATTCCCTTCACCTTCCTCTTCATCTTTTCCCCTTCCTCTTCTTCCCCTTCATCTTCCTCTTCTCCATATTCCCCTTCCTCTTCTTCATCTTTTCCCCTTCCTTTTCCTTATCTTTCCCTTCCTCTTCCTCATCTTCCTCTTCACCTTCCTCTTCATCTTCCCTTTCCTCTTCCTCATCTTCACCTTCCTCTTCTTCCTCTTCCTCATCTTCTCCTTCCTCTTCCTCATCTTCCCCTTACACTTCCTCTTCCTCATCTTTCCCTTCATCCTCCTCTTCTTCGTCTTCCCCTTCCTCTTCCTCATCCCTTCCCCTTCCCCCTATTAACAATAACAATTCGAGTCCTCCCTGGGCCGCGCATCCCGAAGAGAGCGGCCCCGTCTGAACCTCAACTCGCCCCTCAGGTAAGACCAAAAGCAGATAAATGTGGTTCTATCAAACGCCAATCAGTTTCATTCAGTTTACGACAAAGCCAACGGTGCTAAGATATATCTTTTCTACGACCACACATCTGTGATTAATATTCATTCTTGGAGATTTAGTGACACCTCTACGGCCCAGAGTAACGCAGCACTGTTTTATGATCGGGACCTCATCTCCACTCAAAGTAGAATGCTGATCAATTTTCATTTCTACTGTCCCTCCTGTCTACTGATCTCCATACCTCCTTTATCACCTCTATGGCTCGTTTCACACGTATCGACTTTTCGTCGTGCGAAGTCCACGACACGACGTCGTGTTCTCAAATAATCATGGGTGTCTGTGGAAGCTTTCACACGTCACGGCCACGTGTGAAAGCGTCCATAGACATCCATGGTTATTTTAGAGTACGACGTCGTGTCGTGGACGGCGCACGGCTAAAAGTCGATACGTGCGAGTTGTCCCTAAGGAGAGAAGCGCCGGTGGAATGTTTCCTCTATCAAAATCCGAGTAGACATTTATACATTTTTTTCAGGATAACACAAGTAGGTAGGTAGGAAGGCAGGTGTTGTATAGGTAGGTAGGCAGCTAGGTCACGGTAGCCCAGTGGATAACGTGTCGAACTTGCGAGCGGGTGGTCGTGAGTTCGATTCCCGCTGCATACTTAAAAAAAAAAAAAAAAAAAAAAAAGAGGAATACCACACAAAAATATGTAGACAGGTTAAGGATATCTGTAGGAGAAGAAATAACAAATGTCATCTTGTTAAGAAGAGCCATGTGCAGACAGGAATGGAGCTCAAAGGTGGCCAACGTCTATGTTGATCCGGCACCACGGTAAGGTAAAGTGTGTAACACATACACCAGCCTGAGTTTACTCCGCCATACTATTTCATTCACCATTTCCGTGGCACCTTGTAATGGCGACATATAATATTCCTTGTGTGTTGTACATACGTATTTGTAATATTGTTTATTTATCATTATACATTTAATGTATTATTGCGAGAATCAAGTGTTCATATTAAGCGTGTATTTCCCGCCTTGTAATGGTGACATAATATTCCTTGTGTGTTGTACATACGTATTTGTAATATTGTTTATTTATTATTATACATTTAATGTATTATTGCGAGAATCAAGTGTTCATATTAAGCGTGTATGTATTTCCCGCCTTGTAATGGTGACATAATATTTCTTGTGTGTTGTACATACGTATTTGTAATATTGTTTATTTGTTATTGTACATTTAATGTATTACTGCGAGAATCAAGTGATCATATTAAGCGTGTATGTTTTTCCCGCCAAGTCTGAGCTTGGTGGCGTGGCTTGGCGTCAGAGTCAGTTTTGATCCTGCTTACGAAGCGACCGCACGCTTGTTTCTGTAGTGCTTTATGAATTACATACTTGATACATTCTTCATTAGCTACCCAATACAATCTCTCTCCACACTGGGCAGCTTCGACGGGCTTCACCAGCGCCGACAGTTGAGAGTTCGTTTGAGTCAAAACGACTTCGGTTACGATATTTGAATTTTCAAATCTCCAAATATCAAATTATATTTCCGTCATATATAGCAAAGCTGAATGACGAACTTAGAGATTGTAAACCTATACGATTGTTAGACAATGCTGTTGAAATGTTCTTAGAAAGTCTAGATTTCTGAAAGCGAAGTCATATTCTAGTTGTTCAAATGATGGTTGGAGGTAGGATGTCGAAGGAAAAATAGCCCAGTGTGATAGTCCCTTAAGGAAGGAGGTTACGCTAGGAGGCGCTTAACTGCGACCAAACCGTTACCTTTGCCTTATGTGCTTGGCCTGCCTGGGGAAGGAGCTGTCCCCGATAGCTGTTGGGAAATGACCAGACCTGGGCGCACTCCTCGGTGCGTTTCTAAGTGTCTTGACTGCCATGACTTTGCTCAAGACACAGAGGAACGCACCTAAGAACACACCGAGGAACGCGCCCAGCTCAGGAAATGACCATGAGTTCGTAACATGAGGACAGATGAAAGACAACGAGTGGCACGTTAGTTTCGAACTAGACTTGCTGGGCCCGAGTTCTATCCTCACAGTTTGGGGTGACTAGTACTTACTTCCCTCCTAGTGTGAGATTGTCTTCCTAGTATGTGAAAGGTCAAATTACTGTTATTTCATGCTACTTGTTGTTGCTGCTTTTTATGGTGTTGTTTTTGCTGTACCATTCTGATCTATCAAAAATGTAAAACTGTCGTTGGTGTATCAATCAATCAATACTGTCGGTTAATCGATCACATTGTGAAAATCTTGTGTTGTTGTTGTTGTTGCTGGTGTAAGACTGTAGTTGAATCAATAATGATGTAAAAATGCTGTTATTGTTGTTGTATTACTGTGGGAACAACAACAACAACAATGTAAAAAAACAGTAATTAGATTGTATAACCCACAGCGTGCCACGCTGGCGCACTGGTTTCCACCTCGCCTATCACTATACACGCATGAGGTGTCCGACACCAGAGTGCGGACGACAGTCTAAACAAGATCAGAGCTGTTCACTTCAGGAAAAAAAAACTAAAAAAAAAACTAAGGCTATAGAGAAACGAGGGAGCGAAAGAAGCCAACCAGGCTTCCTTGAAACACGTTCCCGAGTTACAATCAATATATTTACTCGAGTCCGTTGACTAGAACATCTCATAATATTACATACATCAAGTAAAGAAGAAGACATAGATGAATAAGAAGAAGAAGAAGGAGGAGGAGGAGGTGAAGGAGGAGAAGACGGAGGAGAGGAAGAAGAAAAAGAAAATGAAGACAAAGAAGAAGGAGAAGGAGGAGGAGGAGAAAGAGGAGGAGGAGGAGGAGAAAGACGAGGAGGAGGAGGAGGAGGAGGAAGAGGAAAAAAGGAAGACTGAGATAACGCCTAACCAGCTGCCCCCTCCCTCTCCCGCTTGGACGGAGTCCCCCCCAAAGAGGAGGAGGAGGAGGGGGAGGAGGAGGGGGAGGAGGAGGAGGAGGAAGAGGAGGAGGAGGAGGAAGAGGAACCTCCGGAAAAAAGACGAAGAGAACGGATCCAGCCCAGTCACGACTCAATTATGGTTGGGACCTTTTAGTGCCGTCAAATAATACACCGCCTCGCGAAGACGCCCCGTTGTAAAACCTTACCCCCCTCGACCTGGCCGCCCAAGGGACGACCTATCTGTCGCAGAGGTCTTCACGCCGACTCAGAGGACCGAGGGCAAGTCCTCGCATCGAACCGGACTCCCACGGCACCGATGGTAGCGCCAGTGGCTGAAGCACGGGGAGATCGGCAGCCATCGGGAGAACGGGGGAACTGAGAATGGGCCAGTAAACGACGCCAATTATAATGCATGGATTATATATATATATATATACATATATATATATATATATATATATATATATATATATATATATATATACATGTGTGTGTGTGTGTGTGTGTGTGTGTGTGTGTGCGTGTGTGTGTGTGTGTGTGTGTGTGTGTGTGTGTATGTGTGTGTTGAGACATTGTGACAGGGTTGAGGAAGAAGAGAAAGATATGGGTCTAGGGCCGAGTTTATACCTGGGCGGTTTCGCTTACATCTTCTTCACATTCCTCTGAAGAAGCTGTAAGCGAAACCGGTCAGGAATAAACTCGGCCCTAGACCCATGTCTTTCTCTTCCTCCTTCCTCATATATATATATATATATATATATATATATATATATATATATATATATATATATATATATTGATGTAAATGGGAGTAGGAAACAGGAGTCCTAGTCTGGGTGTATTACTGAATACTTTCGCAGACATGCTGCCAAGCTAGTCAGGAATAAAATCAGACTAAGACTCCTGTGTTCCCTACTCCCACTCACATCAACCTGTCAGAAGCTCTCTCTCTCTCTCTCTAAAAATATATATATATATATATATATATATATATATATATATATATATATATATATATATATATATATATATTATATGCACACACACACAAACTCATCAGAACGCTGATTCAATCTATAAGGTAGAAACTTTGCCCGACATCACGTGAGCAATCGTTAAAATAAACTTCCCGCAGAGGATATCGCATGAAATAAACCTGAAGTTTGATCGACTCTGTATGACATGTAATATACATGTCCCAATATTAAAATGGATTCCAGCACTTTCCTTCTGAACCCACAACCAGGTTTGTAAGTTCAGATTTGTCACAGTCCAACCGATGATTTAATTTGTTCACGTGTTGGAACACGGATGAGCTTTCTTGACCTTATCTGATTGACCTTTTATGGTCATTTAACCCATTCAACTCCGATGACAAGATGTCTTGTCATTTGGTCAAATAAAACAAAAAATCATAAAACACCAAAATGTTTGATCAAACACCAGAAAAATATGACGTCAATCCTCGCTTCGCTGCGAGCGAAGCGAGGATTGACGTCATATTTTTCTGGTGTTTGATCAAACATTTTGGTGTTTTATGATTTTTTGTTTTATTTGACCAAATGACAAGAATATTGTCATCGGAGTTTAATGGGTTAATCTTGTCCTTGGGTTTCTCCCCGTCTGACCGACGTATGTTAGGTTACAAACTTTACACGGAGGGAATTATACCCATGGGAAATGTTCTTCTATCAACCTCTGATGAACATTAACAACTTTTTTATTAATAGTATTCGGGAAATTATGAATTAAATCTACCTTTGTCCAATTTTCTTCTTAAAGATAATTAAATTTCTTCTTAATGATAATTAAATTTACCTTTGTCCAAATTTCTTCTTAGAGATATGGTAAATTTAGTACAACTTTTTTTATTAACAGTATTCGGGTAATTATGAATTAAATTTACCTTTGCCCAATTTTCTTCTTAAAGATAATTAAATTTCTTCTTGATGATAATTAAATTTACCTTTGTCTAAATTTCTTCTTAAAGATAAGGTAAATCAAACACATAATTACCCGAATAATATTAATAAAAATGTTGTTAATGTTCATCAGAGGTTGATAGAAGAACATATCGGGAAAAGATTGTAACCTAGCATACGTCGGTCAGACGGGGAGTGACCCAAGGACAAGGTTAAATGACCATAAAAGGTCAATCAGGCAAGGTCAACAGAATTCATCCGTTTTCCAACACGTGACCAAACTAAATCACCAGTTGGACTAGGACAAATCTGAACTTATTTGCAAATCTGTTTGTGGGTTCAGAAGGAAAATGCTGAAATCCATTTTTATAGACCATCTCCCAAATATGAATATTTCTAAGGGTCAATGGACTCCAAACATAATTTCAGGATTATTCATTACAAAACAGTTAATACATATCCTTCCCCTCCACGTGACCTGACTTCATGTCATCCTCAGGTCACTAGAGAGTGAGGGTAGTAATATTTACTCCTTCCCTAGTTCCTTTCCTTTTGTAAGAGGTTGCAATTTAGAGATAGCATCCTCCACCCACTTTGTACTACTGAAGAGGGTTGCAGTTATCACTCTAAATACAGAGATTTGCTTATTCAATTTTTTCTTTCTTTCGACTGTGGTGTCATCTGTGATTTACAAATGTGTTACTACATTTTTCACTAGTGATGTATATATATATATATATATATATATATATATATATATATATATATATATATATACACACATATACAGTATGTGTGTGCGTGCACGCGGGGCGTGTGTGTGTGTGTGTGTGTGTGTGTGTGTGTGTGTGTGTGTGTGTGTGCGCGCGTGTGTGTATGTGCGTGC
>NC_134801.1:21165842-21170842 GCF_046742065.1 Oratosquilla oratoria
AAGGCGATACAATTTCACCGAAACTATTTACAGGTAGCTTGGAAGATATTTTCAGAAGATTGAGTAGGGAAAATAAAGGTTTAAAGATTAACGGCGAATAATTTAACCACCTAAGATCTGCGGATGACATTATTCTTATTTCAGAAAGAGCAGAAGACTTGCAAGATATGCTGAGTGATCTAAACAAGGAAAGTGTCAAAGTAGGGTTGATAATGAATAAAAGTAAAACCAAAGTAATGTTCAATACGAAAGTTCAAAGTAAAGAGATTGTAATTGATGATAAGAATCTTGAGGAAGTTGAAGAGTATAATTATTTAGGCCAGATGGTGAAAGTGACGAAAGATCATGATAATGAAATAAAAAGACGCATTACAATTGGTTGGAAAATGTTTGGTAAGTATAATAAGATCCTGAGAGGCTCTCTACCTTTATGTTTGAAACGTAAAGTTTACAATCAATGCATTCTACCAGCAATAAATTACGGTTGTGAGGCTTGGAAACTAACGAGGGCAATGGAAACAAAACTAAAGACAGCACAGAGAAGAATGGAGAGATCAATGATGGGAATAACGCTGAGAGACCGAAAGAGAGCAAGTTGGGTGAGAGAGCAGACTAGAGTGAAAGATATTATGGAAGCAGTAAAAGAGAGAAAGTGGAATTGGGCAGGTAAGTTAGTGCGAACGACTGATGAGCGATGGAGCAGTGACGAGTTGTCGTATGCTACGGAAAGCCTCCAGCTTCGGGTTGTGACGAACTATCGCGTGCTCGGTTTTAGGGCGTTTTGTCCCATACTTCGTCACAACCATGCATACGACAACCCGCCACTGTCCGAGCTTCAGGTAAACTCCCCCCAGTGAACAGCAAGCATGAACACAAACATATAAAATGTAATATCATCGCTTCATTCTTCGGAACATTCTTCCCTCACCACAAAGTAAGAATATCCCAAGCTACTGAAGTAGGGTCTTGTACCCAAAATCGCGATCAAGCTAAAATGACTAACTACAATAAAGTTATAAACCTCCTTTCAAAGGAGAACAAGTCCATAGTAAGACATATGGTAAATACTCTTAAGAAAATAATAAGTGCACAACTAGCCATCACCTTCAATGAGGAATGAATAAAAGAAAATCTCTTGCCCATATATATATATATATATATATATATATATACATACATATATATATATATATATATATATATATATATATATATATATATATATAAACTCAGACACACTCTCGGAGAAAGATAAGCTAAGATACAGAGTAAATCGCATATTTCTGTGATCTCAGCTTATCTTTCTCTGAGAGTGGGTCTAAGTTTTATTTTACTCGTGTGTTAAATCAACATGTATATATATATATATATATATATATATATATATATATATATATATATATACTCGTATGTGTGTGCATACGTAAACACATAAAAAAAAAAAAAAAAAAAACGAGATCACCCCTTCCCCTTCCCTAACGTAACCAACCCTTCTTGGCGGGTTTCTCTCTGACCCCTCCTCCTCCTCCTCCTCCCCACCAGCTGGGGATGACGAAGCGGGAACGGGTCTCGAAGTGACGGTAACGAGAGGCGACCACGCCAAGGAGCCGCCACCGTAACGACCGTCACGTTGCCGTCACAGAGCTACCGTTACGTCTTAAAAAATCCTCCTCAACCCGTGCTGTGCGTCGCAGTTTTCAGTGAGAGAAAGAGAGAGAGAGAGAGAGAGAGAGAGAGAGAGAGAGAGAATGTGTGTGTGAGAGGGTTATAGAAAGGGTTAACAACACCATATCCAAAATAAAGCAAGCTGGATTTGAGCACCAAAAATGCAGTAGGTATTTACCTAATTATGATTTACAGAAACAACAACGATACACACAGGTCTCTGTGTTCCCATCAGTCAAAATCGAGCGCGTGTGCGCGTATATGCACGTGTAAAATTGTGTGTGTGTGTGTGTGTGTGTGTGTGTGTGTGTGTGTGTGTGTGTGTGTGTGTGCGTGTGTGATTATACGCTACAAGGTAAGAGAGGTTAGTCTAGTTGTGTACTCGGGTGCACTCTTTAAACAAGCCAACACGAGTAGATTCAACTTAAGTTCTGATCAAGGATGGCAGTACATCACTGCATCTATCCCTATTGCCAATCTCATAGCCTTGGGCAAGAGCACGGGGGGGGGGGGAGAGAGAGAGAGAGAGAGAGAGAGAGAGAGAGAGAGAGAGAGAGAGAGAGAGAGAGAGAGAGAGATAAACAATGCGAGAGGCACCGGATGGAACGAGAAGAGGAAGAGAAGATTATGACAAACAGATGAAGACGAGGAAGGGGGGAAGAGAGACGATACACGGCGAAAGGAAGCGAATGAACGAGGCGAGAAGAGGAAAAAGGCGATGAAATAGTGCCAGAGGAAGTAGAATCGAGTGAAACATGGGTCGTGAAGCTCCTAGTGACGGTGGTCGTTCGAGTCACTAGTGGTAAGGAAGGTAATTGTGTTGACGAAGATTATGGTGATGGTAATGAAGGTGGTGGTGGTAGCGGTGGTAGCAGTGGTAGTAGTTGTGGTAGTGGTGGTGGTAGCGGTGGTAGTAGTGGTAGTAGTGGTAGTAGTAGTGGTGGTAGTAGTAATGGTGTTAACGGACTTAATGAACTTGTTAGAGGTGACTGGTGGTAAGGGAGGTAATTATGTTGACAAAGATGATGGTGATAGTAATGAAGGTGGTGGTGGTGGTGGTAGTGGTGGTGGTAGTGGAACTGGTTAAAGTTGTGGTAGTAGTGGTGGTAGTAGTAATGGTGTTAACGGACTTAATGCACTTGTTAGTGGTGACTGGTGGTAAGGGAGGTAATTGTGTTGACGAAGATGATGGTGATGGTAATAAAGGTGGTGGTGGTGGTGGTAGTAGTGGAACTGGTTCAAGTTGTGGTAATAGTGGTGGTAGTAGTAATGGTGTTAACGGACTTAATGAACTTGTTAGAGGTGACTGGTGGTAAGGGAGATAATTGTGTTGACGAAGATGATGGTGATAGTAATGAATCTGGTGGTAGTGGTAGTAGTGGTGGTGGTAGTGGAACTGGTTAAAGTTGTGGTAGTAGTGGTGGTAGTAGTAATGGTGTTAACGGACTTAATGAACTTGTTAAAAGTGACTGGTGGCAAGGGAGGTAATTGTGTTGACGAAGATTATGGTGATGGTAATGAAGGTGGTGGTGGTGGTAGTGGTGGTAGTAGTGGAACTGGTTAAAGTTGTGGTAGTAGTGGTGACAGTAGTAATGGTGTTAACGGATTTAATGAACTTGTTAGAGGTGACTGGTGGTTGTGGTAGTGTTATCAGCGCTGGTAGTAGTGGTGGTGTTATTTGAACTGATAGTAGTTGTGGTGATTGAGGTGGCTGTGGTGATAATTGTAGTTGTGACGGTGGCGGTAGTGGTGGTGGTTGTGGTAATGGTGGTGTTTTAGGTGGTAGAGGCAGTGACGTAATGATGCTGGTGATAATGATGACGACGGCAGTAATGTTTGTGGTGGTGATGACCATGATGTTGGTGGTAAACGAAGGAACGGTGATGACTGGGGTCTGAGATGGTGGTGGTGCAAGGAATCACGGTGATGGTGACAAAACGCTGGTGTTAATAGGTCAAACTGGGTGACGATGGTAGAAATAATGATGACAAAAACTGAAGGTGGGGGGTGGGGTGGGGGGAGAGAGAGTAAATGTCTGTAAGCCCTCAGGCAAGCCAACTGCCCACCTCCCCCTCCCCCCCACCCCCGCCGGCTGTCACTACTCGGCATAGTTGCATCCCAACATTGTACTTGGAGTGTGACCCGCCTCTCCCACTCCCTATACTCCACCACCACCTGGCCCCAACTCCCTGAATACCGTGGCTCCCTCTACACATGAATCTAAACAAATTACTCTTCATTTTACGGGGAAACATTCAGCTACCCCGTCTCTCATCGAGATCCTAATCCAGCGTTTCTCAACCTTTTTTACCCTTGTGTAACCCTTAAAATAAATTGCATGTTTCAAGGAACCCCTGCGCAAAAAACAAAAAGCAAAAAAACAAAAACATATATACCATATCTTTCTCATTTTATTTTCATCGTAATAATAGGTTAGATAGGATGATGTCTATTACATTATTACAATAACCAAGAATATGTCGTGCGTGTTTAATTATATTACCTATGTGGAATTAAATAAAAAATCAAAAGTGCATTAGCTTATCTCACTTGTTCTCGCGGAACCTTAGGGACCCTTTACGGAACCCTTAAGGACCTTTTGCGGAACCCTTAGGGACCTTTTGCGGAACCCTTAGGGACCTTTTGCGGAACACTTAAGGACCTTTTGCGGAACCCTTAGGGACCTTTTGCGGAACCTTAGGTTTCCGGGGAACCCTGGTTGAGAAACGCTGCCCTAATCCATCTAGGGGGACGGGCCTTCACCCTCATCTGTTCGCTATTATCATCTGACGCTTGCAAGGAGAAGCGACGCTGGCCGACGCGGGAGCGAAGAAGTCCACGATGCCGACGCCGTGACTCCGAGCAATGTGTGCCTTCGGGCTCGGCTTCAGGCACTCCTCGTGTGTAGTTCCACCCGCTCACTCACACAAACGGAATGCCGCCGGGGATTAAGTGTGTACAAATGATGAGATAAACCATGCCCTTCGCTCTCTTTTTTTTCTCTCTCTCTCCTCGTTCTCTTTTCCTCTCGTATGACTCATTTAGTCCGACAATCTTTTCGTATTACAAACATGTTCGTGGCGTAGTCGAAAGCGTGCTTGTCTCGTATTAGCTTTGATGTGGGTTCGAATCCCGCACTACTCTCTACGATTCACAGAAGTGACTGTTACCTAACTCAACAGTCCAAGCCCATAGGACAAAGGTGGTGGCTTCGGCCATACTTATGCGCATAAACACAATGCAACATATATATATATATATATATATATATATATATATATAAATATCTATATATATATATAGATATATATATATATCATATATATTCCTATATA
>NC_134801.1:21183342-21188342 GCF_046742065.1 Oratosquilla oratoria
AATTAATGAAGTGTAGAACTCACCTAGATATTGATGTACTAGAAAAATACACAAGATCTTGGGAAAAATACATTGGTGGAAGGGTTCTTGCTAAGTAGAATAAAATCATCTGATGGTAGGTTAAATAAATACAAGGCATCTGTGGTGGAAAGCAACACTTCATCTGCGTCTTTTTTCTATCATAGAATCGTCTGTCGGCAGAGTAGGATAGACACAGGTCTCTTATGGCGAAAAGTAACCCATTCTTTAAAGAGGAGATCTTCCTGGACAGATTAATATCATCGGTAAAATTCCAGAAACAAGCAGGCACTAATGTCTAACATGAAACTTCGTTGTACAATAGCTTTTACACTAACCTAACCATCCCATAGAAGAAATAGATCTTAAAAAAAAAAAAATAATAATAATAATAATAATAATAATAATAAATAAAAAATAAAAAAGCGTGATACTGGAACAGAACCAAGTCATCTAATAACAGATAAGATAAAGAATAAAGAGAAGTTTCTTATGGACAGCAAGACATTCATTTGTTTGTGTGTCAAGATTTGGCTGGAAAGCAAACACTACTGGGGAAAACAGATTTTATTAAGTTGAATTTGGGCGCCAGGAAGATATGGTTCGCTCTGGCTGCGAGAAAGAATTGTGGTAAGGGGGTTGGGGAAGACGGTGAGGGAGGTAACGACTATGGTTTCAAGTAGAGTCCCAAGGCGATCTGCTAGACGGGGAGGGGAAGGAGTAGGAGACGGCTACGACGGCAAAGAGTTAGGCCCACTGTGTGATGCTCCGAGGCGATCTAAATTTTGGGCGATTTCGTCCAGCTTATATACCCGTGTCAGATCATAACCAGTGCTCTTAATTGGCGTGAGGACAAAGTGTCGATTCCTGGGAAGTCAAATGCAATACGTTCTCAGACCGCTGACCTAACCAGGATGGAATGTATGGAGATGGTACTGCACGTGCGTTCCTCAGAGAACCGTTGTCTGTCCCGACGAAGCCGGCCGAGGTGTAGGTGTTCTTGGTCATCGTGGGAGCCGACAGGTTCCGTTCTTAGGTAGCCGATCTAACCAAGATGGGGTGTATAGAGCTGGCACTGCACGTGCGTTTCCTCAAAGAACCGCTTGTGCGACTCACGCGCCCGTATGGCGCGAGCAATTCCTTTGGGGCATCGTGGGTCGAGGGGTCAAGAGAAGATGTGAGGACAATTGCCTCACACTGCAGAAGGAGATTTATTGTTGGATTGAATAGAATCGCCTGGTGACGCCTAAAAGATGACAACACAATCATCCACCCTACAAGAAATTTTAGTCGTAACGCGCTCCGCGAGGTGGCTAAGCATGAAAGCCTTTGTCGAAACACAGGGTTGCAAAACTGTCATTGTCGTCGCGTGATGGCACTTGGGGATTCGATCCGACTCCCTTTGGATTCTCGCCTCCAGACCAGGGTGACCAGAATTCTCGAGCGGGAATATGCTAAACAGCTGAAATTAAGCTAGCTTGGCATAAATAATGTTGAATATTTTATTCTTCTTAATACGTTCGGTTTATGTTATACCCGTATGGTTTTTTTCTTTCTTATTAACACAGTACTATCTCGAAGAGAAATATGATAAATTCAGCGTATTTTACTAAATTCGGTCACCTTGCTCCAGACGCGGTCCTCTTGGCCGCTCGTCTTCCACATTTATCAAAATAGTTTTCGCTAAACAACTGAAAAGCCCGTTTTCCTATTAATTCGAAATAAGTAGATCACCGTTCGAACCAAACAGCTACCGGTAATTTCTACTCGAACTGCAGGTCCAAGCACACAGGGTACAGGAGACGATTTCAGCCAAAGCTAAGTACCTGCTAGTGTCAACTATTCCGTATTAGTCTCTTCAATGAAGTGACGCCCTTTATATCAAACATTGTTTAAAAAAAATCTAAAATGACCAAGGACCATTCACATAGTGATTCAACCCTCAATTGAACAAAATTTTGCGTTGATGCTTCTTCTTTTCCTTTTGACGTTTGCCATTTTCATATAGGGTCGTCATTCCTCGCTAGTCGTTTCCACTGGTTTTGGTCCATCACCTGCTCCTTCTCCAGCTATTTCTCCTTAAGGTCCTCTCTCAGTCTAACCTTCCAGCGCAGCTTGGGTCTCCCTCACCTGCATCTCCCCTGTACCTCCATCTCCGTCACTCTCCTTCCCACGTAGTCTTCATCTCTTCTCTTCACATGGCCGAACCAATATAATCTCCTTTCCTGCGCTTTCGCCGACGCCTCTATTACTTTTAATAATAAATATAATGGACAAAGAAGTAGACTAAGATCGAGGTGGATGGACACCATTAAGCGGGGTTCAAGAGAGCAATGTTGCAGCGCTAATTTCTCGTTTTCTTGCCAATTTTTTCCCACTTTGCTGGACTTGCTGTTCACACGATACTGGAGTTTGTTCCTGCGTGCGGCAGGCAGTGCACCTAGGGGCAAGTCTCATACTAGCTAGTGTTTACAAACACCACCTGTGACCAACATGACGAGCCACGCACCACCGCCTAACCCAACCTAACGAAACTAATTTAACCAAAGCATACTAATCTAACCTAAACTAACCAAACTAACCTTGTTTCCCCCCAAAGGGGAACATGGCAAGTCACGCACCATCACCTAACCCAACCAAACGAAACTAACTTAAACTAACCAAACTAATCTAACCTATCCAAATCTTGCTTCCCCCCAAAAGACATATAAAATTCAACAATCACAGTTAGATTTTTAGATGAATTGCGGTGGGTGTATATGGGGCTTAAATTACTCAGAATGAGAAGCTGTATCTGATGTGGATAAGAAAAGCCATATTGAGACAGGTGAAAGTGTACAAGAATATCTTAACACAATCTTAATCTGATTTGATGTGATTCTACCTAAAATATATCAGAAAGGAGCACTTTTGTCTTCAACGATGCATTTCAATATTATATATATATATATATATATATATATATATATATATACACACGCACACACACCTCGTGGCGCGGTGATTAGAGTTCTCGCCTGCCACTACGGCGGTCCGGGATCGAATCCCGCCAAGGGGTGAAATAATTTCAGTATCGCTGCGCTGCGCGTGTCGTTATTCCAACTCTTGTGGGCGGGGAGGTGTGTGTGTGTGTGTGTAAGGTCACAGTATTACCCATAGATCGGTCATACGAGTTTTGAGCTCTCATCCGGAAGGTTAACAACTTTCAATCACTAGTCCAACACGTGATCCAAGACCATGGTAAATCAAATCATATATATATATATATTTATATATATATATATATATATATATATATATGTGTGTGTTTGTGTGTGTGTTTGTGTATAAACATACATACATACATAAATAAATATATATATATATATATATATGTGTGTGTGTGTGTTTGTGCATATATATATATACATATATATATATATATATATATATATATATATATATATATATATATATATATATATGATGCACCGATGTGGTCCCGACACAGAGAGGAAAAAAAAAGGGGGGGGGGCAACAACTGAAATGGTTCCCAGCTAGATGACAGAACACAGGCTGGAGAAACTAAAACTACAACAAAAAGAAATGGTTTTACATGATTATACTGTTTCCTGAGCTACTAAAACAGAATTCTTACTGTGTGGCAGAATAATCATAAAAAAATCGAAAAGACAAAAACTTTGGAGGATATAATGAAATGCATTTTCCTTACAAATGCAAAGTAAGTAACACAGTCAAGCAGCACAAGGTTCTATAAAGCCATACTTGACCGATGTATGCAAAGAACTCATGAGCGTTGTTCTTATCCTGTACATTACAATGAGGTAAAAACATACACACGCGTACACAGACACGCACACATAAGCACACATACACAGACAAGCTCATGACCGTTCTTGTACTTTCTAAATCAGGAGAATAAGGACGAATTCAGGACATGCACGCTAAGTACATGGCGACCCCCCCCCCCAACTCCCTCTTTCCCCTTAAACCTGCTGGAGAAGGAGTAGGACGAAAAGGAGTGGCCAATACCCGTGAGAAGACGCGCCTGGAGGTTCTTTCACGGGTCCGCCTTTTCATAATAAGACCCATTGAAAGAACCCAACGTAATTCTCCCCCACCCCCCAGCGGGTCCATTTAGGTCTTTGTCGGGAACGTCTTAGCCCCATTTTCTCTTCGCGCGTCGTTCGGATGCGTTTTCCACACCCGAGGAGACGCCAGGTCCTCCTTGGACGGGAGATCCCGTTTTCTAAAGTGCAGTCAGGACAGCGACCTAACACGAACCAGTTTATGATCGCGTTACTTCAAACCTACCATCTAGCTCGAATATAATCTTTACGCAACGGAGAGGATTTCCCTTGCTGTGGGTAAAATAGACGACTACATTTCTAAAACGTAACGTAAAGGTTAAAAACTAAGTCATATTCTTTCCTTATTTAGAATACAGTCGCCTCACCTAAACTTAATGATGTCGATTAATCACAACAGCGTTGCCTCAACAGCATCTTGAACAATACATAAACACTATTGATACAACAAAAATATATCTCATAACATTACACACTTAAACATGATCAATCCTAACGTGACCTTTTCAAGCTGAGCCCTCCTAATGTATGGGACCTCTTCACAACAGCTGGGAAATTCGCGCCCAGACGGTCTCCTCTGCGGAACACAACGGGACCCGCTGCAAACAGAGGACGAGGTTGATCCCAGATGAGCAGATAAAAGAGAGGAAATGAAAGAGCGGAGATACGAGAAGGGAGTGGGAAAAAGAGAGAAAGAGAGAGAGAAGAGGAGGCGAGGTGGCAGGTGAATGAAAAGGAGAAGTACAATCGGTATAAAACGTCCGTGAGAAATTTGATCTCCCCCATTACCAAAATACATAAGAATGTACTTCGCCCACGGATAGCGGCAATCGTTCTTATATTTCCACGACGCGGCAATGACATTTAGTGATAAAAATAGGAGCTGGTAAAATT
>NC_134801.1:21200842-21233342 GCF_046742065.1 Oratosquilla oratoria
CCTTCGCGTCATATACTGAGAAACTGAAGGGCGAAATGAAAGGAGCTAAACCTTTACGAATGTCAGACAGATTGTTGAAGTGTTCTTAGGAAAGTCTAGAATGCTGCAAGCAAAGTCTCCTTCTAGCCATTCAAATTAACAACATTTGGCGAGAATCGGCCTGGACTCGCTCGGTGGAAACGCAGCCTAATACCCGATAGGCAGTGCTGTCACTACTTTCCAGTCCTGTCCGACTTGTCATTTACTCTGTCCGATGTCAGACGATTTCAGTCACGTGACTCGAGAGGACTTCTGACATCTTTAGAGACTTTATCCAAGAGAGGGTTAAGGGGCTATCACACTGGGCAGCTTTCACGAGCTTCACCAGCACCGAGAGTTCGTTGAAGTAAAACAACTTCGGTTTTATCTTTTTTTTTAAATATACAAATAACAAATTATCTTTCCAATATACAATAAAGCTGAATGATGAACTAAGAGATTGTAAAACTAGACGAATGTTAGACACACTGTCTAAATGTTCTTAGAGAAGTCTAGATTTCTGTAAGCGAAGTCATATTCTAGTTATTCAGACGGAGGTTGGAGGTAGGATGTCGGAGGAAAAATAGCCCAGTATGATAACCCTTTCAACCCTATCGACCTAGCCTGAGGTCGCCAAGACATCTTGTATGCTATTTTTGTTGCAAAATTATATGAATTCAATACAATAACCATACGCACGCGGTAAAAACCTTACGTTACCTTTCTTACACACAGATTTATTATACTTGTCCCAGACCGTCAGTACGGCGGTGCCGGCGGTACCTGGTTCGAATCCTGCCCAGGGCTGAAGTTATTTCAGTATTGCTGCGCTTCGAGTCGTTACTCCAACTCTCGTGGGCGGGGAGTTGGGTGTGTGTGTGCGTGTAAGGTCATAGCATTACCCATAGATCGGTCATACGAACTCTGAGCTCTCTTCCGGGAGGGAAATAGCTGTCGATCACGAGTCCAACACGTGATCCAAAGACCAGGGTGAATCACATACAAATAGATTAGTGGAGTGGTGGTGATATCATGAGGATCATATTGGGGGTCGCCTGAAAAAAAGTGTTGGGGAAACATTGACCTGGCTTCTCGCAGATTAAACCGACGGACACCGCCTCATCTGGCTTCCACCAAATGATTCAATTCACCTTCGGATGAGGCACGGACACCCGATGACCTTCAGCCATCGCGGTTACCCCTCTCCCACCCACACTCTACCACCATCACCTCGAACCTTCTTGAGGTCCTTCTTCAATTGCTCCTCCTCAACCTACGTCTATGAGGACTCAAGGGCAACAGTGCAGCTTCTGCTAAACATGAGTGACTCGGTTCCAAGTGTGACACCAGTCAAATGTTATCATGATGTACGAGGAGGAGGAGGAGGAGGAGGACGGAGAAGGAAGAAGTGAAGGAGGAGTAGAAGGTGGTGAAAGAGGAGAGGGATGAGAAGGAAGAGTAAAGGGTGAGAGATGAGGATAAGAATGAAGATGAGGAGAGAGATAAGAGGGGGACAAAGGAGATGCAAGAAGGAGTAGGAGGAGGAGGATGACGAAGAAAATGTGGAGGAAGAGAGGGAAATGAGGAAGAGGAGTAGGATGAGGAGGAAAGGGAGAAGAAAGAGAGAGGAGGAAGGTGCGAAGGTGGAGGAGGGGAGAAAGGGGAGGGGAGATGAGGGGAAGGGGCGAGGGAAGAGAACGAGGAAAAAAGAGGAGGCTGGAAGAAGAAAAGGAAGAGAAGGAGGAGGAGGGGAAGAGAAAGAGGAAGAATAGCAGGAGAAAGAGTAAAGGACGAGGAGAGTTAGGAGGAGGAGGAGGAGGAGGAGGAGGAGAGGGAGTAGGAGAAGGAAGAAACGGTGAAAGAAGAAAGAAGGAAGAGATGCAAGAATTATAGTTAACAGTCTGACCACAAGAACACGTAATTCGTGGTTACCAGTTACCATTCACTACACTAAACTGGACAAATTTAGATTCAAGAAGGAAATAGGCAAGAATTGGTTTACTAATAGGGAGGTCGACGAATGGAATAGACTTAGTGACCATGTAGTGGACGCTGAAACTATCAGTTGTTTTAAGAAACGATGAGACAACTTTATGGATGGGGATGACAGGTGGTGATGGATACGGAGCTGCCTAGTGTAGGCCTTATGGTTTCTTGCAGTCTCCTTCTTTTTTCCCCTTTTGCGTCGAAGGGGGTAGCCAGACGCAGTTGTAATGTGCGTCATCTTAGCCAAAGAGTTAACTGAGATGGTTTAAACTCCTTCGACGTAAAAGAGGAAAAATAATTTGACAGCTGGGAGGAGAGTAGTGAATGGTAACTACGAATTACGTGTTCATGTGGTCAGACTGTTAACTATCATTTCTTGCATCCTTTTCTTCCCTCCCCTTCCCATTTTTCTATCTTGCTCCTATTCTTCCTTCTCCTCCACCTCTTCCTCCTCCTCCTCCTTCACTCTTTCTCCTACTATACCTCCTCTTTCTCTTCGTTCACGGCTCGACGATGATCGTCAAACGATTATTTAGAGCACTAATTCTTTGTTTCGGAGGGGAGTCGTTTTGCTTCCAGATACAAACGTTTTTACCCGAATATGATGCGTCCAGGAGGCAGGATACGCGTCACCTTAACCCTGATGCTACGATGGCACACTCTTATGATTTTATTCTGGCGGGTCACATAAAGAATTGTCACCCTAGAACGCCCACATGAAGAATCCTCACCCAATGAGATCCCACTTGAAGAATTGTCACCCCAGTACGCCGGATATCAACAGTGGAATAAAGATTAGGTTAGGTTAGGTTGAATAAGGGTCATACTTATTGTCATCAACTTATACCACCGAAGAATCGTGAACACAAGATGGCCCACATGAAGAATTCTCACCCTGTCGAAGTTTGGGAAGGCGAAACTTCAAGTGACCCAAGGAACATCAACGGTTTTGAAGCGACAGCAAGGCTGCCACACCCACGATGCATCAATTTATCTAAATATATCTATAAATATTCAAATTATCTAAAATATATCTTTTACAAATATTATTACACATATATACGTTAGCTGAAAAAATATAGTTCTAATAGATTCATTGTGTACATAAATATACCAATCACTCGACCATGAAACACTTGTTTGAATCTATGCGATATGTACGTCATGGGTCCGGGTCGGGTGTTGATCGCATATTTGCGATCGCACAACGCTATCTGTCAGTGCACAGTGGCTTACACCTGGGCCTGTACGATTCAAGTGCATGGTGATACGTCACCAATCAGTCATATAACTCTTAACAACTGATTATATATATATATATATATATATATATATATATATATATATATATATATATATATATATTGTGTGTGTGTGTGAGAGATTCATCATGGTCTTGGATCACGTGCTGGTCTCGTGATCAGCACTTGTTACCTTCCATGATAAGGGCTCTAGGATTGTATTTTCTGATCAATGAACAAAACTCTGACCTTACATATACCTATCCCCTTGCTCAAAGGTGACGGTAACGGCTCGTTTTGTTAGTGGAGGGGGCAGCGCGAGCCCGGTACTGCAATGTGGCAGTCAGCGACGCTAACCACTACGCCAGCAATCCGTGCAAACGGTAATGTTCTGGAACGGAGGAAACGCAAACACGACTCGAGAGTTCTCCCTTTATCCATCATAATTATCAGGGACATTGTCATTCCCTTTCCTGCCAATTACACACACGCGCGCGCACGCGCACACACACTCGATGGCGCAGTGGTAGCGTTCGCGGCCGCCACCACGGCAACCTAGTTCGAATCCCGCCCAGGGCTGAAATAATTTCAATATCGCTGCGCTGGGAGTGGTTACTCCAACTCTCGTGGGCGAGGAGTTGGGTGTGTGTGTGCGTGTAAGTTCACAACATTACCCATAGATCGGTCATATATGAGCTATGAGCTCTAATCCGGGAGGGCAAAAACTGTCGATCACGAGTCCAACACGTGATCCAAGACAATGGTGTATCACACACACACACACATACATACACACACACACACAAAGGCTTACTGGTACCGACGTGGCGTGCTAAACTCTCTTGCATCTGATAACCGACCAGGTCTGGAAAGCACAAACTGTGCTGCGATGCAGGTATCCTGCTCTGTTGGGCAAAGAGTCGTGTGTGTGTGTGTGTGTGTGTGTGTGTGTGTGTGTGTGTGTGTGTGTGTGTGTGTGTGTGTGTGTGTGTGTGTGTGTGTGTGTGTGTGTGTGTGTGTGTGTGTGTGTGTGTGTGTGTGCGTGTGTGTGTGTGTGTGTGTAAGGTACCAGCATTACCCAGAGATCGGGTTTCATAGGAGTTCTGAGTTCTCATCCAGGAGAGTAATAGCTGTTGATCACGAGTCCAACACATGATCCAGGACCTTGGTGATCACACACACACACACTTTCTGTCTCTCTCAAAAACACACGCTCTCTCTCTCTCTCTCTCGCACACACACACTATATTTTCAACAGTAATGCTGCTATACCCAATAAACCGTATATCATTATTATTTGTTATTACACATACACAAAAAAAAGTTTGCACATACAACACACACTGACGCACAAAAACACGTGCGCACACACACACACACACACACACACACACACACACACACACACACACACACACACACACACAAGAAAAAAAAATTGCAGCGTACGGTACAATCTAAGCACATCCTACATTTCCTCCGTCTTTCGCCGGAAAATTGACTTCTTTTCCGCCTTCTCCTCGCTTCTAAATCCACCCCGCGCCCCCACTCCGCCGGCCATAATCCCAGAGCGATACAGTAATGACGAATAACAACGAATTATTACTCTAAAACAATTTGGCTGTTGAGACCGCCAAGGCTAGAGGCGTCTGAGCGAGGAAGGGTGGACAGGTAGGCTGGCCAACCCGCTCATTACACGTCATCGTAATGCCTCCGCGTCAACCAATCAGCGCTCGCAAATTTGTCAACACGACTCACGAGAGGGAAATTCAAACGTTACAGACTTCAACCGAACCTTTTCATTTCCTTCTGCGGTTGAAGAGACAATTGTTGACTTTTACAGGCTTTTTGCTCTCGTTATTTTTTCGTCCTGGATTTAATTCCTGTATCCGCCATTGAACCCTTCAGCACTGTACCTATATTCAACGTCGTAGTTTTAAAATCTTTCGCTACCCTTCGCGAAAGCTTCCTTCCATTAAGAGATTTTACATGGTCTTCTAGTCAAGTTTATCCAAATTGGTTTCCTAAGCACAGTCAATAAAATAATTAAAAATCTACTTACATTAGCCTCAAGAACTTCGATAATTGACATACAAGGACGATAAAAACCCGCGAAGAAAGATCAGGTCACTGGAATGGTTGCAAATGACGTAAACACACGCGCGCGCACGCACACACACACACACACAATTTATATGATAGCTGGAGAAAGGGACAAGCCCTGATGAATTCATTTCTTTTCTTGTACATTAGGTGAAAACAATTTGGTAAATCCACGAGCACTCGTATACACACATACACACACACACACACACACACAGAAATACTCGATAGATAGGACTTGTTAAACTGGGACAAGAGAAGCACAAGAGGACATGGAAAGAAAATAAAAAAAAAACATAGCTACAGAAGAGATGCGAAGAAAATCAGTTTTCCACATATAGTGATGGACACTTGGAACAAACTGGACAAGGAAATACTGTGCGCAAAAACCATTCATGAGTTTAAGAGCAAACTAGACACTGCGAGATACAAAGGCGAGGCACCATGAGCGTAGCTCCCCTTCCCGCAAAATACAATTAGGTAAATGCACAGAGAGAGAGAGAGAGAGAGAGAGAAGAGGGGGTGTATGGGGTGGGGAGGGGAGCCACTCCCACGTCAAGTGGGAACACTTGACCTTATCAGGTCACACAACCCGACAGCGAGAGGTCGACAGGGGAGACGGGTAGGACGGAGAGTTGGGGGTGGGGTGGGGGGGATGAAGGGTTAATAATAAGGAAAGACAACGCTTAAGGGAGGGGAGGGAGAGGGGAAGAGAGACATGGAAAGGGAAGGAGGGAACAGAGTGGAGGGAGAGAATAATGAGTAATACCCATGAGGGTAAGATAATTGTGGAAGGGATGAAAGGAAAGGGGGGGAAGGAGGTGAAATGGGAATGAAGGGAAGAGAGGGGAGGGGAGGGGAGGGACGGGGAAGAGACGAGTAAGGGAAGAAAGGTACAGTGACGAGCAAAAGTTTTGACCCACGAGTTCTCACAACGCCAATATAACTTTTCTGTCGAGAATGTGATATATATTTCTAATTAGTATTTAGCTTACAGTTAGGTAATTTTCTTCAACATATCTAAAAAAAAATGTAAGAAAAAAAAATTGTATATAAAAAAAAAAAAAAAAAAAACTTTGGGGGGTTAAAAAAATTTGCTCGTGTCCAGTAGATGCTTGCTGGAGAGCTTAGAGGATCGGGGATGATAGGTTGAGGGAGGTGAGGAGAGGGAAGAGGAGAGGATAAGAGGAGGAGAATAGGGAAGAAGGGAGAAGAGCAGAAGAGGGAGGGGAGGAAATGAGAGAAGAGGTGAGAGAGGAAGACAAGAGGAGTGGGGAGAGAGCTTTGCTGCTCTCTTCGTCCATTGACCTTTGACAGACAATTTCTTTCAGCTCCCAAGACATCGTCCTGAGGAAGTTAGTCTTTCGTAACCAATAGTGGAACTTCTTTGGTTTCTGATGCCGGCAGACGATCTTATTCGTCTTCTTAGCACTTTCCTCGATTACAGAGAGTTGCAGCCATAGACACAAGGGCTAAGAATTTGAACGAAGACGGGCTTTGAAACCTAACATGGGTGATGCAAACAAGGTCATCATATTAAGACAACAGGGTAGGACTCGCAGTAATGGTTATAAACTGGACAAATATAGATTTAAGAAGGAAATAGGCAAGAATTGGTTTACTAATAGGGTGGTCGACGAATGGAATAGACTTAGTAACCGTGTAGTAAGCGCTGAAACTATCTGTTGTTTTAAGAAACGGCTAGACAACTTTATGGATGGGGATGACAGGTGGTGATGGATACGGAGCTGCCTAGTGTAGGCCTTATGGTCTCTTGCAGTCTCCTTCACTCTTATGTTCTTATGTTATCTTTCACTCTTTGGAAAGAGGATACGGGGTGATCTAATAGAGGTATTCAAATGGGTCAAGGGGTTTAACAAAGGTGATGCAATCAAGGTCATCACATTAAGGCAATAGGGCAGGACTCGTTGTAATGGATCAGAACTGGACACATTTAGATTTAAGGGGGAAATAGTCAAGTACTGTTTGACCAACGAATGGATATAGTCTTTGTAACTATGTAGCCCGCGCCGAGACAATTGGGTGTTTAAAGAAAACTTTAAATAATTTTATGGATGGGGATGACAGGTGGTAAGAGATATGGAACTCCCTAGTGTAGGCCTTATGGTCTATTGCAGTCTCCTCCGTTCTCATGCTCTTGTGTTCACCGCGGTCAAACCAACACCACAAAATGGGTTACTGGCTAGCCAGAGTCCTAGGAAACCCACAAATGCGGACCACTTCTTCCCAAACGTGGGATCGAACTAAGGGACAACACATTACAGCGTTCTTCGCAGATGCAGCCACACGTGGGATCGAACTAGTGACAACACATTACAGCGTTCTTCGCAGATGCAGCCACACGTGGGATCGAACTAGTGACAACACATTACAGCGTTCTTCGCAGATGCAGCCACACGTGGGATCGAACAAGTGACAACACATTACAGCGTTCTTCGCAGATGGAGCCACACGTGGGATCGAACCAGGGACAACACATTACAGCGTTCTTCGCAGATGCAGCCACACGTGGGATCGAACCAGGGACAACACATTACAGCGTTCTTCGCAGATGGAGCCACACGTGGGATCGAACTGGTGACAACACATTACAGCGTTCTTCGCAGATGCAGCCACACGTGGGATCGAACCAGGGACAACACATTACAGCGTTCTTCGCAGATGAAGCCACACGTGGGATCGAACCAGGGATAACACGCGATCACACTCAACTTCCCACATTCTCTTAGCAAACTTCTCCATCTTCTTCCTCCTCTGTTCCAGCGTTTCTCAACCTTTTTATCCTTGACTAACCTTTAAAATAAATTGCATGTCTCAAGGAACCTCTGCGCAAAAAAAAATAAAAAATAAATAAAAAATCATATACCATGTCTTTCTCATTTTATTTTCATCGTAATAACAGGTTAGATAGGATGACGTCTACATTACATTACTACAATAACCAAGAATATGTCGTCCGTGTTTAATCATATTTCGTATAAGAAATTAAATAAAAAAAAATCCAAAAGTGCATTAGCTTATCTCACTTGTTCTCGCGGAACCCTTAGGGACCTTTTGTGGAACCTTAGGGTTCCGGGGAACCTTAAGGTTGAGAAACGCTGCTCTTTTCCATCAGAAGCTGTGATAACCTCTTGCTGTCGAGTGAATCTGCCATTTACTTTCACTGTAGCCAAAATATTTCATTCAAATTAAGGAACCTCTCCCCTCGCAGCAAAAAGAGCTAAATTTATACCGATTAATTTCACTGCGTCTTACTACAGTATTCACTCTAACTGCCGCCGGGTGATTTTATTCATCAATGAGCAATCCCTACCCTATGGGAAAGGATCAAGACATTAGTCGAACTATCTACCCATTACGCCAACCCCATCCCCAATCTCTCTCTTCCCCCATCCCACCACCCCCTTCCCCCCACCCTCTCCAGCGATAGGGTCAAGGCACTAGTCGAGCCATCCACCCATTAAACCATGCCCACATCCATTTCCCCTCTGCCCCCACCTCCACTCCTCCCCTTCCCCCACCCCCTCCTCTACCTCCACCCACTTCTCTCTCCCCTCACCTCCACCCCTTCTTCTCCCTCCACTCCTCCCCTTCCCCCCACCTCCCCCCTCTCCTCTCTCCCCCCACCTCCACCCCCGAACCCAGTGGCCGGCGACTGTCCGGGAGCGGCCCCTATCGTATTCGGGCCTCTCAGCTGCTCTCCCGACACGCGATCATCAATCTTCCCGTAAACACGCTCCCACCTACGCGCCAGCCAATCACAAGCGAGATGGAACCTGGCGCCGCGTTCTGATTGGCTGAGCGAGTGTCAGCTCCTGCTACCTGTTTATCCATCATATCGGGCCTGACAGCAGGAAAACAATTTGTAACGTCAGCGATGCGCCGGCGCCGCCCCGTCAGACAATGCAGCTGTCAGCATCCAGTCAGCTAAACAAAGAAGTCACAGTCTACGTTTCCATTTCAAAATGCCTCGAGAAAGCTCCTATCCCGGCCTCGATTTGAACGATCTGTCCAAGACGTCGTAGGGTTCCTGAGTGCGTGACTGCGCGTATGAAAGTAAATAAGTTCATATTCATGTATATTTGCACACACACACACACACACACACATATATATATATATATATATGTGTGTGTGTGTGTGTGTGTGTGTGTGTGTGTGTGCACGTGTGTGTGTGTGTGTGTGTGTGTGTCTGGGCGCGCGTGCAATGGCGGTCATTAGAGGGGCAGTATGCCAGTGTCGCTCTTCTGTAATAGTATCTATTCTGCATGATCGAGTTGAATAGAAACGTTTCAGACTCCATAAGCAATCGCAGCCATTCTAACAAGCTCGACTCTTCAAATACATTCCACACCATCCATACAACTTTACCAAGGCAGATCAATCAAGCCACCGTGATAAGGTTCACAGGCTGTTTCGTCACTTGGGGAACAGGCAGGTGGTCCTGCATATCCCGGCATTTTGCATTTTATTTACGTCATGAGACTCGTGACTGCCTTCTCACACTCAGACAGGACATTCTAATGTCGAAGGCGCTTCACTACCTAAACATGTCCTAAGTGCTTTACTAAGCATTGGTTGAGGCAATACTAAGTGTCGATGTCTTTAAGGTTGGATGCTATTATCTATATAATCATCGAAACTTTTCAGTGGGATTCAGGCGTCCGCCACACCAAAGCCTCATGGTCCTTGTGGTACAAATGTGGGGCATATATAGTACATTAGGAAACTGTAATGTTATAACACATTTGTAAATATACACTTTAAACCCACTATCGGAGAAATAATATCAGAATTACAGGAAAACTGTATATTTCGACTACTATCTGCAGTCTGATGAAGAGGACTACAGAAAGTTGTCGAAATATGCAGTTTTCCTGTACTTCTGATATTATTTCTCCGATAGTCGGTTTACAGTGTACATAATACATTAGATTTTGATTTGTCCCTTTCTCCCTCCTACGAATGTACTCCAACATGGATACACCTGCATTGGACCCGAAGGTTCAACGCACAAATGTACAAGGCATGTTTCTAATTACCGCTTTGAAATATAAATGAAACGTGTAGACTTTTCGTAACAATTTTATTTTTACATGAAACCTTGTATTGTAATCTATTTTTCAACATAATTACGGAATCATCTGAACGTGTTTAAGTTTGTTTATATTTGAAATGCCTCCTACGATTGAGAATGCCGCCGACTGTGAAATACGCGCTGTGGTTCGTTTTCTTACTGCTAAAAGCGTGAAAGCGGCTAAAATTCGTATTAAACGAGCCTGTGTGTATTTCTACGTACGCCCGTATGAAAACAAGTGAAATTAAGCCGCTAACGCACATCTACAGTCTCTAACTTATAACAAACCACAAGAAAACAAGTTCATGTGGAGGTGCCGAATTCCAAACCTCGCTCGCCTGAGGGATGCCACAGGAATGAATAAAATCGCCAGACGACAACCGGGGTGGTATGAAATGAACCACCCAGTACAAAAGGGGTAAATCAAAATAGGCAGCAAACCCCTTTCGTTACTAAGGAGTGTATGTGTATCACAGAAATGAATAGAATCACACACCGATAGGGAGAACAAAATGTCAAGTGACACCCGATATGCAAGAGGATATTGATAATTTTGGCCAAAAAGGTTCCTTCATGCTTATTCCCCTCTGTGGAACAAAAGGGAATGAGGAACAAGCTAATGGAAAAATGTTGACATATATCAACTATCTTTTCATGACGAGTCCAATAAAAGTGTGTATGTGGGTGCATACACACTCGCGCGCGCACACACACACACTCAAATATATATATATATATATATATATATATATATATATATATATATATATGTTGAGACATTCTCACGTAAGGTGAGTAGGAAACACAGGAATCTTATTCTGAGTTTATTCCTGACTAGTTTCGCAGATATGCTTTTTTCTTGCAAAAAGCATCCCTGCGAAACTAGTTAGGAATAAACTCAGATTAAGACTCCTGTGTATCCTACTCCACCTACGTCATATATATATATATATATATATATATATATATATATATACATATATATCACTGGTGAAATATGTAGTAACACATTTGTAAATCACAAATAATTGCAATCCTCTTCAGTGGTACTACTGAAGAGGATTGCAGTTAGCAATGGAAATATATAGTTTTGCTTACTCAGTTCTTTCTTTCGTCCGACTGTGGTATTAGTTGTGATATAGATATATATATATATATATATATATATATATATATATATATATATATATATATATATATATGCGGAATAGGAAACACAGGAGTCTTGGTCTTGAGTTTATTCCTGACTAGTTTCGCAGGTATGCTTTTTCAAAGGAATATGTGTACAAACGGGCTGTGGGCATTATATACATGGGGTGGACCTCACCACCTCTCCGAGTTACCATAGTTGGTGGCGAATGTGAACATCACATTGTGGCTCACGTAACAATGAAGACATTTTTACAATTAAATATGATAACACTAATACCAAAGAAATTATTAATAGAAAATGTAACAATAGTAATGATAACGATGAAGATAAATATTTAAATAATAATATTAACAAAAATGATAGTAGCAATACAGGAAATAATAACAATAAATATATATTTATAATTATATATTTATAATTTTATCATTACGTTTTTATTCTTATTATTACCATCTTTATTATTATTACTTTCATTATCATTATTATTATTATTATTATTATTATTATTACTATTTAAATACTTATTAATTTTTTCGTTTTTATTATTGTTTTCACCATTATTGTCATAATTAATATTAATAATTTTAATTTCTTGGTTATTAGTATTATCGTTTTTATTCTTATTATTGTTTTTATTACTATTACTTTTATTTTATTGTTATTATTTCCTGTATTGCTACTATCATTTTTGTTAATATTATTATTTAAATATTTATCTTCATCGTTATCATTACTATTGTTACATTTTCTATTAATAATTTCTTTGGTATTAGTGTTATCATATTTAATTGTAAAAATGTCTTCATTGTTACGTGAGCCACAATGTGATGTTCACATTCGCCACCAACTATGGTAACTCGGAGAGGTGGTGAGGTCCACCCCATGTATATAATGCCCACAGCCCGTTTGTACACATATTCCTTTGAAAAAGCATACCTGCGAAACTAGTCAGGAATAAACTCAAGACCAAGACTCCTGTGTTTCCTATTCCGCTTACATCAACCTGTCAGAATGTCTCAACATATATATATATATGGAAATAAACTCTCCTACTGGGATTCGAACCCTCGCCTGAGCGGCTTGCTTCTTTCAAGACGAAGACCGTACGCGCGCGCGCACACACACACACACACACACACACACACACATATATATATATATATATATATATATATACTGTATATATTACATACACCAGCACATTTACATACGGTTTGCTTGTGTAGTGGTGCTGCGTTCGATTGTGAAGTCAGCGTTCTGGGTTCAAGTCATGCCCAGGGCCGAAAATCTTCAGTACTCCAGTTCTGGTGGGCAAGAAGCAGTGTGATTAACCTTGTTCTTGGATCACGTGTTGGACTCGTGATCGACAGCTATTACCTTCCCGGATGAGAGCTCAGAGCTCATATATGACCGATCTATGCGTAATGCTGTGACCTTTCACGCACACACACACCCAACTCCCCGCCCACGAGAGTCGGAGTAATGACTCGCAGCGCAGCGATAATGAATTGATTTCAACCCTGGGCGGGATCCGAACTCGGACCACTGTAGCAGCAGTTGCGAACGCTACCACTCCACCGTGTGTGTGTGTATTAACCATAGATCGGGTAATATATGAACACTGAGTTCTCGTCCGGGAAAGTAATTGATGTCGATCATGTGTATAACGCGTGATCCAAAACAGTGATGAATCACACGACTATACAGAAGAGACCGAGACCTCAGCGACTTAGTCTCACGTGGTCAGGTGCTCGGGGCCAGCACAGGTCTGCTAGTGGCAATGTCCCCCCAGCAACCCCGGCCGAATAAAATAGACTTGCCTTACCTAGTACGAAGCGACCAAACTGTCAGGAAATAGATCTAATTTGGAAGTGGGTAGAAACAACCTCGCCAACCGTGTAGTTAATGATTGGAATAAACTTCCTGCAGAGGCAGTGCAATGTAGTTCAGGTCGAAGCTTTAAGATTCGTTATGATAAACATCTAAGCAAGATGCTGTAATGACTGCCATTTATTTTATTTGCTTATTTGATTGTTATTATTTGTCTGTTTATTATTATTTGCTTGATTTTCATTTATTACTATGTCAATTTATTATCATTTACTATTTATTTGTTTATTATTTAACTATACCTATGCATTTATTTTATTATTTTTATATCATAATTTTTATTCATCTTTATTATATTTTTTCGCATCTGACTTAGTTATGGATCAAAAGATCTCCTGTCGGCATGCTCCGCCTTTGTAATCCTTTGTAAACTGTAATACGGGAGGAAACGGGTTAATCATAATTACCTCGACCCATTCCAATCCAAAGTTTTTTTCTGTAGAATCAAATCATTCGGCGACGACGGGTAAAATGAAGCGCCAGTTCCGACTGCCGGCACCTGCTGTAGAAGAGCTGTGCCTCGCTGCACTGCCACTGTGACCCAAGCAGCGGGCGGTTGGGGACAGGACAATCCCTCATCGAGATGCGGAGATGGTTGAGTGACGTTTATTTGGGTATGTTGTGGGGATGTGCATCCCCTTTTCTTATAATATCATGATTCTCAACCTTTTTTAGGCCATGCCCTCACCTAATCACCTTTAAAAACCTGATGTGTTCCCCAAGTGGTAATATATACAATTCTTATCATTTGGAAAAACAAACTCCCCAATTTAGGTAAAAAAGCATAAAACCTTGGTTTCAAACCACTTTAAAAGAACAAGGCATCAATGGAAAATAAAAAAAAACGAAACAAATTCAATAAAATAAATTATAAAAAAAATTGACCCAGACCTCCTCAGTTGCCCTCAATTGACCCTCTTAAGAATTCTATTGCCCACTTGAAAAACCGAATTACCCATCTGTGGGGCGTCCGCCCCCGCCCCCACGTTGAGAAGCAATGAACCACACATAAACGCATATGCACATAATTAACCAAGTACAAATAAGAAAACAATAAAAAAAACGAAACCCCTCAATAACTACAGGAAGGTGCAGTGAGTTACAAGACTTCCGCAGAAGAACGCGACATGTCGCCAGAATCGATACAAACCAGTGACCGTGACAAGAGGTCTGAAATCAATAGGGTCCGTTCAAAATCTACACTCACCGTCCCTGACAGACCCGCCCCAGCCCATCGACACAGAAACACTATGCGTTCATTATATTCAGGCTTGAACTTGCCTCTTCCATTCCGCACAGAGGTTCTTACTATCTCATAAGAACATAAGAATGAAGGAGACTGCAAGAGACCATAAGGCCTACACTAGGCAGCTCCATATCCATCACCCCCTGTCATCCTCATCCATAAAGTTGTCTCATCGTTTCTTAACCCATTCAACTCGGATGACAAGATGTCTTGTCATTTGGTCAAATAAAACAAAAAATCATAATAAAACAACAAAATGTTTGATGATCAAACAGCACCAGAAAAATATGACGTCATCAGTCCTCCACGAGGAGGACAGATGACGTCATAAAATTCTTGTGCTGTTATAACATCAAACAAATTGTTGTTGTATTATGAATATTTGTTTTATTTGACCAAAAGACAAAACATCTTGTCATAGGAGTAGAATGGGTTAAAACAACTGATAGTTTCAGCGCCTACTACATGGTTACTAAGTTTATTCCATTCGTCGACCACCCTATAAGTAAACCAATTCTTGCCTAGTTCCTTTTTAAATCTAAATTTGTCCAGTTTATAACCATTACTGCGAGTCCTACCCTGTTGTTTTAATATGACGACCTTGTTTGCATCACCCTTGTTAAAGCCTATGATCCACTTGAATACCTCTATTAGATGACCCCGCACTCTGCGTCCTTCCATACCGGGTGATACTTTTCCATTATTTTGGCTGTCGCCAGGCTATTTTATTCATCTCCCTGGGACCTCAGCAGTAAGTGGGGGGGCGATTTACCACGACAAGTCTCACAAAAAATAAGAACATAAGAATGGATGAGACTGCAAGGGACCATAAGGCCTACACTAGGCAGTTTCATGTCCGTTACCACTAGTCATCCCTATTCCTCATGTTATCTAGTTTTTTCTTAAAACAATCGATAGTTTCAGCGCTCACTATATGGTTACTAAATCTATTCCATTTGCTAATCACTCTGTTGGTAAACCAGTTTTTGATTATTTCATCCTTAAACCTAAATTTGTCCAATTCAAATCCATTGCTACGAGACTTACCCTGTTGTCTTAATATGTTGACCTTGTCTGAATCACCTTTGTTAAAGTCCTTAACCCATTTGAATACCTCCATTAGATCACCCCGCACTCTACGTCCTTCTAGAGAGTGTAAGTTAAGGTACCCAAACCTATCTTCGTATGGGGTGACACTAACCACGTATATCTAATAATATCCGAAACCAAGAATCGCCTAAGGTTGATTATAATCCCTAGAATTGTAACTAACGCATGTTTGGTTCATGATGCGTACGCAAGGAGACACTTAGCTACAGCCGAAGACGTAACATTCATTAGATGCCTCCGGGGGTTCGAACCGAGGAACTGGCGGGACTGAAGCGAGGTTGACCAAAGCGCAACTCTACCACGTCACCCAACAAATATATATATACGAGGTTGAAGGCTAAGGAGGATTCACTGTTTATTATTTTATTGCGTGTAGCTTAAACACAACGCAATAAAATAATCAACAGCGAATCCTCCTTAGCCTTCAACCTCGCATGTTTACAAGAGAATATACTATATATATGCAAAATAACCACAGGAGAAGGGAAACTTGTAGACAGTAAGTACTTTCGTATATTACATCTTCATTTTTTGTCTGAAGATGTAATATACGAAAGTACTTACTGTCTACAAGTTTCCCTTCTCCTGTGATTATTTTGTATTTTTGTATCCCGGTGATGTGATTCCTTGCATTATATATATATATATATATATATATATATATATATATATATATATTATATATATACACATATATATATATATACACACACACACACACATAGTTCGTCCACATTTGGAATATGCTGTTTCCGTATGGTCACCGAATCTCATTAAAGACATTGACAGACTGAAAAAAGTACAACGGCGAGCCACAAAACTGATTCCAAATATCAAAAATAAATCATACGAAAATCGACTAAAACACATGAATCTGTTTTCCCTAAAAAAGCGTAGACTCAGAGGTGACTTGATACAGGTCTTTAAGATTTTAAAGGGAATTGACAACATCAAAAGTGACAAAATTTTCACATTGAATGAGAATCAGACAAGAAACAATGGTCTCAAACTATCCGGAAATAGATTCAATTTGGAAGTAGGTAGAAACAACTTTGCCAACCGTGTAGTAAATGAATGGAATAAACTTCCTGCACAGGTAGTGCAATGTAGTTCAGTTCGAAGCTTTAAGAATCAGTTAGATAAATACCTAAGTAAGATGCTGTAATGATTATAAATCTTATATTATTTGCTTTTGTTTTGTCATCATTTGTCTGTCTGATTTTCATTTATTATTAGTTATATGTCAATTTATTATTATTTACTATTTACCTGTTTGTTTATTATTTAACTATACCTATGCATTTATTTATGTATTTTATTTGTTATTTACATTATCATAGTTTTTATTTATTGTTTTATTATTAATATGATTTTTTTTTTCGCATCCGACCTAGATATGGATCAAAAGGTCTCCTGTCGGCATGCTCCGCCTTTGTAATCCTTTGTAATATATATACATATACATATATATACATATACATATATATAGATATATATATATATATGTATATATAATGTCGGTGGTGTAACTCTTGTGTCTTTTTTCTAGCCAACGGCAAGGGATTTTAGTCGCCCACGGAGATTATTCTCTCCCTGTCACGAAAAAATAACAATAGGCAGAGCTGGGCGCGTTCCTCGGTGCCCTGAGCAAAGTCATGCCAGTCAGGTCACTGATGAACGCACATAGGAACGCCCCGAGGAACGCGCCCAGCTCTGACAATACGTAATACTTTTCGAAATACAATACGTGTCACCCAGGAACTTGAAGTAACCAAGTTTAAAACAAAGAGAATGAATAAGTATTATTTGTTTTATCTGGAGGCTTTGGGGGGGGGGGGTTGTCACTGACAGTAAAAAAAGTCAAGAGGGAAAGATTAGTATAATGCATTCTCATCGAGTTCCCGATTCTGGGGCCATTGCAGGAACCTACGTTAACCTAACCTAACCTGGTTTGACAAGCCTTTACATTAATAAGGGTCACAACAGGCCAAAATGTTTGGACAGCACGACGCACAGCCTGGAAACACACTGTCACGTAACAGACATCACACAGCACGCAACACCATCCTGCCAAGGGGGGGATGTAGACACGTGGGAACACAAAATATTAAAAACCAATTCAACAACGTCCCACAAAAATCACGTCACGAAAAAAAAAAAAAAAAAAAACGGCGAGCCACGCAACCACACTCCAACACCACGTCACGGTCGCCCACGCCCCCGGCTCATCACCAGGCAACTCGCCACGCCCACGCTGTCACGCGGCGCCGGGACACGCCCCCCCGGCCCGTCACGGCTCGCTCGACCGCCTCAAGACGGGTGAGCTGACAGGCTTGCGTGTACGTTTTTCCATTTTGTGCTGACGCGAACTGTAGGCAGTGTGGTCATTACCACGGGCAGTGACGGGCTCAAATCACCCCACCCCCCTCTTCCTCTCTTCCTCCCCACCCTCACCCTCCTCCTCCTCCTCTCCTCCCCACCACCACTTTCTTCACGGGCGCAAACCATCCCACTTTCTCTCTCCTACCCCACCCTTCTCCTATTCCTCTCTTACCCCAGCTCTTTTTACGGCCCGTGGGAGTAATACTTTACTCAAAAAAAAAAAAAAAAAAAAAAAAAAATCGAATCATCATCATCTGCCCACTGTTCTAAAAAAAAAAAAAAAAAAAAAAAAATCGAATCATCATCATCGGCCCACTGTTCTCTTTCTATTCATTTCCTCTCCCTCCTTGTCATCTTTTCTTCCTCCCTCGCCTTCTGTTTATCTCTTCCCTTCATCCTTGTCCTCTCCTCCTCCACATATCCCCTTCTGTTTCTCTCCCTACCATGACTTCTTAAGTCTTCCTTTCTTAAACTTCATCGGAGATGAGGACGTAAACACGTTAAAGAAATAACCAACTTTAATGACTTTCTCCTGGCTATCGGCAGACGTTCATGCAGAGCTTAAGAAAATCCCCCCATTGGCGTTTGTGAGTTAAACACTGAAAATCACGCACCATTCTTTTGTCTTAAGGTAAATCTTCACTCAAAGATAAATGACGATCTCGTTGAACTTCTGTTATACTCTATATAAAATCACTCTTTTACTACTTCTAAAATCACCTCTTCGGCGCGATGGAAGCGCTGGTTATCGAGAAATGCAACATCAATAAGCGAAAATTATTTCGATTAACGTATGATATGATTTCGACCCATCTAATGGTATGTTTCGCTCGGTGCGATAATTAATTAGCCAACTACGGCTAATGGCTGTTGAGGCACATCATATAAACGCGTTGGTAGTTTCGGTTCGAATGTCCAGTTTCATACTTTGTGGTTCGAAGCAAAACAGATCCGTTCAAAAAAAAAAAAAAAAAAAAAAAAAAAAAAAAAAAGGTGCTCCAGACGATCATCATTGAGTCGTAAACGATCATCGTTGAACGATAATTGGACTGAGCAAAACTTTAACGGTGGTATTCTTAAAAAAAATCTTTCCTTATATAAATCCTCTGAAGGGATTTTTTTTTTTAAGAATACCACCGTAAGAGTCTGCAGACAGATCAAGTGCAGCAAATTGCCATACAACATAACCTTCTTCGGTTTTCCATGATTTGATACTTGTACTTAACAAATAGACAATAACGAATCGACTGAACTAAGATTCAAATGGTAGACGGATCTAGGAGGCTGAGAACTTAGGTGTTGCTTATGTCAGTACTAAGCTCCTCCCCTGGCTGCTGTGCAACCGATTTCCACAAGGAAAAGACGTTATTTCTTACGTCACAATGACCGTTAAACGTAACGTTTTCGAATTTGATCTAACCATTCCCCAACGACACTCGCATCGCGCAGTATGTAATCTTAATTTCATTGAGTCTTTATTCAGGCGAGACATCCGACAAGTGTGTGAATTTATGACAAATGGGTTTACCTCAGTCACTGGGGCAAGGGTTCGAATCCCTGTGGCGGACTATATTAATCCATTTATCATAAATTCATACACATATGTATGAAAATCATGGGTTACGTACAAAGTACACAAAATGGTGTTTTGTCACCATGTTAGATATTATTAATTTAATTCATCATCATAAATCTAGTTAAACATGACATTAATGCGTTTGGTAGTATAATCACTGTTGTGAAACTGAAAATATGTTTGACATTTCACATCAGGAATGATCGTTCATTAGTTCCAATTGATACAGTCGAAAGTCTAAGTTACAACTAATCGAGAGAACTGACTAATTATGTTAAAAACAATAATAATAGATAATAGAAATAATAATAATAATAATGAATAATAATAATAATAAATAAAAATAATAATAATAATAATAACTATAACAACCCTTAACAGATTTATACTTTATGTATTAGAGTGGAGATTAGAACAAAATATTCAAAGTCGAAAACTGAGTACTGGCCACTTTTTTTTTTTTTTTTTTTCTTTTTTGGCTAGACTGACTTTGTGTGCAAATTCTATCAACAAGTTTCATTAAGTATTGTTGTATTGCTTACACACGACAACGGAAACGTGGAGTGAGAGTGAAGCTGCGTTTATTCATGACGTTTCGTCCACTGACATCTTCACCGTAGACGAAACGTCAGAACTAAACGCTTCACTCCCAGCCCATGTTTCCTCTGCCGCGTGTAAGCAACTTGTTCACATGGGTATTAATTTTCATAAGTATTGTTGTGACTTCCGCCAATCGATATCATTCATCTGAGGGGTTAAATATTCTTTCTTCCCCACCTGATGGATGGATGTATTGACCTATGACTGAACACCCATCAATAAACTTTCTCTTAATGACTAAAAGGAAGCCGGGAGGGGGGGAGGTTTGGGTTTAACCTACTCGATCTTCCCTGGCTGGAACTAGATAACTCTCTTCGGCTCGGTAAACCATCTCGAGGACAGAGTTAAACCCCTACCCCGTTAACCCCTTTCGTAACGGGTGTCAATTGTCTTTTGTGAAAAATATACTAATTTATCTTCGAACGCATCTGCAACATAGTAAGGATGTATCGGTAGCGACGCCATCCATTAACACGTGACGGTAATACAAATCTGTCGTAAAAAAAAAAAATATATATATATATAAATAAATAAAATAAATAAATAAATAAAGGGAAGCCACCGGCCCCAGCTTTGGAGGTAGCTAAGCCTTCGGCTTTTATTCAATATCTGCAAAATTAGGAACAAACAAAATGTTGATTAGCAACCAAACGTTTATTTCCATCTTTAGAAAGACCAAAAATAGCCACTGAGCAGGCAAAATAACTTTTACCTCTCCAATGACAAAATGTCACATTTTCCTGATAAAAAAAATGAGATATCATTTAAATTTTTTATATATATATATATATATATATATATATATATATATATATATATATGCAAGCAATCACATCACCGTGATACAAAAATGCAAAATAACCACAGAAGGGAAACTTGTAGACAGTAAGTACTTTCGTATATTACATCTTCAGACTACTCTATAAGTTTCCATTCTCCTGTGGTTATTTTGCATATATATATACATATATATATGTATATATATATATATATATAATATATATATATACACAAACACACACATATATATTTATACGCAGACACACACACACACACACACACACACATATATATAAACACATATATATTATATATATAAACAATAATAAACGAATGCAATAAAATCACTTCATGGAAACGCTCATTATGCGAAATATTGTTGCTTTCTAACCTCTGGCAGCCTCAAAATTCAGCTGACTGAAACCCACTGGGTACCCACAGCATAAACACGCATACATATATTACACAATGGAATTTACATCCGAACCTCGCTTCAGACTGCTTCTCCGTACCAAAAATGTTATCCCATTAAACACACACACACTCATTTATATTATATATATATACATTATATATATATATATATATATATATATATATACATATTGAGTATATATATAAATATATATATACACACACACACATATATTATATATATATATATATATATATATATATACACACATATATACAAACACACACACACACACACACACAAATGGAATAGATGGAAAATGGATAGATAGGCAGACAGATAACAAAAACAAACAAACACGATGGGCACAAGGTTATTTGGCGGATTTGGAGTGAATCTCCCCGCCCTGACGCGATGGACCCGCGGAGAGTAATGATAGTCCTCAGGGAGACAGTGACGGCTCGAGCCACTCCTTCCTCTTCGGGGCTCGAACCCGAACCAGGGCTATGGACGAGGGACGCAGGAATGCTATAGAGAAAAGAAAATCGACAGTATGACAAAAAAATAAATGAATAAATAAAATAAATAAAAAATAAAAATAAATAAATAAGTTAGGTCCACCATATTTCACAGTACTGGTATACTTTTAGTTGTATATCACCATTTTTTCGACACACATTACACACATATATATATTTACACACACACACACACACACACACACACACACACACACACACACACACACACACACACACCACGGCTCGGTGGCGGATTGGTAAAGCACTGGCCTCACAAGCCAGAGAACCGGGGTTCGATTCCCCGGTCGGGCGGAGATAAGTTGGGTTTGTCTCCTTTCACGTGTAGCCCCTGTTCACCTAGCAGCGAGTAGGTACGGGACGTTAGTCAAGGGGTTGTGACCTTGCTGTCCCGGTGTGTGGTGTGTGAGTGGTCTCAGACCTACCCAGAGATCGGCTAATAAGGAGCTCTGAGCTCACTGCCGTAGGGTGGTGTCTGGCTGTCTCGACAGAGACTGCAGCAGATCCGAGGTGAATACATATATATATATATATATACATAATATATATAAATACATATATAAACACCTATATATAATATATATCATTTATACACACATAAAAGCATGTATGTGCACAGACACGCACACACACATACATATTATATATATATATATATATATATATATATATATATATAATATATACATATTTTATACACACATAAATATTACATATGCATACATTACATATAAATATGTACTCGTATGTATGCATGTATGTATACACACACACACACATGTATATATTATATATATATATATATATATATATATATATATACACACATACATTACACACACACATATTCTACCTAATGGCAAGACAATTGTAGTATTCAGACGCGGTGGTAGCAAACAGACAAGAGGAAGAATACGAGAAGGGAAAAAACAGCGAAGGACAAGCAGAAAACGAAGATGAGTTACAAGAGGACGAAAGAGAGGAAGAAGAGGAAGTGGAAGAAGAAGAGAAAGAGAAAAAAGAGGAGGAAAAGAAGGAATAAGAGGAAGATGATGAGGAAAAAGAAGAGGACGTGGAAGAAGAGGAGAAGAAAAAGAAAAGGAAGTGGAAGAAGAGGAGGAAGAGGAAGAAGAGGAAGAAAAAGAGGAGGAAGAAGAGGAACAAAAAGAAGAAGGGGAAGAGGAAGAAGAGGGGAAAAAGAAGAAGAGAAAGTGGATGAAGAGGAAGAGGAGGAAAAAGAAGTGGAAGAAGAGGAAGAAAAAGAAGAGGAAGTGGAAGAGGAGGAAAAAGAAAAAGAGGAAGTGGAAGAAGAGGAAGAAAAAGAAGAGGAAGTGGAAGAAGAGGAAGAGGTAGAAGAGGAAATGGAAGAAGAGGATGAAGAAGAGAAAAAGAAGAGGAAGAAGATGAGGAGGAAAAAGAAGAGGAAGTGGAAGAAGAGGAAGAGGAAGAAAAAGAAGTGGAAGAAAAAGAAGAGGAAGTGGAAGAAGAAAAGGAAGAGGAAGAAGAGGAGAAAAAGAAGAAGAGGAAGTGGAAGAACTGGAGGAAGAAGAGGAAGAAAAAAAGAGGAAGAGGAAGAGGAGAAAAAGAAGAAAAGGAAGTGGATGAAGAGGAAGAAGAGGAGGAAAAAGAAGAGGAAGTGGAAGAACTGGAGGAAGAAGAGGAAGAGGAAGAAAAAGAAGAGGAAGAGGAGAAAATGAAGAAAAGGAAGTGGATGATAAGGAAGAAGAGGAGGGAAAAGAAGAGGAAGTGGAAGAAGAGGAAAAGTAAGAAGAGGAGAAAAAGAAGAAGAGGAAGTGGAAGAAGAGGACGTGGAAGAAGAGGAAGTGGAGGAAGAAGAGGAGGAAGAGGAAGAGGAGGAAAAAGAAGAAGAGGAAAAAGACTATGGCTAAACTAGAGGGCGAACCCGAGACGGGACGGCCAGCTCTCTCTCTCTCTAAAAATCAACCACCCACACACACAAACAGCTTCTTGGCGTAAATCGCGCAAATCAAGAAACTCCCCTACAGACAAGAAGGCACTCCTCACTTCGCGCCGTCACAAAGAAAACGCAGCGAGCACTCTTCTCGTGCGCGTTACCGTCCCCAGTGGGGGTAATCTCGGAGGTACCCGATCTACTATCACCGCTTCAATTACCACAGTGGTTGTCTTCATTATACAATAGTCCGGCCCTTCGGGGGTGGGGGGTGAGGGTGGAAGGGTAGGCAATTAATACGAACCAGCCGCGTAATTGGCCTATTTAGTAATTAGAGGCGTGCTTGAGGGTTCCTTGCTGATCTATGTGATGCAGTACTCAGGGGTCAACCCGCATGCAGAGAATCTCCAGGCCCAAGAATCCTCGGGGAGCAAGGCATTGTTGAGGCATCAAGCCTAACACATCATATACTTTCCACAGAACCTTTATGGTGATTATTATATACTGAAAAAGGCAATAATCCCAATTGCCTTACTGTTGGTGGCCCAGATTTAGTAGAATTCGTTCAATAGTTACATGTGGGTGGTTACAAAGTGGTGATGCGCTGTTTGCAAGGATTTTTCACTCCAAATGTACAAAGAAGAACTACAAACATAAACGGGGAAGGAAATACTGTCACTTGAATCATAGTTCTGCCTCAAAATAAATGAAACAGGTTCAATAAAAAAAAAAAAAAAAATGCAATGGTGACACCGTGGTGGATGTGCGAAAGAGAGAGACAGAGAGAGAGAGAATGAAACTAAAAACCAACAAAAGAAAAAATCAAATATAAACAAAACAATGTATATATATATATATATATATATATATATATATATATATATTATATATATATATATATATATATATATATACATACACACACAAGTTATGGATACAATTTGCCATTTGTGCACATCAGTATTTTTCCTTCCCCGTCATAATGAAAGCTCAAAGCAAAGCGGGCGAAGAACATCAGGAGGAGCAGGAACTCTTGCATAAAACGAGGCCATAAAAACAAGTGCAACAATCTCAACACGAATATTTGCATATATGTATGAATACAAACAGGCATAAATATACACATATTTAAATACACATAATTACATTTGTTTCATATATATATATATATATATATATATATATATAAATATGTGTGTGTGTATTATATATATATATATATATATATATATATATATATATATATGCTAATAAGAACACGGGTACGTGTGTTCACTTATGCAAAGTAGACCACTTGGAAAAAGAAACTAACGAAGCAGAGCGCTTTCGTATATTGCACTGAAGATGTAACATACGAAAGCGCTCTGCTTCGTTAGTTTCTTTTTCCAAGTGGTCTACTTTGCATATATATATATATGAGTGTGTGTGTATGTGTGTGTGTGTATGTACAACACTGAATGGGTCCCAGTGCACAGATTTACCTTAATCAACCACAATTCACTTTAATTCTAAGCCATCAACAACGAGAAACATCTGCATGTATGCCTCCTCGAGCTTCTCAATGTTGATGGTTTAGAATTAAAGTGAATTGTATATATATATATATATATATATATATATATATATTTATTATGTGTACATATCTGCACATATAAAGAGATATACATTATGTTTTATATATACACATAGATGCATACAAAGACAATTCAGAACCTCCCCGCGAGATGGGGTTAACTAACCCCTAGAAAAGTAATGATTTTCGACGCAAGTAGGGAAAGATTAACTAAAAAAAACTTGTGATCGACAGCTATTTCCCTCCCTGAAGAGAGTTCAGAGCTCATGCATGACCGATCTATGGGCAATAATGTGACCTTACACACACTCCTAACTCTCCGTCCACGAGAGTTGGAGAAACAAACCGCAGGGCAACGATACTGAAATCATTTCAGCCCTGGTCGGGATTCGAACCCGGACCTCCGTAGTGGAAGTCGGGAACTCACTGCGCCACGAGGTGTGTGTGTGTGTGTGTGTGTGTGTGTGTGTGTGTGTGTGTGCATGCATGTGTGTGACAGAGTGGAATAGGAAGAAAAATCATTTCCATCAATACAAAACTTTGTGATGGTCCGCATCTGCGTGGCAATTTATCATGCCATTTTATCATATTTTCATTGTCATTACTGTTAATTGTCAACGTTTTCGACCCATTTATTACTCGAAACGTGTTAAATTAATTACAATTTTATTTCACCACCACACACACACACTAACAAACACACACAGCTCGACGGTGAAATGATACCGTTCGCGACCGCTCATCCAGCGGTCCGAGTTCGATTCCCACCGAGGGCTGAAGTAATTTCAGCATCGTTGCGTTGATTGCCGGCACTCCAACTCTCGTGGGCAAGAAGTTAGGTGCGTGAGGATGTGTAAAGTCAGAGCATTACCCATAGATCGGGCATATATGAGTTCTGAGCTCTTTTCCGGGAGGGTAATAGCTGTCGATCACGAGTATAACACGTGGTCCAAGACAATGGTGAACCACACACACACTCAGTGATTATAAAAATTTACTCGGTTACTGATTACAGTATATTAATAACATAGCTAGCTATCAGTGATGAGACAAAAAATAAACATGATAAATATAAGGCATGCAGCTATTCTTGACCCATTTGTTTTCACTTTCATCTTAGTTCCTCGTGAAAAAGGACCATCCCCGTCCTCCGCCCACTACCTGGATCAGGAACAAAGCAATCTTATCAAATACTTGCTTTACTGGGACCAGAAATAATTATACTGTGTAATAAGTGGAAGGGTGGTGAGGTAAACACCAGGAACCGTTGGAGTTTTATTGCTAACATTTCGTTCTGAAAGGAGTTCCTCAGAGTGTACACAAACAAATAATTGACAGCTTATATACTCCCAGCTTACCCCGTTCCTCCCCGTTCGTCTTCGCTCCTCATGCACCACCATTCGGCTTCACGAAGAACCAAGCTGGCCGTTACTCTCGCCAATTTGACAAATCCATTACGGTGTAATAATTAAGGGATATTTCTTTACGAGAAATAGTTCTCTCAAAACTGCTGATGGTCCGATTGGAAGCTTGAAGGCATGTCAATGATTCGATTACTTCAACATTTTTCATATTTGCATCCCAATACCACCCTTAACTTTGGCCTCTGATAGTTTTGGAAAGACTAGACAAATATCTTGAAAAGGTTTTCCACCATTATCTAGTGTTTTTACAAACTGTCTGACCAATACACTGATGGATTAATTAGAAAAACGATCTTGATACTTCCCACAACTGTGGCGAGAAAATCTATAACCACCTCCAATCCAAAACAAACGCTTATTATAAATAATTTACTCATTCCAATGCAGCGTTTCCCAACATGGGGGTGCTGAAATCAATTATAGGGGGTGCTGGGAAGTGATGCACACAAAAATCACATTGACATTTGTATCATTGATTACCCAGTTGTGCATATTTGACTTTCTCCGTGCTATTTTATTTTTCTAGGGCGTTCTTATTTCTTCTACAAACAATATTGTCAATTTGTTTCAGTTCTAAGGAATCAAGAAAATATATTATAAGGCAGTACACTTCACTTTCTTTTATCCTTTTAATTTCAAGGGAGGGGTGCTGAACTGCTTAGATATGACAACAGGGGGTGCTATGGTCGGAAAAGTCTGGGAAACACTGTTTTAACATATTAAGAAAATCTGACTGGTGTCCCAAAAACAATTCAATTTCAATGTGGTTTTTCAGAACACCAATATAGTAAGAAAGATACTATACTCTACTATACACTACTATGCACTATATACTATATTAATTCGGACAACTGTCGATAAGGTTGTGTATACAATTCCCTGTCAATTATGCAATCTGTTCTATGTTCGTCGAACTGCTAAACAGCTTCAAGTTAGGATTGGCATAAGAAATACGTTAGCGACGGATATCAACCAAGATCTATTTTTACACATTTCAATCAATTTAATCGTCAAGTGGACAAGGAAAACGCTAAAGCCATATTTCTAACAATATTATACAGAAGAATTTAAACGAATGTAGTCTGATCAAATGCTGCCAATTCATAGATGTAAATCCTAATCAAGGTTGATGTAAATTGAAGGATGTAGCGAGTGCTGAAACTATCAATTGTTTTAAGAAACGGTTAGACAACTTTATGGATGGGGATGATAGGTGGTCATGGACATGGAACTCTCTAGTGTAGGCCTTATGGTCTCTTGCAGACTTCTTCATTCATATGTTCTTATGATGCTCGCTGACCAAGCGGATTAGAGCGTCGAACCTTGCGGCGGAGGTCAAGGTGACGGTAATTAAAACCCTGCCGCGAGCGAGTTGGACCAAGGGCATGGCTCATTAACTTCCACGCTACAAAGTCCTCTGGAAAGAGGCACCGTCCTAGCCTCCTGATAGGAGGGAAGTTAAACCGATTTATTGATCACATAAACTGGATAACTACATAAGTAAGGAAATATTCGAGATATTTAAACTTTAACATGTAGCAAGTTGATCTGACACCTGGCCACGATCCTTGGCAATGCTGTCTCCTTAGCTATATCATCACTTATCACTGAAAATGCAATTATACGAAACACTCTTTGTTAGTTTAAAACACACATATTATATATATATATATATATATATATATATATATATATATATATGTATACATACATATACCAAAGGCTCTTTTCCCCCTTACATGGGGGGTAGCCAAAATACAAAGGCATAGAAACCACTCCCACCCATTCCATCCCCTACATACTCCACCCCCATCCACCCCCTTCCCTCCCTCTCATCTTGACACCTGGATGACGGGTCATCCCTGCATCCTGTCCACTGCCCTGGGTCAGAAGCAGTGTCGCAAGACATCGCACATCCACAGCAAGGCCGCTTCATTAATTCGGCGCCCTCCCCTTCTCCGTCCCCTCATGCAGAAAATTAGACAGGGAGATATCCCTTCGGGCTGCGTCAATATATATATATATATATATATATATGTATATATATATATATATATATATATTATATATATATATATATGAATACATATATATATATGTGCATACACACACACACACACATATATATATATATATATATATATTTATATACATATATATATATATATATATATATATATATATTGGCTCGCACTAATCTGTTTCATTATTTCATTCCGACGACAAGATCCTGGCTGAAATAATACATCATCGCCCTGCCATCTTCCTCACTGTGATCAAAGCATCGCCATTATCGTTAATTACGGTATGTTGTCCGTCACCAAGAAAATAATTTATGACAAATACATCACTAATTGCAGACTACATAAACACATCGATGCCGCGACAGACAACACAAAACGGCGGTTGAAACGTGGCGGATCGCAAGGTATAATTATTCCCTTCCCAACCGTGCTGTCCTTTTTCTTCCATTTTGTCTACCCGCAGCCCATTCCATCCACCTACGTTAGTTCAACTGCCGGGACTGTCCTGATATATTCACTAGTCATTTCATATAAAGCTATCCCCCCCCCCCAAAAAAAAAAAAAAAAAAGCGTAGATCCAGAGGTGACTTGAGAAGGTCCTCAAGATTCTAAAGGGAATTGACAACATCAAAAGTGACAAAATTTTCACACTGAATGAGAATCAGACAAAAAATAATTATCTCAAACTGTCAGGGAATCGACTTAATTTCGAAGTGAGTAGAATCAACTTCGCCAACCGTAGTTAATGAATGGAATAAACTTCCTGCAGAGGCAGTGCAATGTAGTTCATTTCGAAGATTTAAGATTCGTTTAGATAAAAACCTAAGCAAGATGCTGTAATGACTGCCAGTTATTCTATATTATTGCTTATTTGTTTGTTATTATTTGCCTGTTTGTTTATTATTATTTATCTATTAGTTATTACTTATTTGTCCATTTATTATTATTTACTATTTACCTGTTTGTTTATTATTTAAATTTACCTATTTATTTAATTGATCATTTATATTATTATTATTTTGATTTATTTATCATTATCATAAATTTTTCGCATCCGACCTAGTTATGGACCAAAAGGTCTCCTGTCGGCATGCTCCGCTTTTGTAATCCTTTGTAATATCCACTCTGAATGCGAGGGGCTACATTTTGGTTAGCCTTTTTGAATGGGACTAAGAACTTAATACGAGTATATGCAGAGTCCACTAGGAAAAGGAAAAACACACGGAGTCTGAGCGCTTTCGTGATATATTCACATTATCAAGGAGTAGTTTTCTGCACTCCTTGATAATATGAACATATCACGAAAGCGCTCGGACTCCGTGCGTTTTTCCTTTTCCTAGTGGACTCTGCATATTTGTGATTCACGTGTGACTTGTGAAATTTGTGCTTAATAAGAGTATATGTTCTGGTTGCCGCTTGATGATATTGTACTTCCAAGAGAGAAAGATCCTCCCGGGCGTAGATAAGGGTTTAATTTTGTAGAACTGCAGACGACTGACTTTACGGCAATGAAGAGATCAATCAATTACAGAGGACTAAACAGAGGTCAGACCAATTGGGGTCAATGAGACAAATTAAGTCAATGATGCTTTTGGTTTGTCAGTTTGCGTTTAATCCCTGTTCACACAGACACACACACACACACGGTTAAGAGTTCTCGCCTGCCACTACGGCGGTCCGGGTTCGAATCTCGCCCAGGGCTGAAATCATTTCAGTATCGCTTCGCTGCGGGGTATTACTCCAACTCTCGTGGGCGGGGAGTTGGGTGTGTGTGTGTGCGTGTAAGGTCACAGTATTACCCATAGATCGGTCATACAAGCTCTGAGCTCTCATCTGGGAGGTTAATAACTGTCGATCACGAGTCCAACACGTGATCCAAGACCATGGTGGTGAAACACACACACACACAAGCACATACACATCACTGCACAGGGGGCCGGCACTCCAACTCTGGTGGGCAAGGAGTTGGGTGTATGTGTACGAGCTCTCATCTCTAATCAGGAAGGATAACAACTGTCGATCACGAGTCCAACACGTGATCCAGGACCGTGGTGATTCACACCCACACACGCAAATCGGTCCACTTAAATCGACCCTATCAATTATGCAAAAATATCGCCGCAAATATCAATCATTATTCGTATTCTGACTGAAGAAATCGCGCGACATAAATATACATAATCACTTGTATTTCTCGGCGACTTATTTATGTCGCATTTTTCACACGAGTCGCTAACACTTAATAAAAACTAATAACAAATAAGTCAGATTAATAACACGTTTTCCAGAGCCATGTTGAAGTACCGACTGGGCTGGCCGAGATTCCACCAATCTACCCTCACATGCTGTGCTGGCCTCGCATTCGCTTAACTGTGGGTTCGAATCCCGCATTCTTCTCCAAATCCCAGCAGTGACTTACCTGAGCCAACAGTTCTAGTGCATAGGGGGGGAAAGTGGTGGCTTCGACCGGAGGTAGGTGCCATCTGGCATAGGCTAGTCACTACCTCCTGCACATGAAATATATGGGTTATTGGGACAACCATGGATGCATTTCTTTAATGGGTCACGAATAATTCATTTGCAAGGAAATGGTCGTTCTCATAAGCTGTTACAAACACTTCCATTGTACATTATACTGCTACGGTGTGTTTCAAAATATAATTAGTAAGATACAAATGTATATTAGTGATGAGACGATTAATCGGTAACAGTATCGACAATCGGAAGAATTGGGATCGGAAATCGGCTGAAATTCATCATTATTTACGAGTCTTGAAACTATTAACAATACAAAACTGTCTCTCATTTCATGCAATATGTTTTCTAAGTACTATAATTAACAACCAAGTATTACTATACCTTAAGTTTCATCTTCTTCGGAAGAAATAAGGAATAGTTATTTTGTACTGTCAATCGAAACATTACCCAAGATCTAATATATGCTATTCGGCTTTTGACATGAAAAAATATTGATTGATTGATTGATTTGGTTTAACGTCACCCCCCCCCCCCCCGGGGAGGCTAGGACGGTGCCACTCACAGAGGGCTTTGTAGCGTGGAATTTAATGAACCATGCCCTTGGTTCAACTCGCCACGAGCAGGGTTCGAACCGTCATTATCTCGACCTCCGCCGTCTTACCAACTTTGGCATTTTTCATTCATTTATCTATGTTTTAATGAAAAAAGAATGTTGAACCTTACTTGGCAAAAACTACACTTCCCGTTCATATACTGTCAGCAATAATAACAATGATTTGGTTTAACGTCACAAACTACCCCTATCAGGAGGCTAAGACATGATGACGACTTTGTAGCGTGGAATTTGATGAACCATGACCTTGGTCCAACTCGCTTGCGGGAGTTTTTCGAACCGATGTAAAAAAAAAATGTTAGTTATTTTATTGTGATTATACTTTTTTTCTTTTACTAT
>NC_134801.1:21235842-21293342 GCF_046742065.1 Oratosquilla oratoria
CTTGTTTTAAATGAAACAAAAAAATAAATTAAAATGCAAAGAAGATTCACAAAAATAAAAGTTGTACATGCTCGGATACTTGCTAGATGTTATTAATTGACAAGTCTTATACTGCTAATATCAGTTCTTTGTTGTATTTACGCTTATAAAATGCTGGTGCCTTCAGTCACGTTTTTAGCCATTGGAAAAGAGAGAGAAAGAACTTTCCCTCCTGTTTCTCCAGACTCCAGCTAGATGATACCATCTGTCAAACGTCGACCCCTTCATCAAACTCCTCCACCCGTCTCCATCTCTGTGAAATCTTTGTTCATTAACTACTTCTAGTATTAAATTCCTCAGCTCTAGATTCTTCTTTACACCATCCAGCCATCTCTTTCTAGATCTTCCTACTGGTTTCCGTTCTTTTGGTTGCCATTTCATGTATATACCTTAACTTACACTCTCTGGAAAGACGCAGAGTGCGGGGTGATCTAATAGAGGTGTTCAAGTGGATCAAAGGCTTTAACAAGGGTGATACAAACAAGGTCATCATATTAAAACAACAGGGCAGGACTCGCAGTAATAGTTATAAACTGGAAAAATTTAGATTTAAAAAGGAAATAGGCAAGAATTGGTTTACTAATAGGGTGATCAACGAATGGAATAACTTAGTAGCCATGTAGTAAGCGCTGAAACTATCAGTTGTTTTAAGAAACGATTAGACAACTTTATGGATGGGGATGACAGGTGGTGATGGATACGGACTTGCCTAGTGTAGGCCTTATGGTCTCTTGCAGTCTCCTTCATTCTTATGTTCTTATGCCTAGTGTAGGCCTTATGGTCTCTTGCAGTCTCCTTCATTCTTATGTTCTTATGCCTAGTGTAGGCCTTATGGTCTCTTGCAGTCTCCTTCATTCTTATGTTCTTATGCCTAGTGTAGGCCTTATGATATCTTGCAGTCTCCTTCATTCTTATGTTCTTGTTTCCGAGGATATCTACTCTCATTCTTTTCACGTGCCCATATCATCTCAAGTTGGTACTTTCTATAATTACTAGTCAGATCTATTTCTAGGTTTTCCCTTGTAATCTCGTTTCTGATCCTATCGTGGTGCAGCGATACTAAATATACTTCAGCCCTAGGCGGGATTCGAACCCGGACCGCCGTAGTGACGGCCGGGAACGCTACACCTGCGCCATCGAGTCATGCGTGTGTGTGTGTGTGTGTGTGTGTGTGTGTGTGTGTGTGTGTGTGTGTGTGTGTGTGTGTGTGTGTGTGTGTGTGTGTGTGTGTGTGTGTGTGTGTGTGTGTGTTGTAGATAGAACCAGAGCACCTCTCTTCTCTCCCCGCATCGTCCCGCCCCCCTCTTCTCTCCCCCTCCCACCCCGACACCTCCTCCTTGATTAACTCATGGAGGGACGCCCCGTGTCAAGTCCAACGTATAGGTTGTATAGTTCCGATACACCACATTGTCAGGCGCGGTGTTGGCCATGTAGGCAACCAATACTACAAGAACGGGGCAGGGCGAGGCTACCGTAGACAAGATGGCGGAGCGTTTGCATTACCATGACAATAGCGGGTAACCCACACCTCCGTTTTCTGAACCCCATAAGCCTCTTCCTTTGGAGTACCGGCCGTCCTTAGTATAACGGCTGGAGATCGTTCGGGTTAAGGTTGATATCTTTGTAATCCTTTGTTAGAGTATCGTGTAGAAGTTTTGGTTAATATTTTTTTTTCTTTTGGAGCAAAGGTTCCGTGCACCCCTCCTGACTAAATAAAAATTCCTGACGCGCGATAAAGTACCCTGGAGGTCTTAAATAAGTTAATAAAGTTAGGTTTATAAAAATTTAAATGTACACACACACACACACATATACATATATATATATATATTACCTGAGGTTTCACAAAAAAAGAGGAAGAAGAGGAGGAAGAGGAAAAAGATGGAATGAAAGAAGAGGAAGTAGAAGAAGAAGAGAAAACAGAAGACCTTGAGGTGCATTCACATCCGGTCAGAACAATCACGATGAAAATAAGAACACAATCCCGTGGTCGGCGTAGACGGCCGAGATCTCGTAATATACAGAGCGAGGCCTCTTCCACTTTGCGTCTCCAAGGCTCGAACAGACTGCTTCTTCTGTTGGTTATCATGTTCATCGTACAGGTCCTCTCTCTCTCTCTCTCTTTCTCTCTCTCCCTCTCTCTCTCTCTCCCTCTCTCTCTCTATCCAGGTCCTCTCTCTCTCTCTCTCCCTCTCTCTCTCTATTCACACTCTCTTAAAATTCAAAAGACTATAATACTTGGAACGAAAATGCATTTTGGGAGTATACTGAAGTTCCCCTGATTCTAAGTTCTTCCAAGGGTATTTTCCTTCGAAATATTATGGTCCCCAATTATAGAAATTCTGAACAGAAATAAGCTAAACAGTTTAAAAAATGTCTAAAAACTAACGTTAAGACAGAATCCCGACTAATTGTCCGCGACTTACAAATGACCAGGTGACTGATATTTCGATGACAGGAGCGTGTGACAAACTTAATTCCAAAAAAACAGATGCCGTATGTGCAAGCAAAAATGGAGGAGGCTGCAGGAGACCCAAAGGCCTACACTAGGTAGTTCCATATCCCTTACCACCTGTCACTATCCATAAAGTTCTCATCCTCTCTTAAAACAACGGATAGTTTCAGCGCTCACTACATGGCTAGTAAGTCAATTCCATTCGTTAATCACTCTGTTGGTAAACTAGTCCTTGCCTACTTCCTTCTTAAACCTAAAACTGTCCAAATTTGAATCCATTACTACGACTCCTGTTTGTGACTCGGAGGTACTGTCACCGATAACTTCACCAGCGTTTCTTTCTTTCCCTGGGGGGGGGGGAGTAATCTCGCGCCATAAAGTAGATTATAAAAGACGCAAACAAGGTCATCATATTAAAACAACAGGGCAGGACTCGCAGTAATGGATTTAAACTGGACAAATTTAGATTTAAGAAGGAAATAGGCAAGAATTGGTTTACTAATAGAGTGGTCAACGAATGGGACAGATTTAGTAACCATGTAGTGCGCGTTGAAACTATGAGTTGTTTTAAGAAACGGTTAGACAACTTTATGGATGGGGATGACAGGTGGTGATGGGCATGAAACTGCCTAGTGTAGGCCTCATGGTCTCTTGCAGTCTCCTTCATTATGTTCTAAGAGGTGGAGAAGACAGTCGAAGATGGATCGCGGAAAAGACAAATGGTGGAAATATAAGTGATCAACGTTCTTCCTTGATTTGAGATTATTCCCCAATCCTAATAGCGCTCTACGTAACTACGATCCGTAGGGGTGACAATAAAGTCTCGAAGCTATTGACTGCGTAAAACTAGTGCAGTCAATACAATACGGTGTGTCAGAGCTCAATGGTTCTTAAGCTTTTTACAACCACGGCCCTTCTAGGAGATGTTCTCCTCAACTCCCCCCACTCCCCTTGCATCTATAGACCCCCCCCCTTTTGCAGTGAGGGGGAATTACATAAGAAAAACTGGTACGAGTGGGAGACTTTTCGAAAATAAGAGTTAGTAACGACGAGACTTCTGCATTATCTCGTAAACTTACTTTCACATTACCGACCCATTTCTTGTCAAGGAAATAACACGTAACTGGTAAATATTCTACTCATTTCCTGAGGTTTTCGCAGCCCCCCCCCCTGAAAATCCCTTACCCCCCCCCTAGGTGTACCAGAGAGAGTATTCTCTCACGATTAGGGAGTAATCTCTACCCAAAGAAGACTTCCGAGCGATCTAACTTCTCATCTCACCTCACGCCTAAGTCACTCCTAAGGCCGCTTTCTCACGAGCGTTTCCGTACGCGCGTTCGGGTGCGTCGCGTTTTAACTTTCAATGGAGTTCAATAGGACCGCAAAACGCGTCGTGTGAAAGGTCCCATAGAACTCCGTTGAAAGTTAAAACGCGGCGCACCCGAAAGCGCGTACGGAAACGCTCATGTGAAAGCGGCCTTAGTCTCTTATTCGCCACCTCTAAGGCTCCACCTCCTTGGCGTGATGTTCCTTCTAAGAATAGAAGCTCTGGTGCTGGCGATTAAATACAACACCATGCGTTAGGCAAATCAGGCCAAACTTCACAGAGAAAACGACGTCAAGCAATAATAACGATCGTTAAAGTGTGACGTCACACAATGACCACGAAACGAAGCGATCATAAATCTATGGCGTGGAAAAAAGAATGACGCGATTTGAATGACGTCATCCAAATAATGACGTCACGAATGAATACCGGCATGCAACAAATACTGACGCCATGAAACAAATTGTGCCATCACGAAAGAATGACGTCAGGAACGACACAGAGACGAATTACATAATCACGAAGCCAATCTCATCGTTATATTAAAAAAAAAAAAAAAAAAAAAAAAGCGTCTCCGAAAAAACAAAATAATAATAAAAGTTGGCCCGCATTTTTCCCTTGCCACGATCCCTCGATTAGTTCCCATCACCAGCGCATTCACAGACGCTACAATGCAGCTTCGTGATGCTCAAGTTACCCTAACGCTCTCTTGCCCCGCGACGACGCCGGGATGATAAAGCGACCGTGAAGCACTTGATGGGGACAGCTATGCCAGGCGAAGCTGTGATTTATGGCATGGGCTTAATCGGTTCTTATGCAGCAGCAGCAGCAGCAGAGATCTCTCCTCGTGTTTCACTTTTCGGCGATTACTAGTGTGGCTGATTCGTCCTGCCCCACGTTGGGCAACCCAATGTTAGCCTGGTAGTCTTGCCCCACGTTGGGCGCCAAATGTGAGGCTGGTTGAAGGTAAACTTTGATGGAGAGAATTTTTTTTATTTAGAAATGAATGTTGGGCGCCAATAGTATGATAGAGCTCGCTCTATGTGTGAAAAAAAGGGGGAGAAGAAACGGAAAGGGAGCTGACGACTGTGTCCCAACTTGGTCTGCTTGCGTGGGAGGGGGAGAGAAAGCAAGGAAGCAGCAAGCCAGGCTCACAGTATGATGCTCCGAGGCGATCTGAATCTTCGGCGTTCGTCTGGTCTTTATATACACGGGCAAGTCATGACCCGTGCTCCTAATTGGCGTGAGGTCAAAGTGTGATGCGTGGGAAGTCGGACGCAAAACGTTATTACTTTGCTGACTCACGAAGACAGAGGGTACGGGAGACTGGTACTGCACGTGAGTTCCTCAAAGAGTTCAGTGTTCATTACGTGGGCAGGCAAGGCTCTGACTGAGTCATCGCTGGGAATGATGATGGTACTGCACGTGAGTTCCTCAAGGAGGCTTTGTCCCACCTGTGGGCCTCAAGGAAACTTTAGTCGAGTCACGTGGGCAAGCGGCACATGATTCACGTGGTTGGGCCTATAAGCTATTACCTTTGGAACCTCCTAGGTCAAAAGTTGTGGGAGAGGCCAGAATAGAGGAAGGGAGAAGTGAGGACAATCTTGCTAACAGTGCTTCTATCCTCGGGGGGGGGGGTAATGTCGCGCCAAAGAGGTGGAGTCATAAAGGAGGTGGTCAAGGAGAGATTTGGAAAAGACACCAGAAAGGGGGGGGGAGGATAGTAGAAGTTAGAAACAATCGGCATTCTTCTCCGAATGAAAATTAATTTCCAATTAAAAAAGAATGCTGCATGACTCTGGTCTAGTCGGCTATTAAAGTCTACATGGCAACATTCCTATGTAACACGCGTTCGGGCGTTAAGCCACATATCGATCTGTGTGCCTCTGTAGTTGAGCCCCGCAAGGCCGTCTCTTGGGTCTTGTCGAATTCCAGTGCCTATCTTCGACTGCCAACTCCCTTGGGACTTGGGTAACATCCTCATGGACAAATATCAAGAACCATTCTTTTATGACTGGAGGCCATTATCTGCTCAAAGAAGAATGGTGAAGATTTCTAACCTCTACTATCGTTCTGTTCTGCTACCATTCCTTAAACTCTCTTCTTTACCAAATAGATGACCATTTCCTCAACGCGATATTTGGTGAAGATTTCTAACCTCTACTATCCTTCTGTTCTGCTACCATTCCTTAAACTCTCTTCTTTACCAAATAGATGACCATCTCCTCAACGCGATATTTGGTGAAGATTTCTAACCTCTACTATCCTTCTGTTCTGCTACCATACCTTAAACTCTCAAAGGATTACAAAGGATTACAAAGGCAAAGCATGCCGACAGGAGACCTTTTGATCCATATCTAGGTCGGATGCACAAAAAAAAAAAAAAAAAAAAAAAAAAAAAAAATCATATTAATAATAAATTAAACTATAACAATGTAAATAACAATTAAAATACATAAATAAATGCATTGGTATAGTTGAATAACAAACAAACAGGTAAATAGTAAATTATAATAAATTGACATATAACTAATAATAAATGAAAATCAGACAGACAAATTATAACAAAACAAAAACAAATAATATAACATAAATTATAATAATTACAGCATCTTACTTAGGTATTTATCTAAATGATTCTTAAAGCTTCGAACTGAACTACATTGCACTACCTGTGCAGGAAGTTTATTCCATTCATTAACTACACGGTTGGCAAAGTTGTTTCTACCTACTTCCAAATTGAATCTATTTCCGGACAGTTTGAGACCATTGTTTCTTGTCTGATTCTCATTCAATGTGAAAATTTTGTCACTTTTGATGTTGTCAATTCCCTTTAAAATCTTTACCAAATAGATGACCATCTCCTCAACGCGATATTTGGTGAAGATTTCTAACCTCTACTATCCTTCTGTTCTGCTACCATTCCTTAAACTCTCTTCTTTACCAAATAGATGACCATCTCCTCAACGCGATATTACTGCCAAGGATAGTCAAAGCTTATCGGCGACGAAATTTATCGTCGACAATTACTTTGCTAAGAGATGCCTCCACTCTTCAACGAGTTAATTCAAACGCCTTCTCCAATACTTCCAGTCTTTATGCCACTGCTTTTCTTCAAATTCACTTTCCGTTCGTACATGGTGCTGGTTAAAGGGGTTATCACATTGGGCAGTTTCCAGGGGTTTCACCAGCGCCGACAGTCGAGCGTTCGTTTGAGTAAAAACGACTTCGGTTACAATATTTAAATTTTCAAATCTCCAAATGTCAAAATATCTTTCCGTCATATATAGCAAAGCTGAATGGTGAACTAGAGATTGTAAACCTATACGAAAGTTAGACAAACTGATGAAATGTTCTTAGAGAAGCCTAGATTTCTGTAAGCCAAGTCATATTACCCAGTCAAACGGAAGTTGGAGGCAAGGAATTGGGAGGAACAACAGCCCAATGTGATAACATCTTGACCAGGCGCGAATTTCAAGGGTTGTCGAACAGAGACAAAACTGCACAGCCTTCAAAAGCCTAGAATATCTAGATTACGGTACCTCCCAAGCTGAGAAAAACAAACAAGGACATTTAAGGAGAGAGACATGGGGAAGGGAAGTGGGTAACCACAGGAAAGGGGTTGGAAGTCTCGACTTAGATTTATATGAAATTGTCTATATCACTGGCTGCTGTTCGCAAAGTTCTTAACTTTTTGGTGTTTTTGATGTTGATTTGGCGTCAGAGGCGTAGGAAATGGTCCCCCATCTTCGCCTTCACTTACAAAGGCGGAGCATGCCGACAGGAGACCTTTTGGTCTATATCTAGGTTGGATGCGAAGAAAAAATCATAATAATAATAAATGAATAAATAAAAACTATAATAATGAACTGGGGTTCAAGAACTTGATTTTAGCTGTTGGTAGTCGACCCTTTCTTGTCTTCAATCTTGTCACGGAATAATTAATAATAATAATAATAATAATAATAATAATAATAATAAATAATAATAAATAATAATAATAATAGCAATCATTAATAATTATAATAACTACAATAATAATAACAATAATATATATATATATATATATATATATCTATATATATATATATATATACACACAGAATTTCACACTTTGGTAGAACGTCCAAATAAAAAAGGACTTTCCAATTCGACAAAATACATTTATCATACAATAATTAATGGAACAATCACCCTAACAGAGTACGTTCGAACCCATCACTCTCAATCTACGAATCTATCGAGCTCCTAGGAAACAGCTAGAGATGGATGGTTGATCTCTACTAGTATGACAGAAGATAACATGTATTATCACTTCCGGACGCGCACCTGACATCAGCAATTACGGACATCATCATCATCATCATCATCATCATCACAGGGTCTGTCACGGTGAAGCAGCTGCGGACTCGTCCGAGGATCGATGGAGGTTTTTGTATCAATATTTCGCAACCGATCACGAGCGACTCTATCCTAGTGGACAGAGGGGTGGATTCACAGAGGAGATATTTAATGTGAGACGTAATATGCAAAGAGTCTACAAGGTCTTTATACAATAGCTGGACCACATGAATCTTCAGGTGGGATCTCATAGGGTTACGATTCTTCATGTGGGCGTTCTGGGGTGACAATTCTTCATGTGGGATCTCATGGGGTGACGATTCTTCATGTGGGCGTTCTGGGGTGACAATTCTTCAGGTGGGATCTCATAAGGTGACGATTCTTCATGTGGGCGTTCTGGGGTGACAATTTTTAAGGTGGGATCTCATGAGGTGATGATTCTCCATGTGGGCGTTCTGGGGTGACAATTCTTCATGTAGGATTTCATGGGGTAGCGATTCTTCATGTGGGCGTTCTGGGGTGACAGTTCCTCAGGTGGGATCTCATGGGGTGACGATTCTTCATGTGGGCGTTCTGGGGTGACAGTTCTTCAGGTGGGCGTTCTGGGGGTGACCATTCTTCATGTGGGCGTTCTGGGGGTGACAATTCTTCAAGTGACCCCAATGGCTCTCCAGCCGCCGAGTTAAGAGAAGGATTCGGCCGTCTAACGCCAGTATCCCACTGTATGGATCTTGTTCTGTTTTGCACAATGAAATAGCATTCGGCATAGGACAGCAGACCCCGTGATGGGTCGTATGTTTCCTTTCTCTAGTACAGAGATTCTTAACCTCGGGGTACCTGTAACCCTAAGGGGTACGATACCTTGAACCCTGGGGGTATTCCAGGAGGCCCATCCACATTTACTCCTCGATTCCAGTGTCATGTCTTTGAGATTTCCTTCTGGCTAACGTCAGACGATTGTCATCATCTGAGGGCGATGTCTCTTACTGACTGGCACAGGGGTTGCGGGTCTGATCAGAGCCCACAGTGAACATTTTCCACAAATAACCCCCCCCCCCAACACACACATATAGATACCCACACACAGTCACACACAAACACATATAGATACCCACATACACAATCACACACACACACACACACACACACACATAGATATCCACATAGATAGCCACACATACACACACACATACAGTCACACAAACACACTTATACCCACACACACAGTCACACATAAACACAGATACCCACCAACACACACACACACAGTCACACACAAACACAGATACCCGCACACACAATCACATGCACACACATACACAGTCACACACACACACAATCACACGCACGCACGCACACACACAGACACATACACACACAGTCATACACACATAGATACACACACACACACACACATACATACACACACAGTCACACACAAACACAGATACCCACGCACACAATCACATGCACACACATACACAAACACAGATACACACACACACACACACACACACACACACACCTGTCCCAAACAGCACATTATGCACTGGTGCACTTCGACTTGGAAATAGCTTCTTCATCAATGAGGGAAAATCTTAAGAGGGAAATTTTTAATGCCTTCCAGAGCTCCTGGTAGGACCACCTCTAGGAGACTCCGAAAAAGAAATTCCAAGCACCATAAACTTAAGCAGAAACAGTTTTGGGAATTTGTGTATATTGTGGAAGAGGAGGAAGAGGAGGAGGAGGAAGAAAAGAAGAAAATGAAGAAGAAATAGAATAATAATAACAAGAAAATAAAGAAGAAAAAGAAGAAGAAAATTAAGAAGGAGAAGAGGAGTAAGAAGAAAATAAAGAAGAAAAAGAAGAAGAAAAGGAAGAATTAAATGAAGAAGAAAACTAAAAAGAAGAAGTAAAAGAAGAATAAGAAGAAGAGGAAAAGGAAGAATTAAATGACGAAGAAGAAAATTAAAACGAAGAAGCAAAAGAAGAAGAAAAAGAAGAATTAAATGACGAAGAAGAAGCAAAAGAAGAAGAAGAAGAAGAAAAGGAAGAATTAAATGACGAAGAAGAAAATTAAAAAGAAGAAGCAAAAGAAGAAGAAGAAAAGGAAGAATTAAATGACGAAGGAGAAAATTAAAACGAAGCAAAAGAAGAAGCAAAAGAAGAAGAAGAAGAAGAAGAAGAAGAAGAAGAAAAGGAAGAACTAAATGACGAAGAAGCAAAAGAAGAAGAAGAAGAAGAAGAAGAGGAAGAATTAAATGACGAAGAAGAAAATTAAAACGAAGAAGAAGCAAAAGAAGAAGAAGAAGAAGAAGAAAAGGAAGATCTAAATGACGAAGAAGAAGCAAAAGAAGAAGAAAAAGAAGAAAAGGAAGAATTAAATGACGAAGAAAAAAATCAAAACGAAGAAGAAGCAGCTTGAGTTCGAGGCCCGTCGAGGCGCGGCCCTGACGGAGGACGCAAGGGACAAAAGAGGAAGCAGGAGGAGGAAGCAGGAGGAGGAGGAGGAGGAGGAGGAGGAGGAGGAGGAGGAAGAGGAGGAGCGGCCGGGCAGGCAACACTCGCCGCCAAGATGGACGATCGAGCGCAGGAGGAGCAAAAAGGGACTCGGGTTTGATGTACGAGGTATTAGGATATCCTGTCCTGGGTCAGCGAGAAAGCAGGAGGCAGTACGAAGAGGAGGAGGAGGAGGAGGAGGAGGAAGAGAGGGAGTAAAAGGAAGAGTAGGGAGAGAAGGAAGAAATGAGGAGGAGGAAGAGAGGGGATAAAAGGAAGATTAGGGAGAGAAGGAAGAAAGGAGGTGGAAAAGGAGGAGGAAGAGGAGGAGGAGGAGGAGGAGGAGGAGGAGGAAGAGAGGAAATAAAAGGAAGAGTAGGGAGAGAAGGAAAAGGAGGAGGATGAGGAGGATGAGGAGGTTCGGTTAAGGAAGGTCCTCAACGCGTGTGTGTGTGTGTGTGTGTGTGTGTGTGTGTGTGTGTGTGTGTGTGTGTGTGTGTGTGTGTGTGTGTGTGTGTGTGCGCGCGCGCAAACACACACATGCACACAGACATAAGTAGCCCTTATGGAGTACCAAGTAGCCTTACCGCTTCGTGGGAGTGATACTTCACTCCCAATTTAAAAAAACTTCTAACGCGGGACGGGAGGCTCGGGGAGTCCTACACAACTCCCCAAACCGCACTTCCATGACTCTCTCCATCGGCGACCATCAGAGGCGCAGTATACCAGTGTCGAAGTAATTGTATCCTAAATCCAGACCTGTCCACTCGGTCATGCCGCTTCACACACGATAAAGTGCATATTCACACTGTTCAAGACTGACGGCAGACACGACCACAGTGTGAATGTGGTGGACAGGAGTCCTGAGCGGCTTGGTCGGTTCCCTCCGTAACTCTTGTCTCATAACCTTATGGCACTAAACTAACCGAAAACGACAATAACAGTGACCAAAGACAATAACAACAAGTCCTTGGCGCCTTGTAATGACCAAGGGTGTTGAGGGTGATCTAGAAGTAAATCAAATTCTTGCAAAAGGGGATGAGGTGCTGAGGGGAAGGACTCGAACCCACGAACTTCCTAACGCGAACCATTCTCACGAAAACTCCTATACCCTCGCTGAACCGGGGCTTGTTTAGTAATAAACTCATCTGCTGGGATTCGAACACCCGCCAGAGCGGAATGCTTCATATAAAGCGAGGACTGTACCGCCTGTACTACACTAACCCTTCAAAACAGTGTAGTTCAGGCGGTACAGTCCTCGCTTTATATGAAGCATTCCGCTCTGCCGGGGGTTCGAATCCCAGCAGATGAGTTTATTTCCAATTGTCAAAATGACACACACGCTTGTTTAGTAGCCACTAGTGCCAACGACTCGTAAATTTCCCCTCTACTTGTCCAATGTGAACGGAAAGTTAGTCAACTTGCCTCCAAACTATCCTGGTGTAAACACTTAACTTGCCGGGCAAGTTAAATTGCAGCTAGCTCTAGAGGCTTCTAAACTAGCCCCTTGTTATCGTGGCTTAACTCACAAACATTCAGCAAGTGGACCAATTACGCCATTTAGTGAATTCTAAACCAGCACCTACATCTTTAACTACCGAATCAACCAAATCTACACTCCAGTGGCTTAAAATGATGACCCTCAGAGGGTGAGCAAAGTACTCTATACCTAAGTGCTTAACCCAATAAAACTTCAAATGAGTCGTACCTTAAGGAAGAGTGCGAGGAGATCACTAACCACCGGACTAACCAAATGGTTTGAACAAAGCACTCTAATGGCCGGCCCAATCTAATACTCCATCGAATGACTTGAACCCAATAGAGCGAACCTAACACCCTTCCCCCTCCACTGGCCCAATCTAATACTCCGTCGAATGACCTGAACCCAAGAACCCAAGAAAGCGAACCTAACACCCTTCCCCCTTCACCAGCCCAATCTAATACTCAATCGAATGACATGAACCGAAGAACCCAAGAGAGCGAACCTAACACCCCCCTCCACCGACCCAATCTAATACTCCATCGAATGACATGAACCCAAGAACCCAAGAGAACGAACCTAACACCCTTCCCCCTCCACCGACCCAATCTAATACTCCATCGAATGACCTGAACCCAAGAACACAGGAGAACGAACCTAACACCCTTCCCCCTCCACCGGCCCAATCTAATACTACATCGTATGGCATGAACCCAAGAACCCAAGAGAGCGAACCTAACACCCCTTCACCCCTCCACCGGCCCAATCTAATACTCCATCGAATGAACTGAACCCAAGAGAGCGAACCTAACACCCCTTCCCCCTCCACAGGCTCAATCTAATACTCCATCGAATGACCAGAACCCAAGAACCCAAGAGCCTAAAAAAAAAATATATATATATATTAAAAAAAAAAAAAAAAAAAAAAACACTCCCCCACCCCCACGGGGACCAACCCAGTACACCATCAAATGACCCAAACCCTGGAATTCTGGAGAGCGAGTCTAGCACTACTACCCACGGAGCGACGAAGGCAGCGGCCGGGTCAGCCGAGGAACTCCGCGGCCCGGTGATCACTCAGCGGAGTCCCCCAAGGCCACGTTTGCACCCACGGCAGCGTCAGCAATCCATCAATCAGTATTACAGGCGTATTTAGCACTTCCACCAACAAATGACCTGCTGCCCTCGCCTCTCCCTCATTCCCTCCTCCACCCACCCACCCACCACTGCTCCTCTCCCTCACTCACTCCCTCCATCCATCCTCTCCCCCCCACATCCCCGGACATACACACAAACCTCTCACACAATCCTTTCTGAGGCTACATTTGCATATAGGTCCTTCACTGCACTCGACTCGACGTGGCTACGAATCCTGTAACCATCTCTGTATGGAGATATTATTCTGTATACATTCTCTCTCCCTGTTTCTCTCTATCACCCTATCTCCACCCCTTCACCTCCCTCTCTCACCCTTCATCTCCGCATGGAGAGATCATGCTGTACATATTTTCTTTCCGTCTCTCTCTCTCTCTTTCTCTCTATATATAATATATACATATATATATATATACTGTATATATATATATGTATATATATATATATCTATGTATATATATATAGATATATGTATATATATGTATATATATATCAATATATATGTATATATGTATATGTATATATATCGTAGGATGGGATAATCGGGCCATCACTGGGCCATATAAAAGTTATTCACCTTTTTATTTGAAATTGGTTTTGAAATATTTCACTTTTACCAGAATTTTATTTACCACTTGTAACGTAATTTTTAATACATGAATAGCTTTTAAGTGGCCCATTTACTCCTGTGATGGCCCGATTACTTCATCCTACGATATATATATATATATACATATATATATATACACAGTATATATATATATATATATACATATATATATATTTTTTTTCAACACTGAATGGTAAGTCACTACCGCACTTCGTCATGAGGATGTTGGGTTCGAGTCCTTGGCAGTACCGCATTTGGTGGCTTAGAATTAAAGTGCATTGTGGTTGTTAAAATGTATGTATATATATATATATATATATATATATATATATATATATATATATATATATATATATATACAGATATTTCTTTCTCTATTCCTTTCTGCCTCTCTCCCTCTCGTTGTACCAAGCTCTATCTCCCTGGTTCTTGTTCTATGGCTCCTTGTCTCTCCCTGTCTCCCTCCCTCCCTCCCTCCCTCCCACCCAACCTTTCCATGTCTTTCTCTGTAACAGTCACCAGTGACTGCCACTTACTCCGGCTTTCCATACAGAGGGCAACATTGCTCGCTTCGGACAAAGATAGGCATCTCTCACTATAATAGAACGACTCAGCTTTTTCATTCGCGTTACTGCCACGATTTCATTTAACTTTGTCTAGTCCCTCCTCGCGTGGCTCGAGTTCCCCTCCTCGGTTAAGCTTCGCGGTCTATCCCTGCTGCCGTCAGGCGATTTTATTCAGCTAACGAGGACCTCCGAAGCGCACTCGGCGCTACCAAATCACGATACGCAGACTAATCATACCACATAATTACCCTTCACATCCATCTCCTCGAAGAGTTCTTCAAATATTTTATGCTCCCCGTCTGTCAGCCGAAGAAAGAGCACCCGAGTCATATGGTCCTGCCCCTGGGGGCACGGCCGCGAACATTGTTCGAGTATTTCCTGGTTCGAACCGAGGAACACCTCCCGGGGTCATTCGCAAAGGCAAACACGTGCGCGACTTTACGCCGTGTTCACCAGCAATTTCATTCCTTTCATTGAGTATAAGTTCGCACGTGTTCCACATAATCTCGAACGTAATGTGACGTTCTCGTGAAATGATCACTGGAAGAAAGTTTAACTAACGATTCTCAGTATCCGGTCTAGTTATGGACCAAAAGGTCTCCCCTCGGCATCCTCTTCTTTTGTAATCCTTTTCAGTGTCTTGCCTGACCCCTTCTGTGGCACTTTTTTGTTTTTATTCTGGCTGTCGCCGGGCTGTTCTGGCGAAAGGCTACAGGATCCTCCGGAAAGTATTAATGTTCGATGCTAAAGCACAAAGTCTGGAAGCGAACAAACAACATATAACCTCTGGAAACACACAAGAGAAACCAAAGTCCGAAATTAAACGAAGCGAAACCCACGACGGACCAGGGGCGCCGAAGCCAAGCCATTCACCACCACTACTACTATAATATATATATATATATATATATATATATATATATATATATATATATATATATGTAGAAGAAATCACTTGAATGCGTGATTCTAGTATGCAGAAAAATCAATAGGAAAATAACAGAAATGAGACCGAGCGCTTTCGTCTATTCAGACATTTTCAAAACGTCTGAATAGACGAAAGCGCTCGGTCTCAATTCTATTATTTTCCTAGTGGTTTTTCTGCATATATATATATATATATATATATATATATATATATATATATATATATTAACTTTGAAACGACCTCCATCTCGTGCTAGTGTGGTGGAAGTAGTCAGGGTCTGTCTCCCACAGACACAGTTCACTGGCCCCTCTCTGCTACTACTACTACTACACGCCCAATAAAGAACAGACAAACCAAAAACAGAGTGAAATGAGTGAATTGAAATTAATTAAGTCTAATTTAATATATCTAATTCAATTTACAATTCCAAACTATTCTTACTTTACCCCCATTTTATAATGTCCCCTGCCATGCGAGTTTATTCAGCTAAGGGACAACACACGAATTCCACAAGTCTATACAAGAACAGGACACCTCGCGTCAGAGAGGTCTGCAAGGGGTGATATCATTGGCCTTTCAAAAATGGTGTGACCTGCTCTTGTTTAGACCGATATATTTAGAAGTACAATTCCCCTCCGTTGTATCCGAGCCATTTTGGTTTGTTTAATTACTCGTTTTAGTAATTAATAATTACCCGTCCTATTCAAAACCGACATTAGCAATTTCTGCTTATTCAAATTTAAAATTTCCCAGAACACTTTAATATTTTCATATATTTCTTATTTCTACATACAAATGTATGTATACAAACACACACACACACACACACTATCTACACACACATATATATATATATATATATATATATATATATATATATATATATATATATATATATATACGTGCGCGTGGACATTCCATGAACAAGCACATGCACACACACACGGTAATTTGAGTGCCCAACATCAGCTCCCTTTGGGTGTGTTGTGAGTGCAAATAACTGCGCTTGTAGCTGAGTTCGAGGAAGGATTGAATCAGTACATACAGAGATTGAGAGGACAATTGGGAGGAGAAAGCTGAAAGTAAATGTGGTTAGGAGTACAGAGACGAGATGTAGAAGGGTGGAAGCGAGTTAGAGGCGAGTTTATAGGGGGAGAGGACTAAGAAAATGGAGAGCTTTAAGTATTTAGGGTCACAAGTAGCAAGGATCTAGGGAAATGAATAGTATTATGAGAAATAGGTACCTGGGTATCAACGCAAAGAGAAGACTGTACGAAGGAGTGGTTATGCCTACGACAATGAATAGGGGCCAAGACTTGGGATTTAACAAAGGCAGAAATGAGAAATTTGAATGTGTTTGAGACGAAATGTTTGAAAAGTATGCTGGATGTTACTAAGATGGATAGGGTGAAAAATGAGGAGGTGAGGAGGAGAGCGAGGGTGGAAAGATAGCTTAAAGAATACTGGGAACATTAGGAGATGTAGAAAGAACGAGAGAGAGAAGAGACTAAAGGGCCATTACACGATCAAACAGTTTGACAAACCCAGTTTGTCAGACAAGTGTTTGAAATGATGTTTGACCGTGTGAATGGGGTATTTGGTCGTCAAATACGTTTCTCGAACGTGTTTGACAACCAAATACCCTATTCACACAGTCAAACATCACTTCAAACACTGGTTTGACAAACCGGATTTGTCAAACCGTTTGGCCGTCTAAATGCCCCCTAACAAAAGGAGTCCAGAAGGCGGAGGTGGATGGAATGAACTTCAGCGGAAGACCGAGAGTGAGGGGATTGTCTTTCGAGCAGGGAAGGAAGAGAACATAAGAATGAAAGAGACTGCAAGAGACCATTAGGCCTACACTAGGCAGCTCCATATCCATCACCACCTGTCATCCCCATCCATAAAGTTGTCTAACCGTTTCTTAAAACAACTCATAGTTTCAGCGCTCACTACATGGTTACTAAGTCTGTTCCATTCGTTGACCACCCTATTAGTAAACCAATTCTTGCCTATTTCCTTCTTAAATCTAAATTTGTCCAGTTTAAATCCAGTGTAAGAGATGGTGTTACGTGGAGAGTCATTGTGAACAGATGAGGATATGACAAGGTCCGAGGGATTTGCCTAACGAAGAGAGGCTTAGGAACCTTAACTTACACTCTCTGGAAAGACGCACAGTGCGGGGTGATCTAATAGAGGTGTTCAAGTGGATCAAAGGCTTTAACAAGGGTGATGCAAACAAGGTCATCATATTAAAACAACAGGGCAGGACTCGCAGTAATGGTTATAAACTGGAGAAATTTAGATTTAAAAAGGAAATAAGCAAGAATTGGTTTACTAATAGGGTGGTCGACGAATTAAATAAATTTAGTAACCCTGTAGTAAGCGCTGAAATTATCAGTTGTTTTAAGAAACGATTAGACAACTTTATGGATGAGGATGACAGGTGGTGACGGATACGGAGCTGCCTAGTGTAGGCCTTATGGTCTCTTGCAGTCTCCTTCATTCTTATGTATTTATTTCTTCTTTTCTGGTCTGCAATTTCTCGAGCGGGCGAGGGGAGTTGACGGGGTTTATGTGACAAAGTGTTGGGGGACAAACCAACTGATATTGTAGGACCCTGCTATGGAGGAGCTGCTTCGTGCTCGAATCCCTCTGACCCCAGAAATGGACAGGAGAGAAAGATGACCCTTCATCCACGAGAAGCTGAGTTGGAAGGGGCAACGAATGGTCGTTTGGAAGGGTACAGGTGTATACTAGCAATCAACCAATCCCATAACAGGAAAAGGGCCTTCAAGTCTGTGTATTACCATTATCATCAGTAATATAATTTCTATTATCATTATCACTACTACTATTAATTATTTCTCTATTATCTTCCAGGAAAAAGAGATAGGAATTGCTCCATCAGTGTCAAAGCCTTCCCAGGTCTTTACTCCCCGACGGGGCGTCAAAGGTTTACCCCTTAAAAAAAAAAAAAACTCTCTTCGCCCCCCACACCCACACCCACTCCTACTTCCCCCACCCACCCATCAACACCCACTCCGTCTCTAATGACCTCCGGCCCGACTCTTCACGAACGCCTTTTGAGCACATTTGGTCGTAAATCAGGGAAAAGTATTCAAGATACACATCGGTGATACATCACGCCCACCCACAATTCCCTGCGAGTGTGTATATATATATATATATATATATATATATATATATATATATATATATATATATATATATATATATATATACATACATGTGTGTGTGTGTGTGTGTGTGTGTGTGTACATATATACACATACAAACTAGACATGCATGTATAAAATAAATTAAGCAAACTAATAGATAAATATAGGATGAAAAACAACACACACACACACACACACACACACACACACACTTGTGTAAAAAAAATATACCCCAAAACAGGGTGAAGCAATAGAGCAAATGTGTAATAATCGACACATTAACAAAACAAAAACTGCCATGTCAAACTGAAGTATTAAAGCATTCGGCAGTGGCACAGAACATCGTCTTGGACAGCACTGCCATTACTGTACTCTCTGGGCAATATACAACAGACGCTTCCCTTTTCAATTGTTCTTTTTCATTTCCAAGAGGTTGCCTGCAAACCCGCGACTCCATCCACTTCAGGTGTATTTACATCTTTCAGCAATTCTATCGCCTCCATACCTTCAGATTTCAGACGCAGTGCGATGTAGTACCGATGGAAATTTCAGGATCCATTTAGATAAACAGTAATGTGTTGTAATGCCTGCCAATAGTTTGGCCACTTTGTTTATTCATTTCTTTGTTTTTTATCTTATTCTTAACGTCCGATCTAGTTATGGACCAAAAGGTCTCCATTCTGTATGCTTTTCCTTTGTAAACCATACTGGAAAGACGAGGGAGGAGGAGGGAAGCGCTGAAATATGGAAGATTACAAAGGATTACAAAGGCGGAATATGCCGACAGGAGACCTTTTGGCCCACAACTAGGTCGGATGCGAAAAACAAAAACAAAACATATATATAAATGATAAGAAAATAGACAAAATAAAATAAAAATTATAATAATATAAATAATAATAGATAAGATAATACATAGGTATAGTTAAATGATAAACAAACAGGTAACTAGTAAATAATAATAAACTGACAAATAAATAATAATAACAAATGGAAATCAAGCAAATAATAAACAGACAATAACAAGCAATCAAATAATATAAAATAAATGACAGTCGTTACAGCATCTTGCTTAAATGTTTATCTAAACGAATCTTAAGCTTCGAACTGAACTACATTGCACTGCCTCTGCAGGAAGTTTATTCCATTCATTAACTACACGGTTGGCCAAGTTGTTTCTACCCACTTCCAAATTAAATCTATTTCCTGACAGAGGTGCAGAGGGGGGGGGGGTGCTGGGGGTGCCCAAGCACCTCCCCCTTTGCCCTGTGCCCCAAAATTGCCCTTCACAAAAATATATAAAAATTAATGAAAAATTATTTCTCACAGGCTTTTCCCATTTTCTTACCATTCAGAAATTATGTGGAAAATGGTGTTGCACCCTACCGCATAGTTGCCAAATAGATTAAATTTGGAACTGCGTAGAAACAACTTCGCCATGCGGGTAGTTAATGAATGGAATAAACTTCCTGCAGAGGCAGTGCAATGTAGTTCAGTTCGAAGCCTTATGAATCATTTAGATAAACATCTAAGCAAGATGATGTAATGATGATCATTTATTTTATATTATTTGTTTTTGTTTTGTTACCATTTGTCTGTTTGATTCTCATTTATTATTAGTTATATGTGAATTTGTTATTATTTACTATTTACCTGCTTGTTTATTATTTAACTAACCTATGCATTTATGTATTTTATTTGTTATTTACATTACTATAGCTTTTATTTATTCATTTTTTATCATTATGATTTTTTTTCGCATCCGACCTAGATAAGGACCAAAAGGTCTCCTGTCGGCATGCTCCGCCTTTGTAATCCTTTGTAAAATACGAATAACACAAAAGAGAAAATTGCCCAATTTCCTGCCCAAAGCACCTGCCCCTTGCAATGTCAGTGCACGTTACTGCTTATGAAGGACGGATCAAAAGCGGTCGTTAGGTGTGCTGTTGCTCGATTATTCATAACTACCTTAAAATTCACAATCTGTCCAGACTTTTCAGATAGCTCTTGCGGTAGGCTAATTGGGCCTGCAATCTGTGCAGACTTTTCAGATAGCTTTTGCGTTAGGCTAATTGGGCCTGCGGCCACAGACCGCAAAGATCAATGAAGCATTTATTAGTACAATACCATCTCAGGTATACCATCCAGGGATCAATCATTTCCAAAAAGTTATAATACGTCTATGTAGAGCAAATGAAAACCAAAATACAGGGGGGAAGGACGGATATAGTGTTTATTAATACAAAAGAATAAGGCCCACCTACAATACCACGCTTCTCTCTAGCTGCCTCCCTCGTCTTCCCAAACCTCTTGGTAACAAGATGATTTTTATGGCCGTCGCGTGTAGGACTTGAACCTACCGCTCTGACGCCAAGAGGCTCCCGAGACAGTGCATTTACCCGCTCAGCCACTGATAGGTAAAGACACTATCTCGGGAGCCTCTTGGCGTCAGAACGGTAGGTTCGAGTCCTAAACGCGACGGCCATAAAAATGATCTGATTGATGTCGCTGTTCACTGGCGAATTTCTCATCTTGGTAACAAGTTTAACTTCCAATATGTATTTCCTTCATTTCTGAACCCCCTTCTCCCTTTCCTTCACATCCCTAACTGCGTCAGTCCCTAATATCTTTATCTCTAACTCTAAACAGACAGATATGTCAAATCTCATACGAGGTAGTGACAGTATAAGTTTTATGAAGTCCGTTTTTAGGAATTTGAGTGGCATTCCGAAGGACCTGTAGCTTCCACCAGTTCTCTTTTCTTTTCCACTCCTCAAATTCCTCCTTTACCAAATCCACGAGTCCTTTTCGATATGGTTATTGTTCGTAGGACAGAAATACTGCTGGCTACGACCAACTAATAAAAAAGTTTGAAAAGTATCACAAAGTGCTGAGATGACTGTGTCAAGTTTATATTCAAAAGGATTTTATACCTCTCGCTTTTTTTTTTTTTTTTTTTTTTTTTTAAGAAAGTCCTGATCGTTAATGGGTTCAGTGGACTCTTGAAATTAGCATCTCCAAGTCTCCTTAACATTTTCTTCTTGCACCACATTTCACCCTCCATGCGTTTCATTTTCACTTCCGCATTGCAAATGTTTAGAACAAACTACCTCTCCATGCCACCAGTTCAAGTACATTTGAAATAAATAAATAAATAGATAAATAATAATGATACTTTGCAAAAAATAATATTAATATTAATAATAATAATTTGCAAATAATAATAATAATAATAATAATAATAATTTGCCCCCAAAAAAAAAAAAAAAAAAAGGGGGGGAGGGCCTAGATAGCCATACGAAGTCTAACCCTAATCTATTTATCAGCATCGTAAGCCAATACATTTAAATTACGTCATAATATTCTTAATTGTTTACACCGTTTACGCTCCCCACCCCGTCTCAATTAGCAAATAGCCCGTACGGACCAATAGGTCTCTTGGTGTCTGCATCTCTTCTGTATTCCTTCCCCTTCCTTGTTATCCCTCCAACCTTTGGTTGCGGAAAACGACTTATACAGTTCATCTTGTGAATGGGGAAGGAGGAGAGGAGAAAGGACAGGGGGAGGTGGAGATGGGGGGAGGAGAGGGATGGGGGAAGGAGAGAGGGAAAGGAGGGGGAAGAGGAGGAGGAGGAGGAGGTGGAAGGAGAGCGAGTTGAAGAATCGGTCAATCGTTGTGTTAAGCTTCAATGACCAGAAACTCGTCTCCTTTCCTTCCGTGGAAGTAGGGCAGTCATAAAAACATAAATAACGACAATAACAGATTCATTAACAATACCTATAAAATACCCTTTATAAAAAAATAACAACACAAAAACAAAATAATAATAATAACATTAATCATAATAATAATAAATAATGATAGTGACAAAAAATTACATTAATAATGTTAACAAAAATGACAATAACATTGATAACGCCCACATAAATATTAACTGCTCATTCGAATCTCTGTGACTGGAACCTCAAAGCAGCCGGCAACGATCCTCGCCTCCCCCCCCCCCCAATATCTCTGGGAAGAGCATCTGGACTTATGGGCCTGTTGCTATGTCATCGGCTGAAAGTGCCAAGGGGAGGAGACCAGTCGTCGGTTGTCAACTCTCAACATGTGAAAAGGTGTAACACATGTTTTGAAGTTGATAGAGAGAGATCCTGGGGCACAGTCCGGGAATCGGGTATCGGCCCCCCAGGGTTGCATCTATTGATGGAGGGTAGGAAGGAAGTTGACGGCTTTTGAAAATGGTCAGCTCCCTTTTCCATCTCGCAGGACCAATGCAAGCAAGTACCCCTACCGATATGAACAAAAACAACAATAACAAAATATAACCACAGATGCACAAAATCTACATCAAATCAGGATATTGAGTGTGTACAGGCGTAATACGGACGTTCCCACACAACAATAACAAAATATAGCCACAGATACACAAACTCTACATCAAATCAGGACATTGAGTGTGTACAGGCTTAATACGGACGTTTCCAAACAACAATAACAAAATATAGCCACAGATACACAAACTCTACATCAAATGAGGACACTGAATGTGTACAGGCTTAATACGGACGTTCCCAAACAACAATAACAAAATATAGCCACAGATACACAAACTGCACATCAAATCAGGACATTGAGTGCGTACAGGCTTAATACGGACGTTCCCAAACAACAATAACAAAATATAGCCACACATACACAAAATCTACATCAAATCAGGACATTGAGTGTGTACAGGCTTAATACGGACGTTCCCATGTTCTCACTCCCTCCCTCCCGACATCAGCAGCAGCAGCCATTTATCTAATAATAACTTTATCTCATTATCTCTCCTTCCCATCCTCATAATGGCAATATTCTTTATGTCCATCACCGTCCATCCACCCTAACCCTTCAATACGGCGTCGCCATATCCGCGTCTCTGGCTGTCGCCAGATGATTTTAATCATCAGAGGAGGTCGTGAGGATGAGGTGTGGTGGTGGGGTTGGATGTGGGGCCTTTAGACCGAAACCCAACCCCTCGGGGTGACTGAAATTGCCTGTGTACTTAGGTAGGGCCACCTCAATGTGGGACGGTCCTGTGTTGAAGAAGTCCAGGCGCCGTCGTCATATTTTCTCAATCTTCTCATTTGCATTTGCGATTTATCGCATTAGAAAAAAAAAGAAGAAGAAAAAAGTAAATTGAAGTTCGGATTACGCATATCAATATGCAGTTGCTTTGCGACTTCAAGCAAACGAGAATTCCTATCAAACCCTTCCGTAACGGGTGGCACTTTAACTTCGCCGCCAGGAGATTTCATTCATTTTTAAGGAATTTTAGAAATATTTCTACATACATTTAGGAACATTCTACAATTATATTCTTGCGTCAAACCATTTATTAAGTGGACAAGGCCCATTCCGCTATATTTCAGGACCATCTATTTCTATATTTGTGTACCTTGGTTGGTTCCCTTATTGATATATTGTAGTCTTTAGAAATTGTACTTTTACCTAAAGGGTTATCACACTGGGCAGCTCCCACGGCCTTCACCTGCTCCGACAGTTCGTTTGAGTCAAAACGACTTCGGTTGTAATATCTTATTTTTCAAATCTCCAAATATCAAATCATCTTTCCGTCATGTATAGCAAAACAGAATGATGAACTAAGAGATTGGAAACCTAGACGAATGTTAGACATACTATGGAAATGTTCTTAGAGAAGTCTAGATTTCTGTAACCGAAGTCATATTCTAGTTACTCAAATAGAGGTTGGAGGAAGGGTGTCGAAGGAAAAATTGCCCGGTGTGATAACCCCTCTGGGCTAGGCCGGTGTCCCTTTCCAAACACATCTCTCTCGTAGACTGATACTCTTTTGTATTGACTCAGCTCAGCTCAGCTCAACAACGGGACAAGACGAGCGAGGTGACAGCGCCCCAGTAGAGGCAGAACTTCTCGCGTCTTCCGACAGATGGCAGTCGGAAGCCTGGCGAGTTGTTCGGACAATCCTCTAGCGTATCGGTTGAGCGGCACTTTTCTTCTTTTTACTCTCTCCGCTTCCTGGGGCCGCCGAAGGCGCCAGGCCATTCCATTCATCTCTATGGCACTCAGCCTGGGTCGCTACGGCGCCGCGAAGGAAGGGAGGGAGGGAGAGAGGGAGGCACTGATGGAGGGAGGATGAGAGAGAAGGGAGGACGGAAAGGAGCGAGGGAGACGGGGAGGGTTGGTAGACTACTTCCAACACAGGAACACAGAGACGGGAGGAAGAATATATATATAGACATATATATATATATATATATATATATATATATATATATATATATATATATATATATATAAATATATTCGGCTGACGCTAAACAATTTCATTAAACTTTTATTCAGTCTGGTGCCGGTGGTTTGCGTTGGCCACAGCAAATGCCATATAGTGACACGGTGGCGATGGTCGCTCCGTGTATATATATATATATATATATATATATATATATATATATATATATATATATATATATATATATATATATATATATATATGTATATATATGAATAAAAGGAATCCAAGTCTGCAAATGACAAAATTTCATTTGGTGTAAATCGGAACCTCAACAAAGTTTTTCAAAAATCCCGAGGAGGAATTTTTTAACGAGTAAACAGATAAATAAATACACAGATAAATAAATAAATAAATAGTATAACGAAAAATAAATACAACCGAATTTAATCCCCCCCCCCGAATAACATAACAACAAAAGGAATTTTTCCAATATTCAAATAAATGTATAAAAAAAAATATCGCTATACCATTTTACGGAACTGCCTAGTGTAGGCCTTATGGTCTCTTGCAGTCTCCTTCATTCTTATGTTCTTATGTATACCTGAAACCTTACAAAATAGTCTGTGTAGCCTCTCAAGTAAGTATAATCGCCGGGTGTCAATCAAGCCTAATTTCCCATAATAAGCAACTTGCCCTATGCCCTTGGACTGCCGGGGCACGTAACAATCAATGCTGGGAATCGGAGAAGAGTGCGGGATTCGAACCCACAACGAAGAAAGTAGTTAAAAGTGATGGGAACGGCGGACAGGTCCGCTATGGGTCGAACTACGCTAACCGCTCCGTATGATCAGTCTTCCAATTTTGAATAAAATCGCATGACGGAGACCACAATAAAACAATCGATTCCTCGACAGCGATAAGGCTTCGGGAGGTCATCGTTAACCCTCAGGCAAGCGGATGTTGCCGTCAGCTTACTAATAAAATCGCCCGGCGGCAGACCAAAAATATATACCTATCGACAGCGAAAGTGTTAATCGATAAAATATTTAACTCGGGAGTGCCGAATGAAAACTTTAAGTTAAACTTCAAGTTAACTATTATTTCCTTTAAATTAACCTTAAAATTAACTGTTATTTCCTTTAAGTTATTAATAAAATCGCTTGGCGGCGACAGAGTGAATAAAAACCTTGGCTGTATCAATCGAGAGAGCATTTAATCTGAAACTTAAATCTGAAACTTAAGACTCCTTCAGCTGACTACATTAATCGACTAGCGGCAGCTAGAATCAAGACAGATAACGGCAGAGGTAGTAGAGTCGATAGAGACAGCATTTAAACTGTTTAGTCTTCCTTTAGCTAAATACTACGACCCGCTGCCAGACTAAAATCTTTCAGGCAGTCATCGGCGGCGATGCAATTCACCGCGACATTACCTAAACTCTGACAAGCGCGATATTCCTTTTGCTCAGTGCTATACATCGATACCAGCGACAGCCGAGCTTTCGGATAGGTTCCGGTAGTGGCGGAAAGGGTTTACAGAGGCACCCGGAGCTCTAGCGACGTCCGTCCCCGGCCCCGGATGATTTGCAACTGGGCGCTCACGTCCGGGAAGGGGGCGAGGCGAGGAGGCAAACCCTAGGCGACCTCTCCGCTTGTCATTGGCTTGTGGGGTTCCGGGGGGCGGGGTCTTCGTCCCACGAGGGGTCCCGTTCAACAAAGCTTCACGAAGGGGGCGTGACCCCACTCTTGGACAAAAACGGCCGTCGTTTCTTCTTCTTCCGTGCACAAAAGGGGCATAAAGTACCGTCTGCGAAGAGCTGGGGTGTCGCTGGATGGGGTGGGGGTGCGTGGGGTGAGAGGGTGCAGAGGGGGGGGGGTGCCTACGTCGTTAAGGCATTCCGTCCTCTCCTAAGGAATTTGAGAAACACAAACCAACCTTCCTAGCATAAAATATTTGCTAGTTAAAACAGAACATTACAAATTTCATAAATAAAATTGTACAACCTTCTGAGTGTGAGGGTAAGGGGGGAACGCTCCCTTGGAAGAATAAAATCGTCTGTCAACAGGAAGAATAAACACCAACATCTGTCTTGGGATTGGATTGGTTAACTAGGGTACATCTAAGAAGTCCTAGGCTTTGGATATTTCCGGCGATATTAAACACAAGAAGCTTTTCGAGTGCTTCTTTCGACTGAAAGGAATTCCACTGCTTATATACATCCATTATATATATAATGAATAAATAATGAATGTATATAGGCAATGAAATTCCTTTCAGTCGAAAGAAAGATAAGAGGGAGGGAGGAGGGGGGAGGGTAGAGGAATATATAGGAAATGGAATGGGTGGGAGTGGTTTCTATGCCTTTTTCTTTTTGGCTACCCCCCGTGTAAGGGGAAAAAGCCTTTGGTATATGTATGTATTTACATTCAGTATTTCGTTTCCCATAACCTGCGCTTCTATCCTTGGGAATGTTATCGTTTAGAATAAGAAAGATTACAAAGGATTGCAAAGGAGGAGCATGCTGACAGGAGACCTTTTGGTCCATAACTAGGTCGGATGCGAAAACAAAAATGAATAATGATAATTAAATATATAAATAAAATCATAATAATATGAATAATAATTAATAAAATAAATAATAAACAAACAGGTAAATAATAGATAATAATAAATTGACAGATAAATAATAATAATGAATAAATGAAAATCAAGCAAATAACACTAAACAAATAGACAAATAATAACAAAGAATTAAACAAATATTATAAATCAAATGGCAGGCATTACAGTATCTTGCTTAGGTGTTTATCTAAGCGAATCTTAAAGCTTCAAACTGATCTACATTGCACTGCCTCTGCAGGAAGTTTATTCCATTCATTAACTACACGGCTGGCGAAGTTGTTTCTACCCACTTCCAAATTAAATCTATTTCCTGACAGTTTGAGACCATTGTTTCTTGTCGGATTCTCATTCAATGTGTTTCCCAACCTTTTTTTTCAGTCGACCCCCAATATGATCCTCATGATATGACACCACCCCATTAATCAATTTGTACATGTGTTAATATATGTGGTTATTGTATTGAATTCAGAGTTTACCCCCCTTTTCAGTCTGGGGGGTGGTGGTGGGGGGCGGGGGAGCGTCCCCATGAAAACTAAAATCGCCTTGACTTAAGCAGAACAAATTCAACAAGACACGCTGTTTTTCGTGCGAGAGCATTTGCATAAGAGTAACATATGAACACGTGAAAAATCCATAAATAAAACATTTACTCATGAAGTTCAAAAAACTTCCCTTGTCTGAACGGAAAACCACAATACCACAAGACTATGCGCATGCGCACACATACACACACGCGCGCGCGCGCACACACACTCATAAGAACATAAGAATAAAGGAGACTGCAAGAGACCATGAGGTCTACACTAGGCAGATCCGTAATAGGAGAATAGGAGACGGGACCCAATGAACATTGCTCCATTCCTCTATACTACAATTAGGTAAATACACACATATTGGAGAGTAAGAGACAGTACTCTACATGTGATGCTCCTTTCCTTTATACTAGAACTAGGTAATACAACTAGGCACATACACATGAATACACTCACATATATATACATATATATATATATTTTTTTTTTCTCACCCTATGCTTGGTAGGAATAATCCTGTCAGCGGCAGCTCTTCACTAGACTTCTCCATGCGTCTCTATCCTCATAGTTCTCTTTTTCTTTCACTTCTGGTAAGTTTGTCTCTCTTCTTTCTAATGCTTCTTCAACACCTTTAATCCATCTGGTCCTGGGTCTCCCTACAGGTCTTTTACCTGTGGGTACCCATTCCAGCATTTGTCTTGGGTACCTCCAATCTTTTACATATATATATAAATATGTATATATATATATATATATATATATATATATATATATATACATACATACATACATATATACATATATTCTTTATCAACCACAATACACTTTCATTCTAAGCCATCAACATCGAGGGACTTGCGGAGGCTAACATGCATGTTGGCCTCCGATAGCTTTCACAATTATACATTCTGGAACACACACACACACACACACAACTCGTGCCGCAGTTAGTAGAGTTCTCGGCTGCCACTACGGGGGTCCGGGTTCGAATCTCGCCCAGGGTAGAAATAATTTCACTATCACTGCACTGCAGGTTGTTACTTCAACTCTCGTGGGCGGGGAGCTGGATGTGTGTGTGAATGCAAGGTCACAGCATTACTCATAGATCGGTCATGTATGAGCTATGAGATCTCTTCCGGGAGGCCAATCGCTGTCGATCACGAGTCCAACACGTGATCCAAGACCATGGTGAATAACACACACACACACAAACACACGTAAGCTTACTCAAAACTTGATGTTGCACACTATTCATACTCATAAAAGTTCTCACAATCGTACACTTTGTAGCACACACGCGCGCACACACACACACTCACACACACACACACACACACACACACATACGGGTGATATGTATGATTATTGGAAAATAAAGATATAACCCATGTTTGAACCATACATAAACTTGAAGATCCGTATGATAAATTTTTATTGTTTATTATTATTTGGTTGATTTTTATTTATTATTAGTTATCATTTAACTATATCTATACATTTATCTATTTCATTTATTTATTATTATTTATATTATAATTTTTATCTGTCTTTCATTTATCATTATTACATTTTTTCCTCATCCGACCTAGTTATGGACCAAAAGGTCTCCTGTCGGCATGTTCCACCTTTGTAATCCTTTGAGTAAGACACAGGACCCCACGAACGTTGCTTCCTTCCTGTACACTAAAATTAAGTAAATATGCACAAAAACATTGGACAGAGGGTTGTCTTGCTAATGCAGAAGTTTACTCCAAGTTCGTCAAATACTACAACATGTTTAACCATACATATATAAAAGGTTTTCCCCCTTACAAGGGGGGTAGCCAAAAAACCACCTAGGATATTCCTCTGCCTCTCGGTGTGGAAGGAATAATTAACTGTAAAGGTTTCAGACTACATTCATAGCATAAGAACATAAGAATGAAGGAGACTGCAGGAGACCATGAGGCCTACACTAGGCAGTCCCATGTCCATCACCACATGTCATCCCCATCCATAAAGCTGTCTAACCGTTTCTTAAAACAACTGATAGTTTCAGCGCTCACTACATGGTTACCAAGTCTATTCCATTCGTTGACCACCCTATTAGTAAACAAATTCTTGCCTATTTCCAACTTAAATCTAAACTTGTCCAGTTTATATCCATTACTGCGAGTCCTGCCCTGTTGTCTTAATATGATGACCTTACCAGCAGGGTCATAATGTCATTTGATATGTACTTCTCACTACTCACACACACACGAAACCTTACTGTGACTGAACTTCAGTGCAAGACACAAAATCTGTACTGTTCCTCACGGTGGATAAAAGGGTTATCACACTGGGCTATCTTTCCTTCGACATCCTACCTCCAACATCCATTTGAATAACTAGATTATGACCTCGCTTACTGAAATCTAGGCTTCTCTAAGAACATTTCTACATTATGTCTAAGATTCGTCTAGGTTTACAATCTTTTAGTTTACCATTCATCTTTGCTATATATGACGTAAAGATATTTTTGATGTTTGGAGATTCGAAAAATGAAATATTATAACCGAAGTCGTTTTGACTCAAACGAACTCTCAGCTGTCGGCGCTGGTGAACCCCCATGGAAGCTGCCCAGTGTGATAACCCCATAGCCCAGTACCGCGATGGGTCACTTGAGAGATTTTATTCTGGTGAAACAGTGGAGTTGGAGCTCACGGCGTCATCGTAGAGTGTTAAAAAGACTGGCTTCCGGTAGAGGAGTCTTTCCTGGGTCGCAAGTCTTCCAAAGTAGGGGCCGCGACCCCATTCTGGGCCCATAACTTTTGTCTAATTGGGTTAGCAAGGAAACACTGATGGCGCTTTTAGGGATGTCAACAAGTAGCCTTATTGGATTAAACACACAAAGAGAGAGAGAGAGAGAGAGAGAGAGAGAGAGAGAGAGAGAGAGAGAGAGAGAGAGAGAGAGAGAGAGAGAGAAAGAAAACGTTTAAACGTTGTCAATAGTGACGTGACGTTTTCAATCAAGTGACGTCATCGATGCCTTCTTAATATTGATATAATATACTGGTTTCTGGATGACGTCACCGATAAAACTGTATTCGTGACGTTATCGATAAGTTTTTACTTGTGACGTCATCGATACGCTTTCGAGCATCGTCATCGATACGTTAATGACTGAAATGGTTAAAAAATAATTACTAATCGAGGTCTGATGAAAGGCTTCCTGTCGACTGGGAACCCCTCCCCCCACCACCAGAACTCTCTTAAATCGGGCGGGCCTTAATTTCTTTTACCGTCTGTCGTCGGGTGATTTTATTCAACGTAGGGGGGGGGGGCATTTTGATCGACCAGGACCTTATTTAGGTCCCGACCCTAGCTTCCCTAATGACCAGTTTCCTGGTGTTCTCGAGAACAATTATTTTACCGAAGAACAGGTAGCCATATTGAAAATGTGTAATCACCTCCCGTACGAATTCTGCTACTGTTTATTAGCCCATTCAAGCAAAGTGGCGGACTTAATGAACTTTACTCTGGATGAGGACAGGCGATTTCATACAGCTGATTTGGGGGGGGGGGTTAGCGGTCCCCGAATCGGGCTGGGTCGCGACCACAAGAGACCCCTTCCAGTCGGGGTCCGCTCCGACGTCAGTATCATAGTATTTAACACTCTCCAATCATCTGCGTTTACATACAAGTGTTCCGAGTATGTACGTTTACATACATGGAGGGACAGACGCACGCATACACACAATTTTTTTTAAATACATGGAAACATACAAACGTACATATATACATTTGTACCTTCCATGGGTGGGCACACGCGCGCACACACACACACACACACACACACACATACACACACACACACACGACTCGGTGGCGCGGTTGGTAGAGTCCCAGACTGTCACAATGGCGGTCTGGGTTCGAATCCTTCCCAGGGCTGAAATAATTTCAGTATCGCTGCGCTTCAAGTCGTTACTCCAACTCTCGTGAGGGGGGGGTGCGTGTAAGGTCACAGCATTACCCATAGATCGGTCATATACGAGCTCTGAGCTTTCTTCCGGGAGGGAACTAGCCGTCGATCACGAGTCCAGCCCGTGATCCATAGACCAAGGTGAATGCACACACGTGGTCTGTGTTAAAGCTTTTGCATTTCCTTCCTCTAGCAAACCCATTTCCTTCCTTCTTTCCCCTTCTCGCCCACTGGGAAGGGGGGAGTATTCACTCCCCTCTTTCCCCCCACCCCCTTCACCGATCGATGGAACTCCCAGGACGGGGGGATGGGGGGATGGGGGGGTAATCGGTGCTTCGTTGAGAGAGGGGATGTCACAGAGGAGACCCGTTACCATCAACTACATTCACCCCCATCCTCCCCTCCCCCCCTCTGCCACCATTAAGCCTCCCCCCTCCCACTCCCCTACTCCTCATCCATTTACCCCCCCTTTCCTTTACTCTCTTCCTCTCTTTTCCTCTTCTCTCCCTTCGTTACTTTCTTTTATCCTCTCTTTCTTAGTTCTCGTTCTTTCAGTTCTCTTTCGTTCTATGTTTCCTCTTTTCTCCTTCGCTCAATGTGTTCTCTCTCTCTCTCTTTCTCTCTCTCCTCTACACTCACCCATTCTCCCTTTTTCCTCCTCTCCTTTCTTTATCGCCTTCTCCTCTCCTCTCTTTATCGCCTTCTCTTCTCTTTTGTTCTCAAATAATATGTTATCTCCTCAGATTTTCTCCCCTCCTTCCCTCCTCATCCTCTACCACCTCACCCCCTTTCCTCTCTTTGCTCTCCTTTCTATTTCTTCCTCTCTCTTTCCTTTCTCTTTCGCGCTCTTTCAAGACCCTCCTCCCCCTCCCCCACTCCCGACGCCTCCAATTCAGACAGCGTCTCCTCTCTTTTCTCTTTTTATGCTCTTCGGAGATTATTTCCCACTCCTTCATCACCCCCCCCCTCTTTTTACCTCCCTTTCCTCTCTCTCTTGCCCTCTCCTCTCCCTGTACGCTACATCCCCCCCCTCTCTCTCTCCGCTCTGCATCCACATCTCTTCTCCCATCCTTCCTTCCCCCCCACCCGATGTCTCATCACTCCTCCCCTTGATTCTTTCTTCTCCCCCTTCCCCCTCCCCTTCCCCCCAATACAGGAGTCTCCTTCCCCTTCCTCCTATCCTTTCTCCCCCCTCCCCTTCTCCTCCTCCTCCCCCCGACTCTTCCTTCTCGCCATTCCTCCCCCCATCCCAAGATTTTCTTTCCCTCTTCCCTCCCTTCCACCGCAACTCTTTATTCCATTTTGCTCCACCCCATTTCTATCCACTTACCGTCTGTTGCTCTTCCTCATTCTACTCCTCTTCTCCACCAGGTGGACCCCCATTCCTCATCCACTTTCTTCCTTAAAGACTCGTTTCTATCCTCTCAGTCCGAATCCCATGTGAAACTTTCTTTTTTCTCTCCCTCTGTATCTGACCGTCTGTCGCACAGACGATTTGTTGTTTAATCAACACCGAACCTCTCTTTTTATCTGTTTCTATCATAAAGGTTTGGTGTCGAGGCAAAAACATGAAACTTCTTCTCTTTCAGCGTCATAAAGATTTCCTGCCATTCCAAGAATACAGAAATTCCCACGACGCACTCTCTCTCTGTCTCTTTCTCTCTCTCCTTATGAAGGGAATCTGCTGCCTCTCTTTTTATTTCTCTCTGCCATGTAGAAGATTTGTCATGACACCTAAAATATACGACTCTTCGCCTCTCCCTCTTTCTCTCTTCCTCTCTTCCCCACGTCTCTCTGTCGAAGTCGATGAATTATCTCTCACACTAGATCTGTTTCTGGAACGAAATGAACCTACATCTCTAACCATAACTGCCTTGCACAGACATATACACCCAAATTGAGAGATATGATGAAATAAATTTTACCGTACAGATGCATAAAATCCTGGACCAGCCGAGATATTACAGTCCAATTTCAAAACATACACGAATTTAAAAATTTGTGTGATAATTGGAAAATACGAGACAAGACGGCACGAGCATAACTTTCTTATGAAATAAACGTAAATGACTGTCACTACGGCGGTCCGGGTTCGAATCCTGCCCAGGGGTGAAGTAATTTCAGTATCGCTGCGCTTCGAGTCGTTACTCCAACTCTCGTGGGCGGGGAGTTGGGGTGTGTGCGCGTGTAAGGTCACATAGATCGGTCATACGAGCTCTGAGCTCTCTTCCGGGAGGGAAATAGCTGTCGTTCACGAGTCCAGCACGTGATCCAAAAACCAATGGGAATATACAGTACTACATTTAATCCCTGAAAGATAAAAAATCCATTTATTAATCAATTTAAGTTCCTGTTTGTCTTGCCACGTGTACTACTTAACGACGCTTAAAGTCGGCCGGCGAATTACAAAGGATTACAAAGGATTACAAAGGTGGAGCATGCCGACAGGAGACCTTTTGGTCCATATCTAGGTCGGATGCGAAAAAAATTATAATAATAATAAATGAATAAATAAAAACTTTAATACTGTAAATAACAAATAAAATACATAAATAAATGCATAGGTACAGTTAAATAATAAACAAACAGGTAAATAGAAAATAATAATAAATTGACATATAACTAATTTACAGATCTTATTAAAGCCTCCGATGCCTGAACTTCTTCGCTTGATGTTAAATCCCCAGGGACCCGCGAAAGAACCCCACGGAGCGCCACTCGTAACAAGTGTCAGACTAGGTTCCTCTCCGTTAATTGCCCCTCGCGGCTCCTGCTTATCATTGCGCCCGCCTTCGCGTTTGCATGTGTGTGTGTGTGTGTGTGTGTGTGTGTGTGTGTGTGTGTGTGTGTGTGTTTCACCATGGTCTTGGATGACCTGTTGGACTCGTGATCGACAGTCATTAACCTCCCGGATGAGAGCTCAGAGCTCGTATGACCGATCTGTGGGTAATACTGTGACCTTACATGCACACACACCCCCAACTCCCCGCCCACGAGAGTTGGAGTAACACCCCGCAGCGAATTGATACTGAAATTATTTCAGCCCTGGGCGGGAGTAGAACCCTAACCATAGCGTGACGACGTGTGTGTGTGTGTGTGTGTGTGTATGTGCAATTTATAAGCATACATACATGAAAAGACGTTTTCCTTCTTATTCATACATACACACACACACACACACCTCGTGGAACAGTGGTTAGAGTTCTCGCCTACCACTACTGCAGTCCGGGTTCGAACCCCGCCCAGGGCTGAAATAATTTCAGTATCGCTGCGCTGCGGGTTGTTACTCCAACTCTCGTGGGCGGGGAGTTGGGTGTATGTGTGCGTGTAAGGTCACAGTATTACCCATAGATCAGCTGTAATTCAACTACATAAAAACATAGAAAAGATCAAGATCGAGAAGGGAGTCTGGCAAAGCGATTCAATATCAACCAAATTGTTTAGTTTGTTTGGGAGAGTTTTTCAGAAGGTTGAGTTGGGAGGAGAGTGGTTTGAAGATTAATATAGAATATTTTGGGCCACCTAAGATTTGCTGATGGCATTATTCTTATTTAAGAGAGAAAAGACTTACAAGATATGCCGAGCAATCTGAACAAGGAGAGCCTCAAAGTGGGTTTAAAAACGATTAAGAATAAAACCAAAGTAATGTTCAACACGAAAGTTTAAAGTAAAGAGATTATAATCGATGGTGAGTCTTGAAGAAGTTGAAGAGTATAATTATTTAGGCCAGATGGTGAAAGTGACGAAAGATCATGATAATGAAATAAAAAGACATATTACAATTGGTTGGAAAGCGTTTGGTAAGTATAATAAAATCCTGAGAGGCTCTCTACCTCTATGTCTGAAACGTAAAGTTTACAATCAATGCATTCTGCCAGCAATAATCTACGGGTGTGATACTTGAAAACTGATTAAAGTGATGGAGACAAAGCTAAGGACTGTACAGAGGAGAATGGAAAGATCAATGATGGGAATAACGCTGAGAGACCGAAAGAGAGCAAGTTGGGTGAGAGAGCAGACTAGAGTGAAAGATACTGTGGAGGCGGTAGAAGAGAGGAAGTGGAATTGGGAAGGTAAGTTAGTGCGAACGACTGATGGGCGATGGAGCATGTTACTGAGTGGACGCTGCTAGATGAGAAGCGTGGAGATACGAGGTTGAGAAGTTTGCAGGAGTGCCGTGGCAGAGGTTAGCACGGTCGTGCGAATCATGGAATGCTATGAAAGAGGCCTTTGTTCAGCAGTGGACTCAGGATAGCTGATTTGATTGACTGGTTGATATATACATATATATATATATATATATATATATATATATATATGTGTGTGTGTGTGTGTGTGTGTGTGTGTGTCTTTGTGTGTGTGAGTGTGTGTGTGTGTCTTTGTGTGTGTGTGTGTGTGCGTGTACACACATATACACATCGCATTATTTCAAGAAAGACAGCCAGGTAAGGGCCTACTGCATATTTGTTTCCTTGATGAAAACTCAATAATTATAATAATCACCATTATTATTTTGTGATATATAATAATTATAGTTAATGATGATAAGGATAATTGCTCACAGGTGCTGTGGAGGGAGTGGGTGTTTCCACTAGGTCATTCCTCTTCCACATACACAAAACGCGTGTGTAATTCACTACAGTCTTGAATCACGTCCTTAGTTCATAATCATCAATTATCACCAGTCTTGATGAGAGTTCAGAGCTCATATATGGCCCGATCTATAGCTAATGCTGTGACTTTACACACACACAACCACCAACCCCTTGGAGCATGGGTGCCGACGTGCAGTGTTGTGATGCTTTTAAGCCTTAGGCGGGGACTATTTTGTGTATTTTGTGTATTTTGTGTGTGTATATATATATATGTGTGTGTGTGTGTGTGTGTGTGTATGTGTGTGTGTGTGTTTGGTTCAACCATAGTCTTGTGAGATCAACACGTGATCCGAAAGAGAGAGAGAGAGAGAGAGAGAGAGAGAGAGAGAGAGAGAGTGTGTGTGTGTGTGTGTGTGTGTGTGTGTGTGTGTGTGTGTGTGTGTGTGTGTGTGTGTGTGTGTGTGTGTGTGTGTGTGTGTGTGTGGTTCAACCATGGTCTCACGTGATCAGCCCGTGACTCGAGATCATTGTGTGTGTGTGTGTGTGTGTGTGTGTGTGTGTGTGTGTGAGAGAGAGAGAGAGAGAGAGAGAGAGAGAGAGAGAGAGAGAGAGATTCAACCATGGTCTTGCGTGATCAACACGTAATCCAAAATTGTCTGTGTGTGCGTGTGTGTGTGTGTGTGTGTGTGTGTGTGTGTGTGTGTGTGTGTGTGTGTGTGTGTGTGTGTGTGTGTGTGTGTGTGTGTGTGTGTGTGTGTGTGTGTGCGTGAGAGATTCACCCATGGTCTCGTGTGGTCAACATGTAATCCACAATGGTGTGTGTGTTAGGGTGGAGTGAATTTTTCCCAAATTTTAAATTTGCTTGAGTGTAGCAAAGGTGCCAAAATGGTATAATATCAATCACGTGAAATTATAATATAATTGAAGCATTTCCTGATCGACCACCAGCCATTTTATTCTATGGCATATTCAAATTCTAACATGTTCAGTGGCTGTGCGAGATTTGTGGTAGCTGGGCAGATTATATGTTTTGCTTTGAGCTATTGAGCTGGAAGGTTGTGTGCTGCTCTATGTTAATAAGCGGTGAGTGTTATAAATCTTTGTATATACTTCCGACAAGTGTTTGTGTCATTATGACATTTGGAATTAAACTCTCCTACTGGGATTCGAACCCTCGCCTGAGCGGCTTGCTTTTTATAAGACGAAGACGTGACAGCTTTTTACAAGAGTTTGATGAAAGTCTCAGTAATATGTTGTAATTCAAGATCCAGAAATTCTTTAATGCATATACGAAATGCTCTGAGGAAGAAACCTGTTATAATACCTGTTTTAGTTCTGTCATTATGTCCTGAATAGAAGTGTATATAGTCTTCTTTATTGGTGGGTTTCCGGTATACTGAAAATTTCACATTTTTATCTGTTCTATGGATAATTGTGTCTAAGAAAGGTAATTTTCCGTTATTTTCATTTTCTGCAGTAAATTATATATTTTTATTTACACTGTTTAATCTCCTGAGTTTGTTATTAATGTCTCAAGTATCCAAAAGGTCTCTTATGTAGGTTGAAAAAGAAAGCCAAAGAAATAATTAACAAAAGTAGAGATAAAAATAAGAATGATAATAAACTTAATAATGAAACCAGATATATTACAGTACCAAAATCTAATGTCAATTCATACCTAGACACTTTTCTCCTAAAAGCGGGCATTAAAATAGCCAGGACGTCAGGTAACAAAGTAGGACATTTAGTAACAAGCTACAATAATCCCACTAACGAAAACAGCGTTGTTTATAAAATCCTGTGTAAAAGTTGTCCCTCTTCATAATTTGGTGAATCTGGTCGCGGACTTAATAAAAGGATAAATGAACATAAAAATGACGCAAAAGCCCATAGGACATCTAACTACATAGTAATGCATGTGGATAAACATGGCCACCTTCCAGACTGGAACAACACAACCGTATCAAATAAAGGATCATCCAAGAAACTAAGGACGACAATTGAGGCAGCATATATCAACACTAATAACAACATTAACCATAGAGAAGGCTTTATATGTTTAGCAAAAGCCACAAGCTTATCCATAATAAAAGAATACGCAAATAAAATAACAAGCTCTCCGAAGCGTCCCATGAGATGACCCGTCCATGTATAAAATATCCTGTTACGTTTGAGTTGTTAGCTTTGTGATCAAGACCCTGCGGGTCGAAACGTTAAAGCGTGAAATTCTCCCATTACTCCTCGTCTGCTTCTTCCACATTCAGTCTTATATATATATATATATATATATATATATATACATACATACATATATATATATATATATATATATTTGGGCAATTTTCTCTCCACCCTAGTGTGTGTGTAACTCTGGTCCTTATGAGAGCCAATATCTCACCCGAGAGAGGCACAGAGGTGCCTTGCAATGTAACATAGCCGCCAATCTTAACCAGAACAAAATATTCGAAGTGGCCACTATATATTGGTAGGCATCCCCAATACATGAACAAAAGTGGCATATGGCACCCATAACAAATTATGTGATGACAGGACCTTCAGTATAATTTGTAATCGATGGACAGCTTTCAGTATTTCTTTTATTCATGAGTAAGGGTCTAAGTATTTTCCCCCTTATTCGTGTGTAAGGACCCAAATATCCCCATTTTCAATATCCCTCTTTATCTTCAAAATAGCGCTTACATTCCCTCCTTCTGAACGAGTGTCACCCTTCATCCCGTCTACCACCTGGCTGTTCCATTCATCAGCGTGGCGAAGGGCGCATACACTTGTGTCCCATCATCGTGTCTATATCAGCCGAAACATCTGGAGTCACATTCCGAACCACAAAGTAAACACGGACCTCCCATCCTCACGCAACCCCGTCTCGCTCACTCACTCACTCTCTGAATCTGGGGAACAGAAAAACCCACATGGATGTGAAGATGGGATGGGGACCTTGGGAGTGATCCCGGGCAGACAGTGTATCAAAGGGCCCGCGAGGCATTGAGCGGTCACGGGGCGCCGGCCAGCCCGCGCCTGGCGACCCAGATCGGGAGAATTCCCGTCCGATCAGACGAAGCGCATCACGGGGGACAGTTCCGTCCCGTTGCCTCCTCTGGTTTTTCACAGGAGAGCACACGTACCAAAACACCACTACTCTTCTTCACCCTCCCAATAGCGCGCGCGCGCACACACACACACACACATGAGTTTAAGAGCAAACTAGACACTGTGAGATAGAAAGGCGGGACACCACGAGCGTAGCTCCCCTTCCTGCAAAATACAACTAGGTAAATACACACACGAGGACTGGCTCGATGGTGCAGCGGTACCGTTTGCAACCACTAATCCAGCAGTACGAGTTCGATTCCTGTCCAGAAATTACAAATAAATTCAGAATCTCTGCGCTGCGAGCTGGCACTCTAACTCTCGTGGGCGGAGGTGTGTGTGTGTGTGTGTGTGTGTGTGTGTGTGTGTGTGCGTAAAATCACGGCATCAACCATAGATCGTGCATATATATGAACTCTTGAGGAGAAAAATAGCTGTGGATCCAAGACCATGGCGAATCACTCACTCACTCTCTCTCTCTCTTTCTCTCTCTCACACACACACACACACACACACACCAATAATAACTTATAAGATGATATGGCCCAAAATAATACATAGGTTAATTCAAAACTAAGCGTGGCTACTGGGGAAGAAAAGACAGGACCTCACGAACGTAACTCCATTCTTGTACATTACACAACATAAGCCCAAGATCGAGTGGTCACCCTGACCTTCGTTTTTTTTTTTTTTCTGCGTGAGGATTCGCAGAGGAATCTGAACGAAACTAAAGATCGCTTTCGACACCCGAGCGTCTCAACAGAAGACCAGGAACTCCGCCCCGTCGGGGATTTCACAGAAATTCGTCTTCACAACCATCTAGAGCTGATTAATGAAGAGAAAATATAGGAGGAAGGTCTTCCATGACTCCGATTAGGGTAATTTCGTTGTTCTTTGCGTAACTATAATGCATAACTATAATAAATAACAATATTAATAATAATAATAATAACAGTAATGATAATAGTAGTAACAGTAATAATAATAATGATAATAGTAATAGCAATGCTAATATGAATATAATAATAATAATTATATTCTTAGAGTAATCTTCTCTGTGATACAATTTTTGTTAAATTGGATAGCCGCTGACGTTCTGATGGTCTGTGTAGCTGATCGCTCAAAATTGTGGAAGACCTTTTTTTTTCCTCATTGTTCAATGTGGAACAGAAGATTCCGATATTCATCTGTGAACCAGTTTCTGCACATTTCGAAGTCTCTTACCTCTTCTTCAGCTGGGTGGTAACAGTAAATATTTTAATCCTCTTGGTCTATATGTGTTCACAAGCGAGAATGACCTCACCGAGTGGGCTGTGATTTTTTTGTCCGTAACTTTTACCATTTAGGATAATGCTGAGAAGCTGAAAATAGGGATAGCAGAGGTGAGGATATCTATTCTCCTCCATTTACAAAAGGATGCTGTGTGAATCTGGTCCGTCAGGGTGTCATTAAGTCCCTAAAGTAATGACTGCATATATCCTATGCAGCGAATACACCACATGCGGTATACTCGTATCTTCTACGTACCTGTCATAAATATCCTTTACGGGTATTTTCATTTACAAATATCCTCTTTACCTGCACAAATATGACAATGGCAGTCGTACTTATTTATTTATTCATTTATCTTTTCATTTATTTTTGTACTTATTTGTTTCAACTAGTGTAGCAATACTTAAGTACTTAAGTATTATTATTTACATTGTTATAATTTCTATTTTTTTTTCTATCATTATAATTTTTTCCACATCCGACCTAGTTATGGACCAAAAGGTCTCCTGTCGGCATGCTCCTCCTTTGTAATCCTTGCTACTGCGGACATTCGAACCTGGCCCATGACATATCCGAACTTTGCTAATAGACACAAAATAAAAAAGTTTTCATGCAAACAACGAAATATACTCGTACTACATGGGGACAGGTTGGAAAATTCCATCCAACTCAACCCCACTCATCTTTCATGTGCACTGTCTCCCCTTATCTTTTCCTCTTCCTCCTCCTCCTTCTCTTCCTTCTCTTTCTATTCTCTCGTCCTCCTCCTCCTCCTACTTCGTACTCCTCCTCCCCTTACTCTTCCTCCCTCGTCCTCCTATTCTTCCTCCCTCGTCCTCCTCCTCCTCTTCCTCCCTCGTGCTCTTCCTTCCCATCCTCCTCCTACCTCGTACTTCTCCTCCTCCTCCACCCTCGTCCTCCTCTTTTCTCCTCCTCCTCCTCCTCGTACCTCGTACTTCTCCTCCATCCTCGTCCTCCTCTTTTCTCCTCCTCCTCCTCCTACCTCGTACTTCTTCTCGTCCACCCTCGTCCTCTTCTTTCACCTCCTCCTCCTCTTCCTCCTGCTCCCTCGGCCTTCTCCTCCTCCTCCGTAATCCCTTTCCCTTAGAAAGCCAAAGGATTCCTACTGGGTCACTCAAGCTTGATGTTATGAGGAGGAGCAAGGTGAGGGGGGAGGGGAGAGGGGGGAAAGGGGGAGGGGGGAGGGGGAGGGGGAAGGGGGAGGGGTTATTGGTGATGCACGGTGGTCCAGGTTGATTCGTTGTACCCATTCTGATACTGTAGAAAGATGCAGTCATCCCTTTGAACGGGTTCCCCCCTCTCCCCTTGGTAGGGAAGCTTCTCCAAACGGGTCCGTACATATTCAGAGGTCCATGAAATGAAAGGAGGATATAGTATTCGTTCTTCATCCTTCGAGTAGGTATCAAGATTTTTTGAAAGGTGCTTCGGGATGTTCCAAAGATGAATAGATTGATACCTAAGTTTAGAGAGGATTTTTTCCGGATGGTCTATACAAGTGTACAGAACCGCCTCAGTGCGCGTGTTGTATAGTTGGGTTTCCGCCCGGCTGCAGTGATTGGGGGTGACTACGTGGGAAGAGGGAGGTAGGTATTGGGGGCGGGGGGGGGGGGGGGAATAAGTATTAAAAAAAAAAAAAAAAATCACGGAGAGATATCGGTACAGGATAACAAAAGAATCATCAGGGTCCATCTTTAGAAATCCGCCAGCACTCCATCAAGTCAAAAACATCTAGTACAAAATCCTATTCTAGAAATGTAGAGCCATGTACAGGAATGTAATAACACTACTAACATTACCTATCTCTACCCATGTCATAATGAGATTGCTCATATTTTTTCACTGCCAAAGAGTGTTTTCATTCTTTCTTAACCTGTCACAATAAAACACACACACACACACGCACACACACATACATACACGCACACACATACACTCATCATGTCTAAAGAATACAAAGAAACAATTCTCCATAGAGGCATAAAATGGAACAGCTTACGAACTGATACGACTACAGTCCGATTTAAAACCATAAGCAAGTTCAAAACGAGAAATTTGAGAAAAAGAGACAAGACCTCACAAGACACACACATACATATGTACACCTTTTTTCAACTTGTCACAATGTCTCAACATATATATACAGTATATATATATATATATACAGTATATATATATATACAGTATATATATATATATATATATATATATATACATATATATATATATGTTGAGACATTGTGACGAGTTGAAAAAAGGTAAAAAAAAAAAAAAAAAAAAAGTCACGGGTCTCGTTCCGAGTTTATTCCTGACCGGTTTCGCTTGTAGCTTCTTCAGAGGAAGAAGCTACAAGCGATTGTATGAAGAGGTGATTGTGCCGACAGCACTGTATGGGTCAGAAACATGGAGCACAAGAGAGGAAAAGTTTGAATGCGAGATGAAATGCCCCAGAAATATTATAGGGGTTACTAGGCTGGATAGAGTGAAAAACGAGTAGGTGAGGAGGAAAGCGGGGGTGAAAAGGGAGTTGGGAGATAGGGTTGATGAAAGAGTGTTGGGATGGTTTGGACACATGGAAAAAATAAGTGTAGAAATATTAGTAAAAGAGATGTGGAAGGCAGACGTGGAGGGAGTGAACATGAGGGGGCGATCAAGGATGAGATGGATGGATGGGGTAAAGGGGGCACTGGGAAAGAGGGAAATGTCTGTTGAGGGAGGAAGGGAGAAGACAGAAGATAGGGGTGAGTGGAGAATGGTTGTGTATGGATGATGCTATGGTGCATGGGAGTGGGTGGGAGAGTATGTGTGACATATTTTGACGGAGCGAAAAGGGATTGTTCACCGTCTTCTTTTTTTCTGCATGAGGGGATGGAGAGGGGGGTTGCTGATTTAATGAAGCGGCCTTGCTGTGGATGTGTCGTGTTTTGCTGCATTGCTTCTGACCCAGGGTTGTGGGCAAGATGCTGGGATGACCCGTCATCCAGGAGGAGCCAAGAAAAGAGGGAGGGAGGAGGGTGGAGGGGAGTGGAGTATGTGGGGATGAAATGGGTGGGAGTAGATTTATGTTTTGACTTTGGCTACCTCTCTTGTAAGGGGGAAAGGCCCCTTGGTATACTGTATGTATTTATGTATGTGCGCGGCGTCCTTCGTGGTAAGGACAGCCACTACTATCCTAATGATAGTAAGGACAGCAACTAACACTTGCACAGATAGTTCTCGATTAAGCACTCAGTCAAGAAAATGCGTTTCTGAGTGGGTGCGGGATTCGAACTCCTGACCCTGCCTGCACATAGTTCGTGAAGTAATCACGCCTGACCTGAGACAGCCTCGATCTTCTCACTCTGTCCGATTGCGCAATCAATCATGCTCAACTGCAAAACCTGAGAAACGACCCCATGATAATGTGAATCTGATATTTGCCTTTTTTTTTCACTCAAAAGTCTATATTTTCAGCCGACGATTGTACCTTGTTTGCGTGCCTGTGTGCCGCTTAACTAGCTTTATTCCACAATATATATATATATATATATATATATATATATATATATATATATATATGTATATATATGTATGTACATATATATATATATCTATATATCTATATATATGTATGTATATATATATATATATATATATATATATATATATATACATATATCTTTGTGGGTAGGAGGTAAAGGGAACACGGGCTGAGGGAAATACTTTTATTCCTGATTAGTTTCGCCTGAGTGGCTTCTTCAGAGGAATAGTGTTTTAAGTCAAACTGGTCAATAACAAGACAAAAGTATTACCCTCAGCCCGTGTTTCCTTTACCTCCTATCCACATTCGTCACAATGTCCACACATATATATCTTTCTCAATATTGGTGCTTTGCAAATTCTGCTGCCCACAAATCTGATCTCCTCCAATCATGCTATAGTGCATAAAATCTATAGACCCCAAGACAACAACAAAAGTTCTTCGAGACCCGTGTGCACACAATCGGACACATGTGTGACGATAAACACACTGGTACAGTGGAGGGTAATTAGGCAACGGCCCCACGCAGGAGATTAAGTGCCCAGATAATGATGCCCACGTACTCGACCAAATCCCTTGCAAGGGCCGATGCAACAAAAGGAGATGGGACGGGGGGGAGAGGGGGGGGGGTAGGAGATGGGTAGGAAGGAAGAAGAAAGAGGAGAAGAGAGAAGAGAAGGAGGACAAAGAAGGGTAAGGGAAGGGAGGGGAGGGGGCAGGAGATGGGTAGGAAGGAAGAAAAAAGAGAAGAAGAGAGAAGAGAAGGAGGACAAAGAAGGGTAAGGAAAGGGAGGGGAGAGGTGTTGGAAGAGATGGATAGGTAGTAGATGGGTAGGAAGGAGAAAGAGGAGAAGAGAGAAGAGAAGGAGGACAAAGAAGGATAAGGGAAGGGAAGGGAGGGGTGTTGGAAGAGATGGATAGGTAGTAGGTCGGTGGGTAAGTGAAAGAAAGGAGGGAAGAAAAGGGAAACGAAAGGGAAGGGAAGGGAAGGACGCTGGATGGGATTGGAGGAAAGGAGAGCGTATGGAAAGGGAGAAGGGAGAGGAGGGAAGGGAGAGGAGGTGAGTGGAGGAAGGAAACAAAGAAGCAAGGAAAGAAGGAGGAAGGAAAGCAAGAGGGAAGGAAGGAAAGGAGGAGGGAAGGAAGGAAAGGAGGAAAGGAAGGAAAGAAGGAAGAAAGGAAGGAAAGAAATAAGGAGGGAAGGAAGGAAAGAAGGAGGAAAGGAAGGAAAGAAGAAGGGAGGAAGGAAAGAAGGAGGAAAGGAAGGAAAGAAGGAGGGAAGGAAGGAAAGGAAGGAGGAAAGGGAGGAAAGGAGGAGGAAAGGAAGGAAAGGAGGAAAAGAAGGAAAGGAGGAAGAAAGGAAGGAAAGAAATAAGGAGGGAAGGAAGGAAAGAAGGAGGAAAGGAAGGAAAGAAGAAGGGAGGAAGGAAAGGAGGAGAAAAGGAAGGAAAGAAGGAGGGAAGGAAGGAAAGGAAGGAGGAAAGGGAGGAAAGGAGGAGGAAAGGAAGGAAAGAAGGAGGAAAAGAAGAAAAGGAGGAGGGAAGGAGATGAAACAGGAGGTGATGTGACGGGGTCAAGAAGAGAAGATTTTTTATTTCACACAACAAATAAACAAAGAAATAAAAGCACAAATAAACGAATCAACAAACAAATAAATAACAGAATCCAGCCTGGAGGAGACCAAACGTGGATATCGAGAGGGACATCTAGAGTCAATCCTTGTCGTCTGGGAACAGTTTAATAAAATCGTCTGGCGCAGATCACAATAAAAACAATCAGTAGTGTCAGATTGGGTAGAACAGGGAGATAAAACCAAATATGCTTAAGACTTGCTAGGAAGGTCGTCCTTGTATGTTTGTATTTATGTATATATATATATATATATATGTGTGTGTATGCGTGTGTGTGTGTGTGTGTGTGTGTGTGTGTGTGTGTGTGTGTGTGTTTCACCTTCCCCCCTCCCCACCTTGGTCTTTGGATCACGTGTTGGACTCGTGATCGACAGCTATTTCCCTTCCGGAAGAGAGCTCACAGCTCATATGACCGACCTATGGGTAATGCTTTGACCTTACACCCACACCACCCAACTCCCTGCCCACGAGAGTTGGAGTAACGACTCGAAGCTCAGCGATACTGAAATTATTTTCAGCCCAGGGCAGGATTCGAACCCGGACCGCCGTAGTGACAGTCTGGGACTCTACCAACCGCGCCACCGGGTGTGTGTGTGTGCGTGTGTGTGCGTGTGTGTGTGTGTGTGTGTGTTTGTGTGTGTGTTTATTTACCTAGCTGTATCTTACGGGAAGGGGAGCTACGCTCGTTGTGTCCCGTCTCTGTATCTCGCAGTATCTAAATTGTTCTTAAAATCGTGTATGGTTTTTGCACACATTACCACTTCGTCTAGTTTGTTCCACACATCCACCACTCTGTGTGGAAAACTGTTCTTTTTCAGGTCAGTTCTATAACTGTTCTTTTTAAGCTTCCTCTCATGTCCTCTCTCTCTCTCTCTCTCTCTCTCTCTCTCTCTCTCTCTCTCTCTCTCTCTCTCTCGCTCTCTCTCTGTGCGTACGTGTGTGTGTGTGTGTGTGTGTGTGTGTGTGTGTGTGTGTGTGTGTGTGTGTGTGTATTTACCTAGTTGTATTATACGGGAAGGGAACTATGCTCGTAGTGACCCGTCTTTGTATCTTTCAGCATTAACTTTGTTCTTAAATTCTTGTATAGTACTTGCACATACTGTTGTGTGTGTGTGTGTGTGTAGGTGTATGTGTGAGTACATAGTGTATATATGAGTGCGTGTGTGTGAGTACATAGTGTGTGTGTGTGTGTGTGTGTGTGTGTGTGTGTGTGTGTGTGTGTGTGAGTACATAGTGTATACATGATTGTGTGTGTGTGTGTGTGTGTGTGTGTGTGTGTGTGTGTGTGTGTGTGTGTGTGTGTGTGTGTGTGTGTGTGTGTGTGTGTGAGTACATAGTATATTGATGAGTGCGTGTGTAAGAGTACATTGTGTGTGTGTGTGTGTGTGTGTGTGTGTGTGTGTGTGTGTGTGTGTGTGTGTGAGTACATAGTGTATACATGAGTGCGTGTATGTGAGTGTGAGTACATATTGTATACATGAGTGCGTGTATGTGTGTGTGAGTGTGAGTACATAGTGTATACATGAGTGCGCGAGTGTATTTGTGTGTGTGTGCGTGTGTGTGTGTGTGTGTGTGTGTGTGTGTGTGTGTGTGTGTGTGTGTGTGTGTGTGTGTGTGTGAGTACATAGTGTATACACGAGCCTGTGTGTGTATGAGTGTGAGTACATAGTGTATACATGAGTGCGCGTGTGTGAGTACATATTGTATACATAAGTGCATGTGTGTGTGTGAGAGAGTACATATTGTATACATAAGTATGTGAGTGAGTACATAGTGTATGCACGAGTGTGTGTGTGAGTGTGAGTACATAGTATTATACATGAGTGCTTGAGTACATATTGTATACATAAGTGCGTGTGTGTGTGTGTGAGTATATAGTGTATACATGAGTGCACGCGTGTGTGAGTACATATTGTATACATAAGTGCATGTGTGCGTGTAAGTACATATTGTATACATAAGTTCGTGTGTGCATACATAGTGTATACAAGAGTGCGCGCGTGTGTGTGAGTACATGTTGTATACATAAGTGCATGTGTGTGTGGGTGAGTACATAGTGTATACATGAGTGCGCGTGTGAGTACATATTGTATAGATAAGTGTATGTGTTCGTGTGGGAGTACATATTGGATACAAGTTCGTGTGTGTGTATACATAGTGTATACAAGAGCCCGTGTGTGTGTGTGTGTGTGTGTGTGTACATAATGTACACACGAGTGCGTGTGTATGAGTACATAGTGTATACATAAGTGCATGTGTGTGTGTGTGAGTACATATTGGATACAAGTTCGTGTGTGTGTATACATAGTGTATACAAGAGCCCGTGTGTGTGTGAGTACATATTGTAAACATAAGTACGTGTGTGTGTGTGAGTACATAATGTACACACGAGTGCGTGTGTCTGTGAGTACATAGTGTATACATGAGTGCGCGTGTGTGTGAGTGTGAGTACAGTGTATACATGTGTGCGTGTGTGTGAGTGTGAATTCATAGTGTATACATGAGTGCACGTATGTGTGAGTACATATTGTATACATAAGTGCGTGTGTGTCTGAGTAGATATTGTATACATAAATGCGTGTGTGAGTACATAATGTATACATGAGTGCGTGAGTGTGGGTGAGTACATATTGTATAAATGAGTGCGTGTGTGTACATAGTGTATACATGAATGCGTGTGTGAGTACATATTGTATACATGAGTGTGTGTGTGTGTGTGAGTACATAGTGTATACGTGAGTGTGAGTGTGAGTGTGTGAAAATACATGGTGTATACATGAGTGCGTGTGTGTGAGTACATAATGTACACATAAGCGCGTGTGTGTGTGTGAGACTGCATATTGTATACATAAGTGCGTGTGTGTATGAGTACATAGTGTATACATGAGTGCATGTGTGTGTGAGAGGTGTGTGAGTACATAGTGTATACATGAGTGCGTGTGTGTGAGTACATTTTGTATACATAAGTGCTTGTGTGTGTGAGTACATAGTGTATACATGAGTGCGTGTGTGTGTGAGTGTGAGTTCATACTGTATACATAAGTGCGTGTGCTTGTGTGAGTACATATTGTATAAATAAGTGCGTGCGTGTGTGTGTGTGTGTGTGTGTGTGTGTGTGTGTGTGAGTGTGAGAGAGAGTGAGTGTGAGTACACAGTGTATACATGAGTGCGTGAGTGTGTGTGAGTGTGAGTACATAATGTATACATGAGTGTGTGTGTGTGTGTGTGTGTGTGTGTGTGTGTGTGTGTGTGTGTGTATGTGTGTGTGTGTGAGTACATACTGTATGCATAAGTGCGTGTGCGAGTACATATTGTATACATAAGTGCGTGCGTGCGTGCGTGTGTGTGTGTGTGAGAGAGAGAGAGTACATAGTATATACATGAGTGCGTGCTTATGTGTGTTTGTGTGTGAGTACATAGTGTACAGTATACGTGAGTGCGTGTGTGTGTTTGTGTGTGTTTAGGAGTGGGAGGTGGCGTGTAATGGACAAGGCATGTCGCCCGTACTATCTCACTCTTTATCGTCACCACCATCCCTAGTCCCCAGTTACCCATACCACCATACCACCACTACCACCACCCTCCACAGACCCGCTCCCATACCACAACCCTCAGTCCCAAACTCCCACCACATCCTAGGACAGCCTGAAATTCTTTTAACGTTCTTAGTTGTGTGTGTACTCACACCAAACATAAACACGAATACACACGTGCGTACGCACACACACACATACACGTGTGTGTATATATATACATATATATATATATATATATATATATATATATATCATATTCGTACTTCCAAGAAATAACAAGGTCATCATGGAGGGAGGGATGGAATAAATTGAAAGTTTCGATATCATTAAAGTATAAGCAAAGAAAATGGAGAATACGAAATTATCGGAGGAAACAAATGCTCCAAAGTTATCAATCGATCACCTGCTGTCCCGAGTTTAGCAGAACAGAAACCCGCAACCCCACGGTAGCCGGCAATGCTCCTGGGGTCTTCCCATATACTCAATCAATCAATGAATCAAATCAGCCATCCTGAGTCCACTGCTGAACAAAGGCCTCCTTCATAGCATTCCATGAATCACACGACCGCGCCATCCTCTGCCACGTCACTCCTGCAAAATTCTTAATCTCGTCTCTCCACCTTCTGTCTGGTCTCCCTCTTCCACGCTTCCCATCTCGCGGCGTCCACTCAGTAACACACTTGCTCCATCGCCCATCAGTCGTTCGCACTAACTTACCTGCCCAATTCCACTTCCTCTCTTTCACTCTAGTCTGCTCTCTCACCCAACTTGCTCTCTTTCGGCCTCTCAGCGTTATTCCCATCATTGATCTCTCCATTCTCCTCTGTGCTGTCCTTAGTTTTGTTTCCATATACACTAAGACGACGAAGTCTCATCCTGCCAGTTCCCCTTGTGTTGGTTCGAACGCGGTTGGTCCTAGCAACCTAACGAAAAGGACTTGGAACATAAGCACATAAGAATGAAGGAGACTGCAAGAGACCATAAGGCCTACACCAGGCAGTTCCATGTCCATTACCACCAATCACCCCCATCCATAGTTATCTAACCTTATCATAAAACAACCGATAGTTTCAGCGCTCACAAACTACATGGTTACTAAGTCTATTCCATTCGTTGACCACTCTATTAGTATACCAATTCTTGCCTATTCCCTTGTGCAGGTTAAAACCAGAAGGAGGAAAATATATCTGAAGTGAACTTCCCTATCAATAGCAGACTCAAGTCAGAGAAACGTGGATCATATTATTCTGAAAGGTAAACGTATTACAGGGGAAGCGAAGACTAGCTTCAGAAAGGGAACAGAATATTTCTTTGAAATATAAAAACGAAGACAACAAATGTAGACAAAACGATACAAATATTAGAATACTATTACCAAAAGTAATAAACAATGGAACGAGAGGATGAAAACGTACATGCTTTTTTTGTGTTATCCTCGGCAATTTGCAATTATTATTTCGAACTATGTGTTCTTGTCAATATCTGCACTTCATGTATATTGATTCTTTGCCAAGTAAAATTGTTATTATTATTATACGTCTTCTAAAGGACGGAGGGAAAGACGGTCTGTGTGGATCAGCTAAACAATATATCCAGTGTATTCGGATTCCTGATTCCTGACGCAATACTACAGTCATTTTACTTCACACACACACACACACACACACACACACACACACACACACACACAAAAAAAAAAAAAAAAAAAAAAAACTTCGTAATTATCGACCAATTAATGATGTCAAGTATATTTTGTTTTCCAATATTTTTACAAATAGTTTAAGTAAACAAGCTTGGAGAACAGGCAGGTTTTGCGCGTGGATACTCTACAGATCGAGAAAACAACATAACATAATAAACTCATTCTGGCTTTTGTATATTACGAAAAGGTCTCAGACTAGGCAGAACAAATGTTAATGCTAAACTCCGTACACAAAGTTGATGCAAGAGAACACATTATTTTATCAGTGTTCTAAAAAACATTTATGTGAAAGACACTGGTGTGTTCGGATTGCATAAGGACAAAGAAAATGGGAAAGGAGCGTGGGAAGAAAAGAAAATGGGAAAAGAGTGTGGGAAGAAAAGAAAATGTGAAAGGAGCGTGGGAAGAAAAGAAAATGGGAAAGGAGTGTGGGAAGAAAAGAGGAAAGGAGTGTGGGAAGAAAAGAAAATGGGAAAAGAGTGTGGGAAGAAAAGAAAATGGGAGTGTGGGAAGAAAAGAAAATGGGAAACGAGTGTGGGAAGAAAAGAAAATGGGAAAGGGGAGGGGGAAGAAAAGAAAATAAGAAAGGAGTGTGGGGAAAAATGAGAATAGGAAGAGTGTGTGGAAAAAAAGAAAATAGGAGTGTGGGAAGAAAAGAAAATGGGAAAGGGGAGGAGGAAGCAAAGAAAATAAGAAAGGAGTGTGGGAAGAAATGAGAATAGGAAAAGTGTGGAAAGAAAAGAAAATAGGAGTGTGGGAAGAAAAAAATGGGAGTGTAGGAAGAAAAGAATATGGGAGTGTGGGAAGAAAAGAAAATATGAAAGGTGTGGGAGGAAAAGAAAATGAGGGTGTGGGAAAAGAAAATAGGAGTGTGGGAAGAAAAGAAAATGGTAAAGGAGTGTAGGAAGAAAAGAAAATAGGAGTGTGGTAAGAAAAGGAAATGGGAGTGTGGGAAGAGAAGAAAGTGGGAAAAGAGTGTGAAGAAGAAAAGAAAATGGGAAAGGAGTGTTGGAAGAAGAGAAAATGGGAGTGTGGGAAGAAAAGAAAATGGGAAAGGAGTGTGGGAAGACCATACAATCCCAAACAATTTACAGTTCGCCTAGAAAATATTTTCTATAAGTTAGAACGGGAGAAGTTTAAATGTTAACAGGTGATATCTTAATCACCTTCGATTTCGTAATGGCATTTTCCTCATTTCGGAAGAGAACTTATAGAAGATATGCTAAACGATCTTAACAAGTAAAGTTTCAATGTAGGTTTAAAGATGAAACAAGAGTAAAACTTATCTTTAACCCGAAAATTCGAGGTAAAACGTTTATTTTGGACTGCGAGAACCTCGAAGTTAGAGGGTACAATTATATAGATGAGATGCTAAAACTAACATCATAAAACGTAAATAAAGAAGCGTATCACAACCAATGAACGGTGCCAACTATGATCTACGGATGTGAGACTTGATATGTGATAAAAGCGATGAAGAGAAGGCGGGGAATAGAGAGCAAAATGGCGTGAGAGCAGAATGGAGTAAATGATACTCTGAAGGCGATTGATGAGCGGAAGTGGAATTTGGCCGTGGAAGAGAGTGAGCGTGCAAGTTGTGGAGTGGACGCCGCGAGACGGGAAGAGGTGGAGAGACGAAATTAGAGAAGTTCGCAGAACTGTTTAGGTTTGGAGTAGTTGTCCGATTCATGGACGTGTTTGGGAGAGGCCTTTGTCCAAAAGTGGCCTAAGAATGGCTCATCAATGTATCACACACACACAAATTATATATATATATATATATATATATATATATATATATATATATATGTATATATATATTTGTGTGCGTGTGTGTGTATGTGCGCGTGTATGTGTGTGTATACATACACACCTATATACACACGCGACTACTTGAGCTCTCATCCAGGAGGGTAATGACTGTTGATCACATGATGCAAGACCAAGGTGGATCACACGCACACACACACACACACACACATATAGCTATGTACTTTACTCCTCCATGATGGCGAGCACAATTCAATATACCCACAGTTATGCATCCGTGTTGGACTTCATGTAAGGGGGTCCAATGGGATTTAATCAAAGTCCGATATACATTAGTACTAAAGGACCGTGGGGTCTAGACGTACACGCGCCTAATTCTCACTGACGGATTTCGATATTTACATCATACATAGACAACAACGTCCAATGGTCTTCGAGCATTCAACACCCGGTACCGCAGCAGCCCACGTGTAGCGAATACAGAGCCAGGTATCTTTAGGCAGTGAGGGCTCTTTCGACATCGGAATGTCCTGTCAGAGTGGGAGAAGACAGGCACGAATCTCGTGAATTGAATAAAATGCAAGATAGTATACAGTTGTTAGTAATACAGGCTATATCCAGGATGAGGGAAGACTGCAACGACTACATACTATGACCCTAATAAACACACACAAACACGCACACACATACATACACGAAAAGCCGGTCGTTGGAAGATATAATATACATTAAACAATAGGATGCACGGTTTAACGTCACACACATATACCCCTCCTATCGGGAGGCTAGGACGGTGCCCCTCACAGAGGGCTTTTGTAGCGTCGAATTTAATGAACCATGCCCTTGGTAAAACTCCGCCGGTGGCAGGATTCGAACCGCCCTCACCTCGACCTTCGCCGCAAGTAACGACGGCCTAGCCCGCTCGGCCAGCGACCTAAGAAATCACGGTGACATCAACCATCTGTTCTGCACTTCCCACTGGAACTAAGAATTTTGGACTGCCTTTTGTTGAATAAAACCGTCTGCTAAAGTAATTTTGCAAACGGCGTCTCCGTGGGGAAGGGCTTGGAAAAGTGGAATCCTCTCTTGGACAGACTCTGCCTCGGCCACACGGGCATCCACCCAAGTGGACAGAAGATAAACACGTAATGGGTCTACCGTGTCTTCCTTGCGGGGTTCCTTTATCACTACAACGGATCTCTTATATCCCTGTCTACACGTGACGTCACACAGCCTGTGACGTCGACACCACTCCCATGACGTCACACAAAGCCTGTGACCTAAAAACGTCCGTGACGACACAAATGGGACTTAGGTCACAATACCAGTGGGTGCCACATGGTGGGGAGAAGGAAGAATCCTCAACATCTCCGTACCAGAAGAGACTGTGTTGTGGACAACTGCCCAGGATGTAACACTTCACCCCATACCAGCGTTTCTCGACCTTTTTACCCTTGCGTAACCTTTAAATTAAATTGCATGTCTCGAGGAACCCCTGCGCAAAAAGAAAAGAAATAAAGAGAGAGAGAAAAAAAATCTTTCTCATTTTATTTTCATCGTAATAATAGGTTAGATAGGGATGGTGTCTATATTACATTATTACAATAACCAAGAATATGTCGTGCGTGTTTGATTACGTATATGAAATTAAGTAAAAAATCCAAAAGTGCATTAGCTTATCTCACTTGTTCTCGCGGAACCCTTAGGGACCTTTTGCGGAACCCTTAGGGATCTTTTGCGGAACCCTTAGGGACCTTTTGCAGAGCCCTTAGGGAGCTTTTGCGGAACCATAGGGTTCCGGGGAACCTTAAGGTTGAGAAACGCTGCCCCATTCTATTCAACACATCATGGAAGACTGCATTATACACAACCACGCACGCAAACGACACGACATACACTTCATAAAGGATTTGTGAAACAACCCCGTTTCGACCGTGGCGTTCCTTGGAGAGACGGGACTGCTCGGACAGACAGTCTAGGGAACAACATCTCTCTATCAAGCAGGATGCCCTAAGCTGACACGAATAAATCGGCTGTCATTAGATAAGATAAAAAAAAAATTAAAGTCAGTCACCGGATCTAATGAGCCATCAACCCAACCCAATCCCTGTTAAAATAGGAAAGAGAATAGTATGCTATAGAAAATAGCATACGATTTTCTTTCTAGGTTGATTTGGCAAAATGGGTGCTAGTGATAAATCATGACGTATTCGATTACTGAACGGACTATTTGCACCGCATGGACTATAAAAAGACCTACATCACCTGACAGTGCAGCTGAGTAAACAACTTCTTCGAGACTTTGAGGTTATCCTCTCTTGGTGTGTATCTGGTAACGAAGACGAAGAAGAAATCTGTCGTATAGTAATTCGGTCAAGAAGGAACAGACGATGGCTCCTGTTTGCCTCTGTTGCTAAGATCATCAATGGCGAACATATGTACACATACTCGTGAATTTAACCCAACCCATAGAATGGTTACCCTCTATTTTGCTAACGTGGAAGGTTAAGCCGGGATAATTTTACCCAAATTAATTTTTTTTTTATATATAACCCCCAATTTTGTTTTTAAACACAATGAAATTTATTTTGAAAATACACAATGAAAATACAACTCTTCACCTCTCACCCAGCCTTAATGAAGTCAAGCTAAACACTGAATCTACTGGGCGTGTCAAGCCAGAGCCACTCTGCCAAGCGTACGAGTTACAAAACAATCTCGAAAACACCGGGAGAATTCCAGCCTGGTAACCGTCGGCAAAAAGAATTTATTTCTCTCGATGAAAACATCTCGGGTCTGTGTCCATATTTCTACAGAAATTACTCACCACTAGCCCTTCTCTTCGTCTTCCTCCTCGAAGACTACATCCATTTCGGAGAGAAACCACTTACCTGGAAAGAAATTAACATATACAGGTTAGTAATGGGTGCTGAGGACACACACACACACACACACACACACACACACATACACACACACACACACACAAATAATGTATATGAATGTTCCTGAGAAGGGCTTCTTTACTTGCTTGCCCTTCACATCATTCAAGAATATCTGGGCAAATATTAACAAACATGCAGTGAAAAAATAGGAAGAGGAAGAAAATGAGGAAGAGGAGCAGCAATATAATGAGGAGGATTTTTTTCGTGACAAAGATACTGTCAGCCAAGTACAACACGTTTACATTAATATATATATATATATATATATATATATATATATATATATATATATATATATATATATATATATATATATATGTTAAAGACAGATTGAACATTTTTAGAAGCTTTGCCATGGGATTCGAACCCTGACCTCGTGATTATGGACGCACGGGTCAGGGTTTGAATCCCATGGCAGAGCTTCTAAATATATATATATATATATATATATATATATATATAGAGAGAGAGAGAGAGAGAGAGAGAGAGAGAGAGAGAGAGAGAGCACTATACAAAATTCTGCTCTTTCAACCCGTCCCCCTTTCACCCTCCCACCCGCCCTCGACCCAGTCTCTCCCTTCCTTCCCTCAATTACTTATCTTCTCTCCCCCACCCACTATCGAGACAATTCTCCCTTATCAGAAAAAAACACTTCCGTTCTCACGCTTGTGAAAATTCAGAGATCCCAAACATTTAATGAGTGAGAGAGAGAGATAGATAGAGAGAGAGAGAGAGAGAGAGAGAGAGAGAGAGAGAGAGAGAGAGAGAGAGAGGAGAATACCTAATGGATGGATAGCCAGAACAGGTATGAGTAACCGATACTCGTTGGGAATGGAACCCAGACCTGCTACTATACTATAGGCTCATTGTTGTTGCCGGTTTCGTCAAAAAAAAAAAAAAAATCCTAATTTATGGAGGAAAAGGAGTAGGTAAAGGATGTCGAGAAGGAACAGGAGTACTTGATTGCATTGTATTATATTATGGGAAAATTGAGTAACCTGCACTCAAGAAATACGGGTCCCAGAGATACGAAATGTGTGAGGGAACAAGCCATATCGGGATCGATGACACATTAGGGTAATCGCTCGACAGGACGATAATCCATAGTAATATACAATTACGGAAGACGCACAACTCAGTCCCAAAATCAGAAGTTAGCATAGAATAAATTTTAAATTAAACCAAAGGTCAGATAAACTAATCGGAAATAAAATATCATAGATCATGTTATGAGTCATTGGTGAAAAAGTAGAGGTATAAAGTCAGAAAGTAGAAAGAATAGATGAACTTATAGAAATGGGTAACTCAATGAGTCCACTTAATCGTAGAACACGCAGGTGAAACAGATAAAGAGGGTGAGAGATAGTGTATGGGTGATTCACCTTGGTCTTTGGATCACGTGTTGGACTCGTGATCGACAGCTACTTCCCTCCCGGAAGAGAGCTCAGAGCTCGTATGACCGATCTATG
>NC_134801.1:21298342-21303342 GCF_046742065.1 Oratosquilla oratoria
AATTGAGTAAAAAATAAAATAAAATAAAAATATATATAAAAAATTGAGAAAAAAATGAAAAAAGAACAAAAATCATTCTTAACTTTTTTACCTATTACATACAAACGTGTGCGCACACATCCATTTTTCCTTTTTTTGGTCTATTTACTTCTGAGAGCGGTGAAACGGTATAATATACCAAAGGCCTTTCAACATGAAGAATGGTCACCCCATAACGCCCACATGAAGAATTGTCACCCCAGAACGCCCACAAGAAGAATTGTTACCCCAGATCGCCCACATGAAGAATTGTCACCCCAGAACGCCCACCTGAAGAACTGTCACCCCAATACGCCGAGTAATTACAGTGGAATAAAGATTTGGTTAGGTAGAATGAGGGTTATGTTTATTGACATCAACTTATATACTGTATATATATATATATATATATATATATATATATATATATATATATATATATGTGTGTGTGTTTCAATTCAAATTCTAGTGCGGGAAAGCAGTTTCAAAATTCCCTTTCTGGATAGAAATCTATCGATTCCAATGACAACCCCCCCCCCTGACCTCCAAGGAGCCTCCATAAACACGACCCCACATTGTTGCACCACATGTAACACACACTCCGGCATCGGGGCAGAAGGACACGAATATCTCATCTGAGGCAGAAGGAAAGAAGGACGGAAGGGGTCCGAGGGTGGTTGCCGCTATCCATTGTGTGGCGGCGGGGGTCTGCGCAGTGGCTAGCCACTTAACAAGGCCATTAAGCCACAAAGAACGACGGCACCCCGGCGGCGTCGCGCGCCCGTCGCCCCAGTGGCGTCCTTTGTAAGCCCGTTTGGACCCCGGCTGCGCGCCCGTGGACCGTAGGGGCGACCCGGATACTCGGGGTTTTCTGTGAAAGCGAGATGAAGTCCCGCGTGTCGACGCGCTACTTGGTGGTGACACTCGAACACAGGACAAAGGACATGCGAGGGTACTCACTTGAACGCAAATGATGGGGAGTTTGGAGGTCCTCACACCGCTTAAAAGGTGTCCTTAACACGTTCAACCTTCATAGACCATTTCCTGTCCCCATTTGACTTTCTTCAGTTGAAAGAATCTGGTATTTAGTATTCTGTTGCCAAAAAAGCAAGCGCTTCGTCTTTTGGGACCATGTGGCACCAAAGAGGAGGGACGGAGGTATGAAGGGAAATCAATCGAGTTACGGGCGAAGTACTCGGCAATCACACCATAGAAATGTTCCTTTGGGGTATAGCTACCTCTCTTAAGGGGTCGGCAATCACACTATAGAAGTGATCCTTTGAGGTATAGCTACCTCTCTTAAGGGGTCGGTAATCACACTATAGAAATGATCCTCTGAGGTATAGCTACCTCTCTTAAGGGGTCGGCAATCACACTACAGAAATTATCCTTTGAGGTATAGCTACCTCTCTTAAGGGGTCGGCAATCACACCATAAAAGTGATCCTTTGAGGTATAGCTACCTCTCTTAAGGGGTCGCCAATCACACCATAGAAGTGATCCTTTGAGGTATAGCTACCTCTCTTAAGGGGTCGTCAATCACACCATAGAAATGATCTTTTGAGGTATAGCTACCTCTCTTAAGGGGTCGGCAATGACACCATAAAAGTGATCCTTTGAGGTATAGCTACCTCTCTTAAGGGGTCGGCAATCACATTATAGAAATGATCCTTTGAGGTATAGCTACCTCTCTTAAGGGGTCGGCAATCACACTATAGAAATGTTACTTTGAGGTATAGCAACCCCCCCCCCCATTTAAGGAGGAAGAGATCCATGTTGCATGGATATAATCCAGTGTTTCTCCACCTTTTTTATTTCCAAGCCCCACCTAATCACCTTTACAATCCTGATATCCCCCCAGTATGACAATATATACAAATCTTATCATTAGAAAAATAAACCCCTTTTCAAATGAAAAAGCATAAAACCTTGGTTTAAAACCACTTCAAAAAACAAGGTATCAATGAAAAATAAAAAACAAAACAAACTGAATAAAACTTTTTTTTACCAAGACTTCCTCTGTTGCCCTCAATTGCTTTCTCTTAAAATCACATTGCCCACCTGAAGAACCGAGTTCCCCCCCCCATCTGTGGGACATACGCCTTACACTCGTGAAGCGCTGGTATTTATAGTTAGTGGTAAAAGGGAATGGCAGAAACCAAATATAATCAGGATTCTTGAGTGGAGACGAATCTCCGATCATATAAAGAACGCTCCGTAGGAGTGGGCTTAGATAGATAGATACATACATATACATATACCAAAGGCTTTTTCCCCCTTACACGAGGGGTAGCCATCTTGAGTGGAGACGAATGTCCGATCATATAAAGAATGCTCCGTAAGAGTGGGTTTAGATGGATAGATACATACATATACCAAAGGCTTTTTCCCCCTTACACGGGGGGTAGCCATGGATAGATAGATAGTGGTAAAAGGGAATAGCAGAAACCAAATATAATCAGCATTCTTGAGTGGAGACGAATCTCCGATCATATAAAGAACGCTCCGTATGTGAGGAACTGGTGGTTTAATTCTTAATCCTGTACGTTTAAGTGTATCTTTAACTGCATTCCCATACTGCCTACCGCAACAAAAATCCACCCAGTCAAGAAACCTTTCCTCCCCAAAGGCTGAAATATTCAGTAGAGAACCAGCAGATGCCAACTTTGAAGTTTCTTAACTTTCTCCCCACAACAGAACCATGGACTAGAACTAGAAACAAAATGGCGGTCGTAGACCTCACAAAAGAGAGAGCGAGAGCAGAGAGAGAGAGAGAGAGAGAGAGAGAGAGAGAGAGAGAGAGAGAAAAGCAGACCTCACAACTCCCCCCCTCCAAAAAAAAATAATTAGTAAAAAAGAAAAAAAAGAAAAAAAAAAAATCGTGTGAAGAAATTTTTGGAGGAAGTTCGTAAGAAGACAAGGTATGGCGAGATGAAAGACATGAACAGCATGATAGTTGAGAGAGAGAGAGAGAGAGAGAGAGAGAGAGAGAGAAAGAGAAGTGGAAGAAGAGGTGACGATAAGAGATATGAAAGGACGAGGGGGAAAGGTAAGGGAGGAGAACGAAAATGAGGGAGATAGAAAGGAAGGGGAGAGGGAAGAGGAAGTAAGAGTAAAGAAACGAGGATGAGAAGAAAGGAGAGGAAGAGGAGGTGGAGGAGGAGGAGGAGGAGGAGGTGGAGGAGGAGGAGGAGAAGGAGGATGGGGAAGGGGTGAGGAAAGAGGATGTGAACGGAAGAGGAAAGAGGATATGAACGGAAGAGTAAAGGAGAGGAAGAGGAGGAGGAGGAGGATGGGGAAGGGAAGAGGAAAGAGGATGTGAATGGAAGAGTAAAGAAAGGAGGATGAGAAGAAAGGAGAGGAAGAGGAGGAAGAGAAAGAGGAGGAGGAGGACTGGGGGAGACAGAAAAATAATCACGAATCTGCCCTTCACCCGATTAAACTCGTTTAGCGTCTAATTATATGTTAAAGACATCGTCGTAGTGACGGAGTTAATAAGGCCACACTGCACTGCGTCAACTGCGAAGACAGCCCCTGGTCACGTGACTTGGGGCACAATCCAATGAATGGTACGGACTGTTTGTGTCTACCGCTAAGGTCGTGTCTGTGCAACATTGAGAGTCCACTACAAGATCAAAGACTTCTCCCCATGGGTTATAATATGGACTCAGAAGGTGCACATATAACCACAACAACAACAACAACAACGACGACGACGACGACGAGGAGGATGATGATGATGATGATGATGATGACGACGACGACAACGATGATATGATGTTGATGATGGCAGTAATATTAGTAATAATAATAATAATAACAAAATAATAAAATGAAAATAATGATGATAATAATAATAATAATAATAAAATAATAATAATAATAGCAATAATGATAACAAAATAATAAGAGCAATAATAATAGCAATAATACTGTCCGTGGGTTTCTTCCATACATTTTTCTATGAAGAAACTTTGATATCTTCGTTGTATTAATGTGGGACTCTTCATATGTCACTGCTGAAAGTAGCAAGAGGTGAGTTGTCGCCGGTTGCCATCTCTCCTCCGAAAAGGAGGAACCTGAGAGAGATGTTGAGTCCGGTCCGAGGATCGAATGTCATACCATCGGGGTTGCAAAGTAGAGGTGAGGGTGTTGACAAGTTCTGAAGACGGGCGGAAGGTAGACGATTCTCCCCGACGTCTGTCTCACAGGATCGTTTGGTGCAGCATATACCCGTCGTTAGTCCCTGCGCACACAAAAAACAAAAAAAAAAAAAAAAAAAAAAAAAAAAAATCCGACAAACGCCCACAATAATGACAACACACACGCGCGCGCGCATACACGCACGCCCAGGGCTGAAATAATTTCAGTATCGCTGCGCTGCGGGGTGTTACTCCAACTCTCGTGGGCGGGGTTTTGGGTGTGTGTGTGTGCGTGTAGTCACAGTATTATCCATAGATCGGTCATACGAGCTCTGAGTTCTCATTCGGGAGATTAATAACTGTCGATCACGAGTCCAACACGTGATCCAAGACCATGGTGAATCACTCACACACACACACACACGCACACACACACACACACAGTCGGAGGCGAAAACTCTCAACACTCTGGACGAAGAGCGCACATTGCCAAGGAAATTATTAAAAAAAAAAGTATACTTGTAAAAATTAGAAACGCGGGGAATAAACCTGGACCTTAACAATATATATTTGTATAAATTAGAAACGTAGTACAATAAAATGGAACTTAAATTTTTGGCCGCCTTTGTGCACCACTGGAGGGGTAAGGATAATTATAACGCCCTCCGGACCCGACCTGCATAGGAATGGGCACCCTCAGCGTATTCATGAGCATGCGCGCGCACACACACATACACACACACACACCGAGGAGGACGGAGGAAGAGGAGGAAGAGGAGGAGGAAGAGTGGATAAAGGAGTGCGGGAGAGATGGGAGGTGAAATGTAGGAGTGGGAAATGG
>NC_134801.1:21305842-21318342 GCF_046742065.1 Oratosquilla oratoria
ATATATATACATACAACTATTATTTCATATACTTATCAAATATTAGAGTAAATGTATCATATGTATTCACACACACACACACGCAAAATACCCGTGCACATATATCCACATGGCTGTAGAGGCGATGTCTAAATATTTTGTTTTGCGAATCCTTAATGAGGTGGCATGCGCCTCCTGGGATGCATTCTCGGCTTCGTTTCGACCGACCATTACTGCCCCAGTTCCAGACACCAGATCTCGCTTATTTAACCGAGAAGCCACTCCCGGGCACACGCACACACACACACAAACTACGCCTTACTTCACCACTACCGCAGGATGAATGAAATCGACTGGCACCAACCAGATTTAATGGAGAATGTAGCTGATATCCAACGTGGTATTGGGGGGAGGGTATAGTCACCCCCCACTACTACCAAAGAGGGATTCCACAGACACGAATACAATTGTCTGACTAAAGTAAAAAAAGTCTTTATCCTTCCACTACCATAGAAAAATTACAATTATGAATAAAGTCGCTTATCGGCGGCAGTCAGAACAAAATCAAATTTTCTATTCGATACGGAAGGAGATAACTTCTTCGCTAATGAGAAGCCATTGAAATCATCCTCCCATCCCCCAAGTGGGGGGTGGGGGGGAATGGAGTGGTTGGGGGTGGGGAGGTATGGACTAAATGGCGTCTCGTTCGGTTGAGAACTCATTTAGGCCAAAGTTCTCCGAACACACACACACACACATAGCCCAGGGCTGAAATAATTTCAATATCGCTGCGCTGCGAGTCGTTACTCCAACTCCCGTGGGCGGGGAGTTGGGGGGAGTGTGTGCGTGTAAGGTCACAGCATTACCCATAGATCGGTCATATATGAGCTCTGAGCTCTCTTCCGAGTAGCTGTCGATCACGAGTCCAGCACGTGATCCAAAGACCAAGGTGAATACACACACACACAGCCCAGGGCTGAAATAATTTCAGTATCGCTGCGCTGCGAGTCGTTACTTCCAACTCTCGTGGGAGGGGAGTTGGGTGTGTGTGTGCGTGTAAGGTCACAGCATTACCCATAGATCGGTCATACATGACCTCTGAGCTCTTCTGGAAGGGTAGTAGCTGTCGATCACGAGCACAGCATGTGATCCAAGACCATGGTGAAACACACACACACACACACACACCATGTTAGGCTCACACTACACTCGCAACCTCCTCCACGCTTCATCTCTGTATTTTCGTCATTAGAATCCCAGAAATGGAGGAAAACCTCCTCCACATTCTAACCAACTCCACCTCACTCCGATCCTCCACATTCTAACCAATTCCACCTCACTCCGATCCAGCCATGCCTAGCATTCGCAACTGCGGGAGACGTAAGGGAGGAAGGAGGAAGAGGAAGACAAGGAGGAGATGGAAGAGGAGGAGGAGGAGAAGGAGGAAGAGGGGGTGAAGGAGGAGAATGAGGTGAAGGTGAAGAAGGAAGAGGAGAGAGGACAAGAAGAGCTGGAGAGGGGCAGGAAGGAAGACAAGGAGGAGATGGAAGAGGAGGAGGAAGAGGGGATGAAGGAGGAGGAGGTGAAGGTGAAGAAGGAAGAGAGAGGACAAGAAGAGCTGGAGAAGGGCAGGAAGGAAGACAAGGAGGAGGTGGAAAAGGAGGAGGAGAAGGAGGAAGAGGGGGTGAAGGAGGAGGAGGTGAAGGTGAAGAAGGGAGAGGAGAGAGAGGAGAGGAAGAGCTGGAGAAGGGCAGGAAAGAAGACAAGGAGGAGGTGGAAGAGGAGAAGGAGGAAGAGGGGGTGAAGGAGGAGGAGGACGAGGTGAAGGTGAAGAAGGAAGAGGAGAGAGGACAGGAAGGAAGACAAGGAGGAGGTGGAAGAGGAGGAGAAGGAGTCAGAGGGGGTGAAGGAGGAGGAGGAGGAGGAGGAGGTAAAGGTGAAGAAGGAAGAGTGGGTGAAGGAGGTGAAGAAGAAGGAGGAGGAGGAGGTGAAGGTGAAGAAGGAAGAGGAGAGAGGACAGGAAGAGCTGGAGAAGGGGGAAGAGGGACAGAAGCAGAAGCTGGTTGGAACAGGATGGAAGAGAAAAAGAGGAATGGGAGGAACATGAGGAGGAAGAGAAAAAGAAAGAAGAAAAGGATGAATAGGAAGGAGAGGAAGAGGAGGAGGAGGAGGAGGAGGAGGAGGAGGAGGAGGAGGAGGAAGAGAAAGAGAAGGTAAAATGTCAAAAGGAAGAAAAGGATGAATAGGAAGGGGAGGAAGAGGAGGAAGAGGAGGAGGAAGAGAAAAAGAAGGTAAAATGTCAGAAGGAAGAAAAGGATGAATAGGAAGGGGAGGAAGAAGAAGAAGAAGAGGAGGAGGAGGAGCAGGAGGAGGTGGAGGAGGAAGAGAAAAAGAAGGTAAAATGTCAGAAGGAAGAAAAGGAGGAATAGGAAGGGGAGGAAGAGGAGGAGGAGGAGGAGGAGGAGGAGGAGGAGGAGGAGGAGGACGAGGAGGAGGAGGAGGGAGAGAAAAAGAAAGTAAAATGTCAGAAGGAAGAAAAAAGATGAATAGGAAGGGGAAGAGGAGGAACGGGAGGAAGAGGAAGAGGAAGAGGAAGAGGAAGAGGAGGAGGAAGAGGAGGAGGAAAGGACTGATCAAGTCTGTCCAGGTACACTCGGAAAGAAGGCACACATACCTTATATTTCAAGGAACAAGTGGATCATCAACTTGCTTGACCCTAAGCAAGTTCGGATGAGGTTCCGTGTGTGTGTGTGTAGGGGGGGGGGAGTGGACGAAGAACGGAACCACGGAACCCCTTTCCATGATCATCAGCTGGGAAACCGAGTATAGAGGCTATCACACTGGGATATTTTTCCTTCAACCTCCGACTAATTGGGAGAAGCGCCCACCCCTAGAACTTCTTTCCGCTGTTAAATCACTCAAACTATTTTGTTTTCTTAACAAAGATAAATAGAATGTGATTTGATATGCTGGGGGAAAATAATTTTCCTTCAGCATATCCCGAAAGCTCCAGGATGCAGATCTGCTCCAAAAGTCGAAGGAAAAAAAGCCTAGTTTGATGACGCCTTAAAGACATGTCGAGGCAACAGCAATCGATCAGTACTAATATCAAGTTACTTCTCGAAGTTGAGGGGGACTATATCAAAGACCCAGTTTGCACACACACACGCACACACACGCACACACACACACACACACACACACACACACCTCTCATGGCGCTGTGGTTAGAGCTCTGGCCTGCCACTACGGAGGTCCGGGTTCGACTCTCGCCCGGGGCTGAAATAATATCAGTATCGCAGCGCTGAGGGGTGTTACTCCAACTCTCGTGGGCGGGGAGTTGGGGGTGTGTGTGTGTGCAAGGTCATAGCATTACCCATAGATCGGACCTACGAGCTCTGAGCTCTCTTCCAGGAGGGAAATAGCTGTCGATCACGAGTCCAACACGTGATCCAAAGACCAAGTGAATACACACACACACACACACACACACGACTCGGTGGCGCGGTTGGTAGAGTCCCTGACTGTCACAACGGCGGTTTGGGTTCAAATCCTACCCAGGTCCAGTTATGGACCAAAAGGTCTCCTGTCGGCATGCTCCGCCTTTGTAATCTTCGTAACTTAAAGATAATCTTATGGATTGATGAAGATAACAGATATAGTCTATAACCATTCGCCCCCGCCCCCCAACCCGCTAATGAGGGAAGATGAATCAAACAACACAGCGGCATATTAGGCATTACTCGCTAGGATGCTACTTGCTTTTGCTATTTGCTTTTGAGAAGAAACGAGTTCGGTGACGATCTTTTGTTTTTTAAATTTCCAAATGTCAAATCACTCTTGCGTCATGTATTGACAAGCTGAACGACGAACTAAGAGAGGTTAAACCTAGAATAGGAATGTTAGACACATTGTTGAGATGTTTTTACAGAAGTCTAGAATATTGTAACTACTCAAACCAAGTAGCAAAATCAAATAGCATGTTAGTGTGTCGTCATCTTAAGAGTGCCATCTGATAAGGACGGGATCAATAAACCAATCAGACGAGAGATAATAGCCCCAATATGCCAGAATGCAGATTTATACTAAAGCTAGGAAGAACAAATCTCGCCAAACACGTGACGGTCAATGGATGGAATATACATCGCGTGCAGGCGACTGAACGTAGTTCAGTTCTAAGTTGCTCTTGTAACATGTTATGGACGTCATGTCGTTATGATTCCGGCGCTTCTATCTTCCTACACCAGCGTTTCCCAACCTGGGGGTGCTGAAATCAATCATAAGGGGTGCTGGGAAGTGATGCACACAAAAATCACATTGACATATGTATCATTGATTACCCAGCTGTGCATATTTATTTGACTTTTTCCATGCTATTTCATTTTTCTAGGGTGTTCTTATTTCTTCTACAAACAATACTGTCAATTCGTTTCGGTTCTAAGGAATCAAGAAAATAAATCATGAAGCAGTACACTTCACTTTCTTTTATCCTTCTAGTAACAAGACAGGGCTGCTGGACTGCTTAGACATGACAACAGGGGGTGCTATGGTCGGAAAAGGTTGGGAAACTCTGTCCTAAATAATCTTGCGCCGCCGTTTACGTTGCATTTTAGTCTAGGATGTTTATAATTGGCTTAGTGTCCCGTTTCTTTTTGTGTGGAAAGATGGTAGATACAATTTTAAAACTTAATATTCACTTAAATGCATTGACTAAACGCTGTAATGTCCATCAGCTGTTATTTATCTATTTATCTACTGTCTGTTGGAGTGTTCTATTTATCATCATTATTTTTTCCGCATCAGACTCGATCTGGACCAAGAGGTCCTACTCAGTTGTCTTCGGCATTCTTCACCAGTGTTAACTCGTCGTAAATGTAGCGATACTTCGCCCGGGTGTGCAGCGCCTCCCGGGGTATTACACACAGGAACATAACATCCCTAGGTTCAGTTCCCCAAGAGCCATTGACCCTCTCCCTTCCCCCCCCCCAACTAGAGAATCGACAGCCAAGCAGATTGACATGCAGATACGAGAGGATATGTATATTAGGATGAGATCTCTATGATAATTGCTCAGCTTTTTTCATCACTACCTGACGTCGACGTACGTTCTCATTTTTATTCTGGCCAAATTCAGGCTATTTCATTCATCTCAATGCCACTCCTTCAGTGGCAAAGAGGGTCCTATTTACATATTGGGTCGCATTTGTCTATACTGGCTCCTGCCACGTCATTTTATTCACGCCGAAAAATTGACTTCACCTACTGTGTGGTAGTTCTCTATTCCAGCTACCTTCTGGCGATTTTATTAATATCCGTGGTGTTCCGTTGGGACAGGAAGGATTAGACATTTGCGGACACTGCCTCAACCTTCGTCCTTTGTACTCGGACAGCCATTCCTGAATATTTTCCTTCCTTTTCCCATTCCTGAACTTGTTCTGGTTCTTGGAACTTCGTATCAATTTTGTTCGTGAAACTTTCTACCGGCCGTCCCCTTCTTGGACATGTGAGGCTCGTTTCACACGTACCGACTTTTCGCCGTATGGACACTTTCACACGTGGTCGTGTGAAAGCGTCCAAAGACACTTAAGTTTTTTTTTTTTTTTTGAGAGAGTACGACGTCGTGTCGTGGACGGCGCACGGCGAAAAGTCGATACGTGTAAAGCCTTACCGCCCGTCACACATTCCATTGTACATTCCCACTCCAAAACCTTGACTTGAACGTTACTATTACTAATATTATTGTCCTCATTCCCTCAACATCTTTTTTCATTTACCACCGCCACCATCACCCTATCCCGATTGCTGATAGTCTTCCACATATTCTCCTCCTCCACCTCTTCCTCTCCTCCATCATCCTTCCTCTCCACCTATGGTCTATCTCCTCCACTTGCTGGTCCTCCAATCCTTCTCCAACACCTCCTCCTCTCCCTCCAATCCTCTACACCTCCGTTTCTCCTCCACTTCTTCCTCTCCTCCACCATCCTTCCTCTCCACCTATGGTCCATCTCCTCCACTTGCTGGTCCTCCAATCCTTCTCCAACACCTCCTCTCCCTCCAATCCTCTACGTCTCCGTTTCTCCTCCTCCACCTCTTCCTCTCCACCTATGGTCCATCTCCTCCACTTGCTGGTCCTCCAACCCTTCTCCAACACCTTCTCTCCCTCCAATCCTCTACACCTCCGTTTCTCCTCCTCCACCATCCTTCCTCTCCACCTATGGTCTATCTCCTCAACTTGCTGGTCCTCCAATCCTTCCCCAACACCTCCTCTCCCTCCAATCCTCTACACCTCCGTTTCTCCTCCTCCACCTCTTCCTCTCCTCCACCATTCTTCCTCTCCACCTATGGTCTATCTCCTCCACTTGCTGGTCCTCCAATCCTTCTCAAACACCTCCTTCTCTCCCTCCAATCCTCTACACCTCCGTTTCTCCTCCTCCACCTCTTCCTCTCCTCCACCATCCTTCCTCTCCACCTATGGTCTATCTCCTCCACTTGCTGGTCCTCCAATCCTTCCCCAACACTTCCTTCTCTCCCTCCAATTCCCTACGTCTCCGTTTCTCCTCCTCCACCTCTTCCTCTCCACCTATGGTCCATCTCCTCCACTTGCTGGTCCTCCAACCCTTCTCCAACACCTCCATCTTCCTTCACTCTACCTCTCTTCATTCCTCTCACTCCTCCTTCACCTCTTCCCTTTCCACATTTTCTTCCTACTCCATCCTTCCTCTTCACTCTTTCCTCCTCCTTTTCCACCTCTTCCCCTCTCCACGTCTTTAATTTCATTCTACTTCTATTTCTATTTTCTTATTTCCTATCCCTCAACTTTACTCTACTCCTCTCCTTTTTCTCTTCGATTTCTCTTTATTACTCTCCCTCTCTTCTTCTTCTTCTCTTCCTCTCTTCCACTTCTCTATTCTCCCCCCCTCTCTCTCTCTCTCTCTCTCTCTCTCTCTCTCTCTCTCTCTCTCTCTCTCTCTCTCTCCGTTTCTTCTCCTCTTCTTCTCTTTCCTCCCCTCCCTCTTCTCTTCCTCTCTTCCACTTCTCTTTTCTCCGCTCTCTCTCTCTCCCTACGCTTCTTCTCTTTCCTCTCCTCCTTATTCTCTTCCTCTCTTCCACTTCTCTTTTCCCCCTCCCTATCTTCTTCTTCTCTTTCCTCCCCTCCCTCTTCTCTTCCTCTCTTCCACTTCTCTTTTCTCCTCCCTCTCTCCGCTTCTTCTCTTTCCTCCCCTCCCTCTTCTCTTCCTCTCTTTCACTTCTCTTTATTCCCTTCTCCCTCCGCCTCTTCTCTTCTTCTTCCCTTTCCTCCCCTCCCTCTTCTCTCCCTCTCTTCCACTTTTCTTTATTCTCCTCCCTCTCCACTTCTTTCTTCTTCTCTTTCCTCCCCTCCCTCTCCTTCTCCACATCCACCTCATTTTCCAATTCTTTTTACTTTCCTCCTTTTCCACTTACTCGAACGCCTCTTTCTCCACTTCCTCAAGTCCCCTCCTTCTCCACTTTTTTATATTCCTCCTCCTACTTCCATTTCTTTTTACCCTCCTCCTTTTCCACTTCCTTTAAGTCCCCTCCTTCTCCACTTCTTCATATTCTTCCTCCTCCTTCCACTTCTTTTAACTCTCCTCCTTTTCCACTTCCTCCACTTCCTTTAAGTCCCCTCCTCCTCCACTTCTTCATATTCTTCTTCTTCCTCCTCCTCCTCCTTCCACTTCTTTTTACTCTTCTCCTTTTCCACTTCCTCCACTTCCTTTAAGCCCCCTCCTTCCCCACTTCTTCATATTCTTCCTCCTCCTTCCACTTCTTTTAACTCTCCTCCTTTTCCACTTCCTCCACTTCCTTTAAGTCCCCTCCTTTTCCACTTCTTCATATTCTTCCTCCTCCTTCCACTTCTTTTTACTCTCCTCCTTTTCCACTTCATATTCTTCTTCTTCTTCCTCCTTCCACTTCTTTTTACTCCCCTTTTCCACTTCCTTTAAGTCCCCTCCTTTTCCACTTCCTTTAAGTCCCCTCCTTTTCCACTTCCTTTAAGTCCCCTCCTTTTCCACTTCCTTTAAGTCCCCTCCTTTTCCACTTCCTTTAAGTCCCCTCCTTTTCCACTTCTTCATATTCCTCCTCCTCCTCCTCCCCCTCCTGCTCCTCCTCGCGCGCGGCGCCGTGGGGGCCGAGCGAAGCACCTCGGCGGGTTGTTGGCCATGTTTGATTACCCCTCGACGGGGGTTCCCTTTGCACGAGGGCAGGGGTCTGCCGCCAACAAGGACGCTATTCCCGGCCCGAAAGCCCGGGATCTTCGCCCTTAAGGACGCGCCCGTAACGCATATCATTTCAATGCGTTCTATCATGGGCCGCGCGCTCTTTGTTTTTGTATTTTTTTTTTCGTTCGCCCGAGCACATGTAGGTAAAACGCGAGCTCCATACAGTGGCTGTGTTTGGATAGGCGAGATGAGGGTATTGCTGCGTTTAGATTGTGCGAAAGGGGGGAGGGGGAGGGGGAGGTGGGGGAAGGGACAAAGCTCTTGGAAACTAAAGAGTTGTTTAAAAATAGATACAATATATACAAGACTTTAATTACCCTTACGCGGAGGCTGACAGAGTCAAACCATGCTTTTACCTTGACTATTAGAGGGGGGGGGGCACGAAAAGAGGAGGGACAATTCTCCCCCTTCGTTTAGCCCCGTTTAAGTCGCCTTCTATCCCCGTGCAGGGAAACTGGGCGGCGGTATTTCTATCCCCCACCTTAGGGTGCAAAAATATAGATATATGAATGGAAAGCCCATGGATATTACATGAGAAAGAGAGAGAGAGAGAGAGAGAGAGAGAGAGAGAGAGAAGAGAGAGAGAGAAAGAGAGAGAGAGAGGGAGGAGAGAGAATCAAAGGGTTATCTGGTATTAGTATCAAGAAAGAGATGCGTGAAAATGAGCACAAACTCTTCCTTTCTATGCTTTATTTCTAAACAGCATTGAAAGGTAACCTGCATGTTCCATGTGGTCTGATTACAGATATGAATGAAGCTGAGAGAGAGAAAGAGAGAGAGAGAGAGAGAGAGAGAGAGAGAGAGAGAGAAACAAGAAGACTATGAAGAAAACGCATAGACGGTGAAGATCCCTTTCCGACGTGGAAAAAGAACACAAAAAATGGAAAGAAGCTGAAAAATAAAAAGAAGAATATAAACACATGTTCTATAAAGAAAATAATACTTATAGGGTTCCCGTTCCATTTGCAGAGCATTTAGGAGAAGACACTTTGGTGTTTTATCTGAAGGGTCGAAAATAATGATTTGTTTATGAACGGCAAAATGGGCAGAGCCGTTTAGCCCACAGGGTGAGGAAGAGGAAGAGGAGGAGGAGGAGGAGGAGGAGGAGGAAGTAATTTGGCGAGATGATGCCCCGTCAACAGGAATGACCCACTCATTACAGAATATTACCATTACCGTTCATTACCATCAATACCATCAGTGCTATTACTACTACCTGTAATAGTTGTAGTAGATCAGTGAAACTATTTCCATGCAAGATATAATGGCCTTGAGCTGTCAGGACGCATATCTGATCAGGAAGTAGGTAGAGGGACTTTTGCCAAATGCGTCGTCAATGAATGGAACAGACTTCCGGTGCTGAAAGTAATTCAGTTCGGAGTAATTTACTTACTCCAATAGCTAAGGTTTTTTTTCATCTGACGTCGTTAGAAAAAAAAAATCTGTTATCGTACTATCACTGTAACTCATTGTTACTATTAGTAGTAGTAGTAATAGTAGTAGTAGTAAAGGTAGTAGTAGTAGAGGCAGTAATACATGTAGTAGAAGTAATAGTAGTAATCACGGTGGAGGTAGTAGCATCACAAAGAGTAGTGGTAATAGAATTACTATCGTTATCATTGTCAATCACTTTGTTGCATGTCCAACTAGAAGAGGACAAATCATGAAAGATATATCAGCTGCGTTACCCCGACACACACACACACACACACACACACACACACACACACACACACACACACACGCACGCACACACACACACAAGGGTGAAATAGTTTCAGTATCGCTGCGCTGCGAATCGTTACTCCAACTCTCATGGACGGAGAGTTGGAAGTGTGTATGTGCGTGTAAGTTCACAGCATTTCCGCATAGATCTGTCATACATGAACTCTGAGTTCTCTTCCGAGAGGGAAATAACTGTCGATCACGAGTCCAACACGTGATCCAAGACCATGGTGAATCACACACACACACACACACACACAAAAGGAAGACAAACAGAACACACCAAATGCACAACAAATCACCAGCAACAAGTGACGACATACATCATTCAGGTTTCTGAACCTCTTAAATCAATTATTTTGATCACATCAAGACGACAGTATCACCGTTGTCGTCTTAAATAATACACCGTCACCAAGGTTATTTTGTCAATCTCAGCCAACATTTGGCAAAACCAACCTTTCCTAACCTAAAACACAGTAAAATTACTTATAACCTAACCTAACCAAACTGACGTAACTTAACTAAATAATGAAAAAAAAAAAAAAAAAAAAAATCTGTCAAAGATGGTGTAAGCGGCGATACTGTCCTCTTAGTTAATAATATTCTTCCCAAAACAACGGTTTCCTCACGGGATTTCTACGCCTGAACAGGTTCAAAACCATCACCTCGATTAACATATCAAACCCCAGGTGTCCACTTACGTGAGTTTGTTCTTACTAACCACAGTCGATTTTATTCAGCTTTCCATGGATCACCAAGCTGTACAAATCCAAATTTCGTTTAAATATTGACAGTATTACATAACCTTAAAGTAAATCTATGGCTACCTCCCTTATAAGGGGGGAAAGTCCTTGGTATAGACATGCATACATATACCAAAGGCTTTTTCCCCCTACACGGGGGGTAGCCAAAAAGAAAAAGGCATAGAGACCACTCCCACCCATTCCATTTCCTATATATTCCACTCCCCTCCACCCTCCTCCCTCCCTCTTATCTTGGCACCTCCTGGGTGACGGGTCATCCCTGCATCCTGGTACAGACATAGATAATATAAACATGATCCTACGGACGCCTTTATACAAACCATACAAGCGGTAGCCTGGCGGATTCTGAATGGGCCATCTCCGTCATTATTATCATGACACACTTCACATATTCAGTTCTGGCTAACGCCAGGCGACTTCATTCGTCATAAAGGGAAGACCTCTTATTGCACATGTATTCTATCCCTTTCCTCTGTCCTTGTAAACAATATCGCGACGAAGATATGGAGCTATTTGGCTGATATAGATCTATGGAGGGTTATAGATATATGGGGTACTACGAGTGGGGATTATTTTCTAAATATCAATAAATGCAGATTGACTCTGGTCCATACGGGTGCATAAGAATTTGCAGTCCATAACGGATACGAGGATTTTGCGTTTGAAGAATAAAGTATCATACTAGTATTTGATAACTGTCTGTAAAACATTACACATGCCAGCTTACTATTTTACAGAACTCTTCATCTCTTTATCTTGACGGCTTAGATCAATTTAAAGACACACACACACACACACACACACACACACGGGTTTTGTCTCACTACTTTTACTTTATCTTATATACATATATATATATATATATATTATCGTATAATTTACAGTACATACCTATAGGAAACTGGCGAAGCATTTATTCATTAATTCCGTGTTCATATGTTTTATTTGTTACATACACATTTATACATGAATATTATGTATATGTACGTGTGTATCTTTGTATGTTTCTGCAAGTCTATGTCAAGTTCACAACCCTTACTTTACCTCTGTAGCATCTGTCATTCATATCGCTAGCTCATCCTTTAACTCCCGCCCCGGCCCTAGGCTAGTCATTTTGTAGAAATACTAGTCACTTCACAATGGGACAACAATAGCAAATCATGCTGACAGAGGACCTTTCGATCCATAACGAGGTCTAACACAGGGAATTGCAATATTCTGATCGGATATCTAAATAATGGGACATCTAATTCTTATTGGCATTAATTTGGCGACTTTCGGGCATAGCAGTCAGTGTAGATGGTAAGAAATGTACTCAAGTAATGATTACTTACCGCGAAAATGTGATATCAGATCTAAAAACTGGTGAAACCATTGCATTTAGTGATCACAATATGACTCTGTTCAAGCTACAGAATAGTTTCAGAATACAGAGTTACATATAAACAAAACCTAAATTTAGAGAAGCTTTAACTCAAAGACTGGGAGTCAAGATGAGGAGAAAAACCAGTGGAAGAGACGTGGGAAATATTTCACAATTAAAAGTATTCATAGGGACATTCCGTTTATGGAAAGACTTCCTCGGATTCAATCTCGTCGAAAGTGGCTTGGTAAGGTAGCAGAAATGTATAGCGAAAAAGAGACAGGCTTACAAGAAATCCAACCGCTCTGAATCCCTATTAGCAAAGTTACAGAATGACCAACACGGATTTGAAGAAGGATGATCATGAAAATGTATACATATATGCATACATACACACACACACACACACACACACACATATATATA
>NC_134801.1:21323342-21363342 GCF_046742065.1 Oratosquilla oratoria
ACAAAATTCCGAGCCTCAAATAGCCCCAGATCTTGACCATATTCCGAGCCTCAAATAGCCCCAGATCTAGACCACATTCCGAGCCTCAAATAGCCCCAGATCTAGACCATATTCCGAGCCTCAAATAGCCCCAGATCTAGACCATATTCCGAGCCTCAAATCTAACTTTTAGGTTTGTACTTTCAAAACTTTTCGCCACCCCTGGCGAACGCTGTCTCCCACTAGAAAGTAGACCTTCACCTGGTTTTCTAGGTAACCTTAGGTGTCTTAATAGATAATTTATAAAATCTAGTTTCCGTACGTATAGCTACCGAAGTTATTTTCTAATAATAGTTATTTCGTAATAGCAGAGAGCGTTCGCCAAAGCTGGCGAGAGGTTTTGAAAGTAGGAGCCTTAGTCTCAGTTCTACGCTCGCTCTAGACCTCCCTTAGTAGAGCCTAGAGACAACCCCAGCTCTAACTCTATCTCTACCCACTGTCTCAACTGCATCTCTACTCCTGACCACAGTCACAGGCTACTTAACCGTTTAGGGTTAGGCAAGGAAGCCCAACTCTTGCAAGGCGAGCAAACCCGAGACCTCTTCTCCCAAGCCCATCTCCAGCCCTTGCTATCCTTCGCCCCTCCGTCAACACCAGCACCAACTTTAGCCTCTGCCCCAGCTTTGCCGCCAAAACACCAGTTCCCTCCCTCACCAGTAGAAGCCCCATATCTAGCCATACACCCCTTCCCACCTCATTTCAAGCCCAAGGTACAGCCCCAGATCCCAACCCATCCCCAGCCCCGACCCCAGAACGAGGACTCTAGTCCCTCTATCCCCAGACCGAGCTCCAACCTGATCCCCCAGATATTCCCCAGTTCTAATTCCCTAAATGGCGCGATCTCCCATCCCATTATGGTGTACGTGCGTGTAGGTGTAAGTGTGTTTCAGCCCTGGGCGGGAATCGAACTCGGACCACCGGTTTATCGGTTAAGAACACTCACTGCGCCGTCGGGACATGTAATATGGAATGCCATTTCAACTCTTAGTTCACAACTCTGAACATTCCTCTGTGTGTGTGTGTGTGTGTGTGTGTGTGTGTGTGTGTGTGTGTGTGTGTGTGTGTGTGTGTGTGTGTGTGTGTGTGTGTGTGTGTGTGTGTGTGTGTGTGTGTGTGTGTGTGTGTGTGTGTGTGTGTGTGTGTGTGTGTGTGTGTGTGTGTGTGTGTGTGTGTGTGTGTGTGTGTGTGTGTGCGCGCGCGCACCATGGTCTTAGATCACGTGTTAGACTTCTGATTGACAGCTATTACCGTCTCGAATGAGAGCTCTGAGTCCATATGTGTAAGTGCATACGCGTGTGTGCGTGCGTGTGTGTGTGTGTGTGAGTGTATGCGTGCGTGCGCTCGTCCGCGGATCCGACGAGCATCCCGTGGGCTCTTACTGTCCTCACTCGGGCGGGCCACCATTCGCAGCAAACAATATTGAACCATCATCGTCGAATTTCCGCGAAACAAGGACCTAACCGCCTCTCTCAGCAACGCTAACGAGCCTCTCATCCTTCCTTCCCCACTCACACACTCCGGTCCCCCTCCCCCTCCCTCCCTCACTCACCCTTCCCTCCCTCCCTCCCTCTCCCTTCTTCCACCGAGGGAAGGTCCCAAGACTCCCAGCAGACTCTATGTGTGTCCTGTACTCTTCCACCTTGTCCTCTTCCACCTCCACCTCTGCCGCCTCCTGCACCTCCACTTTGTCCTCCTCCACCTTCACCTCCACCTCTGCCGCCTCTTCCTCCTCCTCTTCTTCAATCTTGTCCTCCTCCACCTTTGCCGCCTCTTCCTCCTCCTCCTCCTCCATCTCTACCTCTGCCGCCTCTTCCTTCTCCTCATCTACCTCTACCTCTGCCGCCTCTTCTTCCTCCTCCTCCTCCTCATCCACCTCTACCTCTGCCGCTTCTTACCCCTCCTCCTCCACCTCTACCTCTGCCGCCTCTTCCCCCTCTACCTCTGCCGCCTCTTCCTCCTCCCCTCCTCCTCTACTTCAGCCGCCTCTTCCCCCTCCTCCTCTACCTCTGCCGCCTCTTCCTCCTCCACCTCTACCTCTGCCGCCTCTTCCTCCTCCTCCTCCACCTCTGCCTCCTCCTCCTGTTCCTCCAACTCCTCCTCCTCCTGTTCCTCCAACTCCTCCTCCTCCTCCTAAGCCCCAGTCCGCCTCTTCAAGTTCGCATTAGTGTCTTATTCCTCAGCTCGCCCTCCTTACATGGTTATACATGGGAAGAGAAGTCAAGAACATGACCATTTGGTCCATATCTATGGCAGATGTTACACAGGCATACGTTCCCTGATACATCACACACACACACACACACACACACACACACACACGCACACATACACACACGCACACACACACACATACACACACACAACATCCCATATCCACAAGGTAAGCCATATGTATGCATATGGATTAAGTGATCTTCACCTCTTGAAACAAGAAACATTGCTTTACTCAAACACACGCACGTGCGCATACACACAATATACGTGTATATATACGTGTGTGTGTGTGTGTGTGTGTGTGTGTGTGTGTAATAATAAAAATAATAATCATCATCATCATCATAATAAACGTTTTATTGAAAACATGGCAACCGAAGTCTAAAAATACACATATTAAGGTAAGAGGGATTAACATGTGTGTGTGTGTGTGTGTGTGTGTGTGTGTGTGTGTGTGTGTATGTATGTATGTGTGTATTTACCTAGTTGTATTTTACGGGAAGTGGAGCTATGCTCATGGTGTCCCGTCTTCATATCTCATTTTATCTAAACTATTTTTAAATTCATGTATTGTTTTTGCACACACCACTTTCTCATCTAACTTGTTCCAACTGTCTATTACTCTGTGAGGAAAGCTGTTCTTTTTCAGATCTCTTCTATAGCTGTCTTTCTTGATTTTCTTTCCGTTTCCTCTTGTATGTGTGTGTGTGTGTGTGTGTGTGTGTGTGTGTGTGTGTGTGTGTGTGTGTGTGTGTGTGTGTGTGTGTGTGTGTACGTGTCTAAATCAGTATATATACATATATGTACACACACACACACGCATACACACGCACATACACACACACATTTGGAACCTGACTAGAGATAGAAATGACGATCTTCCTAACAGCATTCCATCGTACAAAAAATAAATAAATAAACATATAAAAAAATAAACAAATAAACACAAAATGAAGTTTACGTCTTTCTTCTGACTAAAATGTTTAAGAAAATAAACAACAATTTATACTATACCTGGGATCAAAAGCCCTCGGATGGGGATAACAGGTGGTACTAGACTGCTTAATGTAGGCCTTATGGTCTCTTGTAGTCTCTTTCATTCTTATATTCTTATGTAAACTTTGCACGAGACTTGCAATAGTTATCGAAAAATAACGTCACCACTTCAATTAAACAAAACGTGACAGCGATAACAAACCAAAAGCAACGCGTCTAAGAATTAAACGTTCATTGGATCCCGACGGCCCTGGCCAGGCGGGGAGGCGACCCAACATCGGCCTAAAGAACCCAGCGGCTTGGCGCAACTGACAGGACTTGAGACGCAGCCCCAAGCGGCTGGCAATCGGTGACCGAACTGGGCCCAAGACCTCAATCAACGTCAGTTATATTTCTTGCACTTTTCCACATATGGAGAGCCGACAACCGGCGACTGATCAGCTGCTGACATGGAAACATGGAAACAGTCCCACATTGATATACCAGACAACAGTCCAGTGTTTCTTCTCAAACAGATCTGTGGGAGTTTTCGGGGACCGTTGCCAGCCACTGTGGGAATGCGGGTTTCCCACTTTGTGAAACACGGCAAAGACTGACTGCTAAGGTAATGATTGTATATAAGTGACAGCAACTTGCATGTTATAAAGAAGAACCCAAGGTTAGAAGAAATGGGCACAATGTGTTAAAAAATTATCCGACCTCTTGCCAGACTCTACGTGTAGTGGAGTCCCACGGGGTAGCCCAGTGGATACCGTGTAGATCTCGTGAGCAAGTGGTCGTGAGTTCGATTCCCGGGACCCACTGCGGCAATGTCGCGTTGGTTCCCGATAGCCGTGGCCAGACGGGGAGGCGACCCAACATCGGCCTAAAAAATCCACCAGGACAGGCCTTAGGCCTATTCCTGAGGACGATGAGCAATGAGCCTTGCACTAGTCCAAGCACTGTGGGCAAAGGTGGCAGTCCTTGGTCGGAACTATGCGGCTCCTGGGGGAAACACAAACACAGCACCCGGTACCTCTTGAGAGCGGTTCACAATTACATGATAACGAAGTACGAAGGGTTCAGGTGCTCCGAGTTCCAGTCCACATTGCCAGACTGACGTCTAAGGGACTTCCAAGACCTTTCATCAGGCTTGGCGAACGCCGTCTATAATTAGAAAGCAAAAATTTTCTATCTTCACTGGCTATAGTTATGGAAATCTCCGGTAGATTTTATGGGTAAGCCAGTAAACCACGTGAAGTGAACTTGGTGGAATTCCAGTTCCTAATGATATTCGTAGAAATCATTCGTCAAGGCTGGAGAAATGTTTAAGAGTACGAATTTACTTCTTCCGAACTGAGGGTCATTTTCCTTTAATTCTGGCTCCTGCCAGGCTATTTCATTCATCTCCATGGTGCCTCCCCGTAGTGAAATGATTTGATACATCTTTTCACTCTCTCAAATAAATAAATAGATGAATAAAATGAATAAATTATAACATTTGAACTATAATATATGCACATTTCATTTTGGAATTTGAATTCATATTCAAAGTAATTATATCAAATCAATGTCTAAACTTCGAGTTAAAACTACTGAACTTAACTGAACATAAGTGAAATTCATTTGAAGTCTTACTGAATATCAGCTCAAACTTGAACGAAAGAAAGAAGAAAAAGATGAAGAAAAGAGAAGTCTTTTGGTCAGCTTACATCGAGGCACAGGCGACGTATCCAGCCATATACAAAAGAAATATACTTTATCGATTCTGACTTGAGCCCTTTGACGTGGCCTGGGAGTCCCCCCCCCTCCCATTCTTTATGTATCCAGCTATGACATGCTCATAGCGAACGATCACTATATACATCAGTGGTTCCCAACCCTTTCTGGCTTTAGGCACCCTTGTCAAACCTTTCAGAAGTCCCCGGCACCCTTATTAGAAAATCTAAATTCTAGTTTGCCAGTATTTTGTTGATTAAACATCAGTGTAACAAAATATTTTGTCCCTGGATAATATGAAAATACTCATCTTTACACTGATGCTGCTTTAATGAACAAAAATGGTTGACAGAGTCGGTAAAACGAAAATTATTTTGCCCTGAATTTTGGCGGCGCCCTCAGTTGATCTCACGGCACTCTTTGGTGCCGCGGCACACCGGTTGCGAACCACTGCTTACGTTACCTATTTATGGAATACACATATATTAATAATACGATTCCATAGTGATAGGAATGGGTTTGTACTTGAGAGAAAGACGACAACTCTAAACTTTTCATGACTTCCGCTCATGTCACGATGCCAAGTCAAATAAAAATCTTATAAAGTGTTGCCCTTCCCTCAAATCCCAACCCATTCCTAAAAAGACTATGCAGTCGTATCATGTGTATATATAAATATATATATATATATATATATATATATATATATATATATATATATATATATATATATATATTGCAAAAGATTACAAAGGAATTGCATGCCGATAGGAGACTTTTTGGTCCATAACTGGGTTGGATAAAAAAAATACATATACAAATAATGATTAATAATAAACAAACAGATAAACAATAATCTATAATATATAATAAATGAAAATCAAAATATGCATATGAATAATAATAAGTACATGATAATAAATAAAGACAATAAAATAAATGGCAGGTATTACAGCATATTGCTTAGGTGTTCATCTAAATGCACCTTAAAACTTCAAACTGTACTACATTGCACTGTCTCTGCAGGAAGTTTACTCCATTCATTTACTACACAGTTGGCGAAGTTGTTTCTATCCAGTCCCAAAGTAAATCTACTTCCTCACAGTTTCAGGCCATTATTTCTCGTCTGATTATCATTCAGTGTGAAAATATAATTTTTTATGTCAATTCCCTTTAGAATCCTAAAGACCTGTATCAAATCACCCCTAAGTCTACACTTTTTAAGGAAAATAGATTCATTTAGTCGATTTTCGTGTGATTTATTTCTAATATTTGGAAATGATTTTGTGGCTCGCCGTTGTACTTTTCCCAATATGTCAATGTCTTTAATGAGATTCGGTGATCATATGGATACAGCACATTCCAAATGTGGACGAACTAACGATTTATATAATTTATTAATGACGGATGAACTTTTAAAATCAAAAGATAATGAAATCAGTCCTAGAATATTATTTGCTTTCCATAAATAGATGACATGGAGACTAACAGTGAGACAGATCGACATGCGTTAGATGTGTAATTAATCGACAAAGGGGTCAGATTAGAGTCGATAGACTATGGTGATGCTGTTACCTACTCTCAAGGATTTCTAATCAGTATCTGTCTTCACTTAATTTCTGGTTTTGTCAAGATTGCTTTTGTATACTATATTATTCAATACTTGCATTTCTGCTGCATTTAATCAATTCTACTTCTCTTTTTTGTTGCTGTAGCCAATGTCTGACGCATACACGGCTACTGGAGTGAGAACAGTTTTAAGAAAAATCACTTTATTTTAGTAGTATTATATTCATCTTTGAGTAAAGATTATACCGTCGCTACATTGGTGATATATTTTTACGTTTTCTATGATTTCGATTAAGTTATCTCCGTCATTTGACGTTTTCATATTATCATCATCATCATCATCATTACTATTATTATTATTTCTATTATCATTACATTATCTATATATATATATATATATATATATATATATATATATATATATATATTTACATTTCTTAAGGGTGTTGTATCTACAATTTCTGTTCCTTTCAGCGTTTCTGGCAACCTCGCACCTATCTCTTGTTCCTCACTCCGCTGCTCGACAGACATTCCCCTTGTAGCCAAAGCCCATTTCACCCTATCTTCTATCTCATTCTCGGTCTGCCCCTCAAGCACACTCCACATTTTTTGTCAGTCTTTCTTTTCTCATTCTTTCGTAATTCCCACACCATCCCAATATAGCTGTCACCTTTTTCCAACCCGTTCTCCGCCTTAATTCCTCGCTTCTATCCTTGTAACCCCCACAACGCTACTTAATCATTTCATCTCAAGTACATTAAAACTTCTTTCAGTCTCCCTTGAATTCCAAGTCTGTACCCCATCCATAAATACGTTGAACAACTATGGTGACATTACAAAACCCTGGCGCAACGCCGCCTTCCCCTGAAACTATTCCCTAACACAAGCTCTACGACTCATGTAAAAAGCTGTCCTCGATAGCCTAGTCCATACATCTGCAATACACAATGCCTTCCAGTCAACCCAGTCATATGCCTACTCCAAAACCATATAAATCCATTAAAGCCAAAAAGATATCCTAACTTTCGCCAGAAACATTTTTCTAATATGCCTTACTATGAATATTTGATCCATGCACCCTATTCCTTCCCTAAAGGCAGACATTTGTTCCCAAAATTACTTCCTCTGTTCCCTTCCAAATCCTCTCAAAACCTTGCCACATGCCTTTCTAACTACGCTTAATATATCATCTCCTCCTCTTTTGAATAGCGGAACTAGACACGTCTTCCTTAGGTACATATTAAACAACCTCACAATACAATCTACTATAACTGTACTTCCATTCGTCCGACACCAGTATAATTCATGTGCTTTACCAGCTTTCTCCACTTTCAATGCTCCTGGTAGCTAATCTTTTCCTATAGCCCTATTATAACAGTGGCAATAGTATTTGTTATCCTCATCCATGATCAATATTATAATAATTATTGGTGTAACATTAGAAACTTCATTCTACATAACGCCAGGCGATTTTGTTCCGCTGAGGGCGGTGAGTGGATGGGAGAGGTAGCTTAGGTCACGAAAGAGCTCAACAATGCAAGAATTCCTCCCAGTAAATCTCTCCCTGGATGCCAAGCACTCGATTCACTCCCACGATCGACCCATAACACGGTCAGAACATCCCGCTGGGTCATTCCAAGGCGACGCTTAGCAAAAGCCAACAGCCCGTTTATTTTACCCTTTATGATGATATGGTTTAACGTCACAAACTCCACCCGTCGGAAGGCTAGAACGGTGCCCCTCACAGAGGACTTTGTACCGTGGAATATCCATGCCCTTGGTTCAACTTCGCCGGTGGCACGATTCGAACCGCCATCCCCTCGTTTATAGAATAACAAAAATAATATTAACACCTAAAATACCAATCTTGATGAAATGCACACAATACTTTAATGAGAAAAAATCGAGAAAAAAAATTGGTGGCCAAAAAAACTGGGTAGCCTGTACCTGGAGATCAGAAACTAGATATATTGACGGAGATTCGAATTTCACTAAAAGGATTATCACACTGGGTTATATTACCTCCAACCTCCGATTAATCGGCGGTATCGCAAACCTCCAACACTTTTTCAGTCGTCAAATCTTTATGGCAAACTATGTTGTTTTCTCAACCAAAATACATACGATGTCATTTCATATGCTGAAGGAAAATTATTTGTATCCAGGATATCAGAGTCCTTCCAAAAAGCTATGGGCCGCAGATCTGATCCAACTGTCGGAGGAAAAATAGCCTAGTGTGATAACGTGTTGAGAACCAACGGGTGAAGAATTTCGCCTTAAATCCCCTAACTCTTACAGAGGTTATCATGCCTAGCCACCACACAGAGCTAATATCGAATGGAAAATTTGTTATATTCATTACAACATACATATACCAAAGGCTTTTTCCCCCTTACACGGGTGGTAGCCAAAAAGAAAAAGGCATAGAAACCACTTCCACACATTCCATTCCCTACATATTCCACTCCCCTCCACCCTCCTTCCCATCTCGGCACCTCCTGGATGACGGGTCATCCCTGCATCCTGTCTACTACCCTGGGTCAGAAGCAGTGTCGCAAGACATCCAACATACAAATACACAATTTCGTCTCTATGAAGAGTATCACTTTGTCCTGGTGTTTAACGACTGTAGACATTTAATCTACCAACCGCCGGGCGATTTAATTATGCCGGCATGGGATAAACTCCCATCTGGAACAAGAAAGTTAAAAAAATATCTCGAGACTATATTAACTAAACCTTTACCTGTGTTTTACTTTAGTCGTTTATTCTAGTTACGTTTAGGCGATTTTCTTCAACTTTAGAATGTTTATATATTCTTCAACCACTCCTGTGCCCGAAGAGCTTTCTCCCCAGAGTCCACAAAGCGTTTTTACTCTTTGTAGGACATCTTCTGTAAGAGGGGGTTCACACGGTATTACTGTTCGTCGAACGCGGTTCGACAGACACGTGTCTAAAGTGATGTGTGAACGGGGTATTTGGTTGTCGAACACGTTGGTTAAACCCCAAATACCCCGTTCACACGTTCACACATCACTTTAAACACGTGTCTGTCGAACCGCGTTCGACGAACCGTTAGACCGTATAAAGCCACTCTAAGGAACTGGTACCGTTTTCTGTTAACATCAATTTTCGAAAACATACCCTTCTCTTTCTTTCGCAAGTTCTTGGGTTATCAAACTGGTCTATTGATCCTCCCACATCGTAACTCCAACCTTCATTTGAATAACTAAAGTAAAACATAGGTAAAGGGCAGGACTCGCAGTAATGGTTACAAACTGGACAAATTTATATTTAAAAAGGAAATAGGCAAGAATTGGTTTACTAATAGGGTGGTCGACGAATGGAATAGACTTAGTAACCATGTAGTAAGCGCTGAAACTATCAGTTGTTTTAAGAAACGATTGGACAACTTTATGGATGGGGATGACAAGTGGTGATGGATACGGAGCTGCCTAGTGTAGGCCTTATGGTCTCTTGCAGTCTCCTTCATTCTTATGTTATGTAACTAGAAGATGACTTCAATTAAAGAAATCTAGTTTTCCCTAAGAATATTTCAAGAGCTTGTCTAACATTCGTATATGTTTACAATATCTTTGTTTATCATTCGGCTTTACTATATATGACGGAAAGATAATTTGATATTTGATTTGAAAATTTGAATATTGTAACCGAAATCGTTTTGATTCAAACGAACTCTCAACGGTCGGCGCTGTAGAAGCCTGTGGAAGCTGCCCAGTGTGATAACCCCTTTATGGCGGTGGATAGAAACGCTGGTTATCGCCGACAAAACATTTTTACGGCGGACTTTCCGTAGCAGGTGTATGCACTTGACGTTGTGTCAAGTTCGTATATTTTACTGTAGCCTACTCTCCTGTGGCAGGTGCATGCATTGTATTTCCACTATCCGATTCTTCATTCCCAACGCGAGTTTCTTTAAGGCGGTGGATAGAAACGCTGGTTATCGCTGACAAAACATTTTTACGGCGGACTTTCCGTAGCAGGTGTATGCACTTGACGCTGTATCAAGTTCGTATATTTTACTGTAACCTACTCTCCTGTGGCAGGTGCATGCATTGTATTTCCAGTATCCGATTCTTCATTCCCAACGCGAGTCCCTTCGGCTGTAGCAGGTTTTTCAGCCACCTTAAAGGGTTATCACACTGGGCAGCTTCCACGGGCTTAGCCAGCACCGACTGTTGCGAGTTTGTTTGAGTAAAAAACGACTTCGGTTACAAAATTTGAATTTTCAAATCTCCAAAAATCAAAATATCTTTCCATGCTATGTAGGCTGGACTCGCAGTAATGGTTATAAACTGGACAAATTTAGATCTAAAAAGGAAATAGGCAAGAATTGGTTTACTAATAGGGTGGTCGACGAATGGAATAAACTTAGTAACCATGTAGTAAGCGCTGAAACTATCAGTTGTTTTAAGAAACGGCTAGACAACTTTATGGATGGGGATGACAGGTGGTTATGGATACGGAGCTGCCTAGTGTAGGCCTTATGGTCTCTTCCAGTCTCCTTCATTCTTATGTTCTTATGATGAACTACGAGATTGTAAACCTATACGAATGTTAGACACATTGTTGAAACGTTCTTAGAGAAGTAAATATTCTAGTTATTTAAATGGAGGTTTGGAGGTAGAATGTGGACCTTGTTGCAGGTGCATGTACCACTTGACAAGTTCCCTTCACCTAAATGAGCCTCTTCTGCTGTAGTGGTTCCTGAGAACCAAGGAACCTCCGTCTTAAAACGGGTTCACACATCCTACTGCAAAACTCCTGTAGCAGGGGCATGCACTTGATACTGGAAAAGGTTCTTGCCCCGTATGTTTCCAGTTGGAGAAGATTCCTGGATCTCTAACATAAGAACAAAAGAATGAAGGAGACTGCAAGAGACCATAAGGCCTACACTAGGCAGCTCCGTATCCATCACCACCTGTCATCCCCATCCATTAAGTTGCCTAACGTTTCTTAAAACAACTGATGGTTTCAGCGCTTACTACATGGTTACTAAGTCTATTCCATTCGTCGACCACCCTATTAATAAACCAATTTTTGCCTAATTCCTCCTTCTTAACGACGAAATCTTAGCTTTAGCACGTCCTTCTGTACCAGCTGTGTGGACTTCATGCTCCAAAAGAAGGTTCTTCTGTCCCGAACGAGTGTTCACTGCTGCAAGAAGTTAATACCGTACATCTCCCTATAAGTTTCCAGCTGGAGAAGATTCCTGGATCTCTAACGACGAAACCTTAGCTTTAGCACGTCCTTCTGCAGCAGAAGTTAATACCGTACATCTCCCTGTAAGTTTCCAGATGGGGAAGATTCCTGGATCTCTAACGACGAAACCTTAGCTTTAGCACGTCCTTCTGCAGCAGAAGTTAATACCGTACATCTCCCTGTAAGTTTCCAGATGGGGAAGATTCCTGGATCTCTAACGACGAAACCTTAGCTTTAGCACGTCCTTCTGCAGCAGAAGTTAATACCGTACATCTCCCTGTAAGTTTCCAGCTGGAGAAGATTCCTGGATCTCTAACGACGAAACCTTAGCTTTAGCACGTCCTTCTGCAGCAGAAGTTAATACCGTACATCTCCCTGTAAGTTTCCAGATGGGGAAGATTCCTGGATCTCTAACGACGAAACCTTAGCTTTAGCACGTCCTTCTGCAGCAGAAGTTAATACCGTACATCTCCCTGTAAGTTTCCAACTGGGGAAGATTCCTGGATCTCTAACGACGAAACCTTAGCTTCAGCACGCCCTCCTGCTTCAGGTGCATATCCTTTACGCCCCAGCAGATTCCTCGGTCCCTGGGCGAGCGCCCTCTGCAACGAGATCTTCTGGTCTCCGTGCTCGAGAGCCCTTGTTACCGGGCCACTCCTGGACTCATCATAAGCTTTTTATTGTGGAATAAATTATTCCAAATGACCGGTGTCACTGGTGAATCCGCCACGCCACGCCGCCAGATTAGCAGGTAATTATACGACGTCAGATAGGGAGAATAAAGGCAATGATGTGTACAGCACACTCATATATCATGCATGCTGACGCCGCCTCCATTCCACCCGGGCCTTTTCTTATATCCTCCTCCTCCTCCTCCTCTCCTCCATCTTCTCTTCTACCTTCTGATGCTCCTCCTCCCTCCTCCTCCACCAAAGCATCCGTCCTCTTCTTTTTACTCCTATTTCTTCCCTATCTCCTTCTCCATCTTGTACTACTTCTCTTTCTCTACTATCTCCTACTCCTGTCTCCAACTCCCTCCTCCTCCACCAAAGCATCCGTCCTCTTCTTTCTACTCCTATTTCTTCCCTATCTCCTCCTCCATCTTGTACTACTTCTCTTTCTCTACTATCTCCTACTCCTGTCTCCAACTCCCCCTCCCCTACCTCCGTTCTTTTCTTCCTACTCTGCTATCTCCTCCTACTCTTCAGTCTCCTCCTCTTCCTCCACTATCTCCTATTTCTCCGTCTCCAACTCCCTCTCGCCTACCTCCGTTCTTTTCATCTTTCTCTACTATCTCCTCCTCTTCCTCCGCTATTTCCTAGTTCTCCGTCTCCAACTCCTTCTCGTCTACCTCCGTCCTTTTAATTTTTCTCCACTATCTCCTACTTGTCCTCCAGCTGCGTCTCCACAGCCTCCGGCCTATTCCTTAACGCCTCTTATCTCCTTCACATCCCTGGTCCTATTCCTGCTTCTATCTCAACTCTGACCCTCAATTTCCACCACGTCCGTCCTCCTCTTTGGTCCCCTCCCTCCTTCCCCTACTCCTTCTTACCCGCTTTAGTGTCCTCTTCCTCCTCTACTTCCTACTACTCCTCCGTCACTCTCTACCTCTCCCTCCTCTACTTCCTACTACTCCTCCGTCACTCTCTACCTCTCCCTCCTCTACTTCCTACTACTCCTCCGTCACTCTCTACCTCTTCCTCCGAAGAATCTACATCATGTCATGGAGAAAACCCCGTGTTCAAAAAACAATCTAACAAAACTATCAACAACATTAAAGATTAAAAAACATTAGGCGATGGAACATATATTGCCGAATACAATGCATTCATTATATATATATATATATATATATATATATATATATATGTGTGTGTGTGTGTGTGTGTGTGTGTGTGTGTGTGTGTGTGTGTGTGTGTGTGTGTGTGTGTGTGTGTGTGTGTGTGTACAACACTGAATGGGTCCCACTGAACAGATTTACATTTATCAACCACAATTCACTTTAATTCTAGGCCATCAACATCGATAAATTCGAGGAGGCATACATGCAGAAATTGAAACGTGGTACAGCCAAGGACTCGAACCTGCGCTAGCATTAAAGTAAACTGTGGTGTGTGTGTGTGTGTATGCGTGCGTGTGTGCGTGATCAATTAACAAACAACTAAAACAAACCCCTCAAAACCGTTCGAATTCCTTTACATATTCTATTCTGACTATCGCCAGATGATCAGTTCAGGTGTGACTTCTCTGAGTTACAGACCCACAAACCTTATCTGGAACAGATTCGGCATCTTTAAAAATTTGGTTGCGTTTGACTCAATACAATTTGCAATTGGTCAGTTTACTACGTCCGCCAAATTAAATTAAACGGGTGCACCTTTCGGAGCCATTCCATGATGGGACGCTCTCTCTCTCTCTCTCTCTCTTTCTCTCTCTACTCTTCTTCCTTGTGCGTGGCATTGTTCGGCCATAATTACATGTAAACTGCATTATGACTACATATAGTCCTCAGTCTCCTTCATCCAAGGCAAACTCGCTTGTATATCATTCCATGTTTCACCTTAGGTGGCCTCTGTCTCCCCGCCTCCTTTTCCCCTAATATTCGCAAAAACACGACCTGGCGAGGTCCACCGGTCGTTAAGATAAACCACAAGTCATCTAAAAGATATGAACATTTTGCACCTCATCTTAGGAACACATTTCAACGTTTAGTGCCTCGTTTCAAGAACTATTTTTTTTATATAACATTCTTCTGCTCTTTGGTTTTGGGATGTTTGAAGACTGTCCACCTCATCATCATAAAAAGATGTAAATTTGACATTGTGGACTTGATTTGAGGAACCTCCTTTAATGTTCTAAATTTTACTACGGAAGTGGAGGGGAGTGGAGTATATAGGGGATGGAATGGGTGGGAGTGGTTTCTATGCCTTTTTCTTTTTGGCTACCCCCCGTGTAAGGGGGAAAAAGCCTTTGGTATATGTATGTACTTTGTCGAGGAAAATCTATTTCAAATTCCTACTCTTTTAAAAACACTTTAACTTATACCTCATGAACATAAATCAACATTGCAATCTGCATTCAAGGAATGCTTAACATTTTCTAAATAGTCTGTTAAAAATATATTTTGAATTCACTTATGAAAAAAAAAAAAAAAAAAAAATCGTGCCCTTTTCTGGTCCATATACTGACTTTCTACTCCCATTTCTGGGACACATTATTTTGTGTGTGTGTGTGTGTGTGTGTGTGTGTGTGTGTGTGTGTGTGTGTGTGTGTGTGTGTGTGTGTGTGTGTGTGTGTACGCGCTTGCATGTGAGACACGCATATATACAAACTGACGGTTCTGGGATCACACGTAAAAATATTATGAATTAGTTTCCTTATCAATGTGTTTATCAAATCAATTTACTAACAAAAAACCATCATTCTATTAACTAAATTCCTCTTTCATAACGATTTATTAATCTACACAATCTAAATGCCTTATCATAGCTGTGGCTATGCGATTTTATTCCTATGCGAGAAGTAGGCTACCCAGAACTCGTATCTTGTCTGTGTGACGGTGTGTTGTGGAGTATTTCACAGAGCTGGGCGCGTTTATTGGTGCGTTCCTAGGTGCGTTTCTCTGAGTGTTCCACTTTAGTTTGGCCGCGGTTAGCGCTCCCAAAAATATTAAAGCTTGAGAGACAAGTTCAAACCGAAATAAAAGTCCGGTAAGCTACATACAATACCGAAGAAAACTTTCATAGACCACATCCAAGCGGTAGGCCACATACTATACCGGCAGCTATATTGCTTTAATAGTTTGGGAGTGCTAACCGCGGCCAAACTAAAGCGGAACGCACCTAGGAACGCACAGAGGAACGTACCCAGCTCTGGTATTTTGTTTCGATCGCTGTTCTTGAGTATGAAGGCTCCGGTTCGATACTAGTCACGGACTGGTAGAGACTGCATTTGCTCCGACTTCCCGGAACACGAAGAGAAGAAACAAGTGACGAATGCCGGTTCCGACGCCACACTGTTTGCGACAGCAGTGTCACTTAAGGGCCATTTACACGGTCGAACAGTTTGACAAACCCGGTTTGTCAGGCAAGTGTTTGAAGTAATGTTTGACCGTGTGAATGGGGTGTTTGGTCGTCAAACACGTTTGTCGAACGTGTTTGACAACCAAATACCCTATTCACACGGTCAAACATCACTTCAAACACTTGTTTGACAAACCGGGTTTGACAAACCGTTTGACCGTCTAAATGCCCCTTTAGGGGTCAGTAGACTCGAAAGGTTAGGATAGTATGTGAACCATGGGCTGGGGGAGGGGGGGATGATGGACGGTATATAAAGAGTTGTCTTCTGTCGCCAGGTGATTTTATTAAGCTATTTGAACTTGCAAACATCATCTGGCCGCATGCGGCGCCGCCGATTAGTGTGACACCGGGATCGGCGCCTTAGTGTCCATTTCTTCTTTGTTTTCTATTTGTATTTAACTACCTATCATTATTATCCTAATTATCATTATGGCTACTATTATTATAATTCATTTATAATTTCTATTTATTTATTCATTTATTATTAACTGCAAAACGAGGAATTTCTCCGGAGGTATTATTCCCACCCTACAACGCCCACTTCATTAGTAACGACCACTTGCCCCTACATACAAAAACCGGCTTAAACCAAGAAGTACAGCAAAGCACGAAAATCTATTTCTTATTAAAAATTCCTTCTCAATTTATTTCATACATCTGAGCGCCTATAACTCTAAAACTAAAAATATATTTCTTATTAAAAATTCCCTCTCAATTTATTTCATACATTTAAGCACTTACAACTCAAAAACTAAAAATCTATTTCTTACAAATTCTTTCTCAATTTATTTCATACATTTAAGCGCTAAACTAAATCCAAAAATCTATTTCTTATTACAAATTCCTTCTCATTTTATTTCATACATTTAAGCGCCTACAATTCTAAAACTAAAAATCTATTTCTTATTACAAATTCCTTCTCAATTTATTTCATACATTTAAGCGCTAAACTCTAAAACTAAAAATCTATTTCTTATTACAAATTCCTTCTCAATTTATTTCATGCATTCAAGCGTCTACAATTCTAAAACTATTCACTTTGCCTTCAGCTTTCGTTTATTTTATCCAGCTTTCGTTTATTTCATTCACTTGTCATTCAATTCACTTACGAGCGTTTATTTACTTCCCAATTTATCGTCACTTTAATAGTTCATTTGTGATTTTATATCCATCAATTAAAAATTACACAGCTTTCTGGTATTTCATTTCCTTATCATGTAATTTGTTCATTTGGGGCAAAACTACCTATTTTTAATTTCATACAGCCTGGTTGTTTTAAGAGCAGTTTAGATAAATCTATGAATAGGACTGACAGGTGGTAAGGAGCGCGGAACTGCCTAGTGTAGGCCTTATGGTCTCTTACTGTCTCTTCTATTCTTATGTTCATTCGTTTGTGATGACCCTATCTCCTTACAAAATTCATTCTATCTATTCGTCTATTTTTCATATTTACTCTACTTAGCCATAACAAGCTTCCCACACTACTAAGAACAACATTCGCCCTCATTAAGGTAGCTGGGAGTCTATTCCCCGAGCTTGCTTCCTCCTCCTCCTCCTCCTCTTATTCCTCCTCCTCCTCCGTCGGCCGTTTCGCCCACTTAAGTATTCGGGAGACGTTTTAAACGATTTATTGCTTCCTATAATGAGATCACCTCCAAAAAATTTACTGCCGCGTATGATAATGGTATTAATTTTTTTTTTGCTCTTATGCATACATAGATAATCACCTCCCAAACCATTATAATAATCTATAGTACAATTAACCTGGTGGGGCGTGTGCCGTCTCGATCGTTCTATTCTGGAGAACGCCAGACTATTTCCTTCAGCGGGAATACAGCCCAAACAGCAACCTTTACCCTAAGTGCTCGGACAGCCTGGTTCAGCCATCGCCATCCGGGGATCGAACGAAAGCCCATGGTAATGTGTTCAGAAAACAAAAAGTAAACAAACAACCATTTGGAGACCTTCTGGTCTATAACGAGGCCACGTAAACAAATCCCTCTTCTTAATAGTCCCATCAGGAGTTTAAGTACATTTAAGGGGAAATTCCCGCAGTCTAAATAGTGTGTTAAAATATGTTCTGAAATTCACTTATGAAAAAAAAAAAATACAAACAAAATTAGATTGGATCTTTTGACTAAGAAGGAGCTGCCACAGAGTTGACTAAAATAACATGACGTCAAAAAAAAAAAAAAAAAAAAAAAAAAAATTCAGCGAAAACGTTCCAATCAAAACCATATGGACTACTGGATCCACAAACTGTACCATTTTCATCACACACATCAAATCAAAGCGTAAACAGAGACTTTCATTTGGCCTGGGGAGGCGACCATCTGTCGGCAACGGGGGCCAGGAGCGATTAGACCCCATTGGAGAGACGTCTTCATTGCATTTGAAGAGGAAGACCACGACACTATCCGGGTCCTCATCTTCATTTGATAAAAGTCTTCGGCAGCGAGATACTAAACCCGGCATTAGGACCTTCCTCAAACGACCTTCTCTCCTCCCACTGCGAGAAGCAGATCCGGATTTTTTTTTTTTTTTTGGGGGGGGGGGTCGAAGAGAGTGGGACGGAGGGAAGGGGGTGGTAAGGTGGAAAGAGGTAAATGAGAAGAAAAGAGGGAGGGAGGAGAAAAGTATTAGGGAAGGGGGAGAAAGAAAATAGGAGGAAGATTCGAAAGGTGAAAGGGTTTATGGAGAAAGGAGAAAGTAAGGGGGAGGGGGAGAGGGAAGAGGGAGGGGGAGTTGGGAAGGGGGAGGAGAGAGGGGGAGTTGGGAAGAAGGGAGGAGGGAGGGGGAGGGGAGAGTTGGAAAGGAGGAGGAGAGAGGGGGAGAGGGGAGTTGGGAAGGGGAAGGAGGGAGGGGGAGGGGGGAGTTGAAAAGGGGTAGGAGGGAGGGGGAGGGGGGAGTTGGGAAGGGGGAGGAGAGAGGGGGGGTTCGGAAGAGGTAAGAGGGAGGGGGAGTTGGGAAGGGGGAGGAGAGAGGGGGGAGTTCGGAAGGGGTAAGAGGGAGGGGGAGTTGGGAAGGGGGAAGAGGGAGGGGGTGTTGGGAAGGGGGAGGAGGGAGGGGGGAGTTGAGAAGGGGGAGGAGGGAAGGGGGAGGAGGGAGGGGGGAGTTGGGAAGGGGGAGGGGGGAGTTGGGAAGGGAGAGGAGGGAGGTGGGAGTTGGGAAGGGGGAGTAGGGAGGGGGAGGAGGGAGGGGGAGTTGGGAAGGGGGAAGAGGGAGGGAGGAGTTGGGAAGGGGGAGGAGGGATGTGGGAGTTGGGAAGGGGGAGTAGGAAGGGGGAGTTGGGAAGGGGGAGGAGGGAGGGGGAGTTGGGAAGGGGTAGGAGGGAGGGGAGAGTTGGGAAGGGGGAGGAGGGAGGGGGAGTTGGGAAGGGGGAGGAGGGAGGGGGAGTTGGGAAGGGGGAGGAGGGAGGGGGAGTTGGGAAGGGGGAAGAGGGAGGGGGGGAGTATCTCCACCCCTCCTCCGGATAGGTGAGAAAAAGATGAGTGAATGTAATCCTTTCGCCGAGTTTTACGACTCTGGTCGTTTATTCTGTCTGCCGCCAGGCGATTTTATTACGATGGGGGGGGAGGTATAAACAAATAATATAAAATAAATGGCCTTATTTTCCTACTCTCATGTCTCTGCATTCCAACCCTATATTAATTACCTCTCGAAGCTATATTAATTACCTCTCGAAGCATTCGCAACTGACCCGAATCGAAGAAGGAAAGGATTACAAAGGATTACAAAGGCGGAGCATGCCGACAGGAGACCTTTTGGTCCATATCTAGGTCGGATGCGAAAAAAAAAATGATAATAATAAATTAATAAATAAAAATTATAATAATGTAAATAACAAATACATGCATGCCATTTGGGCATGACAATAATAAAATTGACAAAAACAAAATTGACACTTACATAAACATGTAAGTAATGATAAATACACAATAGGCAACCATACTCATATCATTACTATTTCCATGCCAGTGTTATAATCATTGTCAATATTCAAACGGGCATGTTTTGACCCCAACTTTTATATACGAAGTTTAAGTTTTTCAGACTGCATTTTCCCTCGATCGAGCCTTCTCGTAGGAATGACGTCATGAATCATGATATAGATTAAAATCTACTTAGGATATGACCATGATAAAATCTGATAACCCCAAGGAACGTTAAGTCTGGTCTGAACTACTAAGACCTCTATAACGATATTGCGATTCTTAACTTGCCTCGTCCTCTAGTCGTTGGTTCTAGTTGTGGCTTATGACAATGGACAGCTTACCTGTAAAGAGAAATACACAATAAGAGTCTCTGTTCATAAACACAAAGGATTACAAAGGCGGATCATGCCGACAGAAGACCTTTTGGTCCATATCAAGGTCGGATGCGAAAAAAAATTATGATATATAAATTAAGAAATAAAAACTACAATAAAGTAAATAATAATAAATCAAATGAATGCATAGGTCTAGTTAAATAATAAACAAACAGATAAATAGTCAATAATAATAAATTCCCATATAACTAATAATAAATGAGAATCAAGCAAACAATAATAAACAAACAGACAAATGATAAAAACAAACATACGCAAGACTACGAGCGCACTAACACACACACACACACACACACACACACACACACACATGATGTTTGAAGGACACTGAAAATATAAATTCTTATAAGAAACACAACTGAAAATGCTAACTGTGATAAGCATGTGCATGGCTTCTAACGGTAACTTATTTTCTTCTTGGCCTCTCCATGCGAGAGATATCTTCAAAAGACTTGAAAATCTTCATCGAAAAATCATTAGAGCCCCATTTGCTGTCACATAATTCATTATGCCTTAAGAAAAACATCTTGCCGCGTTACTAATATATATATATATATATATATATATATATATATATATATATATATATACATATATGCATTAGAGGAGAACTCCTGCCAAAATACACTTATAATAAATCTGTATGTATATGTATGTGTATATATGTATATGTACATGTACATGTACGTATATGTATATAAATATATATATATATATATATATATATATATATATATATATGTACACAGGGTGACCACAAAAACACTCCTTGATTTCAAATATTTATATTATGACATACTGAGTTCACAATCATACAAGTTTGGTGCCTATAGTTGCAGAAATTAACAAAGTTTTATGTGAGATATGGATTGATATCATAGGCACTCGATGTGTGCCCCTCTTGTTGCCCGGCAAATATCAAGGCGATAATCAAGCTCCGTCCAGACTTTCTGCAGCATATCTGGCGTAATCGCGCGTAGAGCTTCGGTGACACGTTCCTGCAGTTCATCAATGCTCTTGGGCAAGGGAGGTATGTAAACTTTGTCTTTGACATATCCCCAGAGGAAAAAGTCGCACACAGTTAGATCTGGTGATCTTGGGGGCCATTTGCAAAACACTTGGTCGTGCTGTCCAGCACGGCCAATCCATCGATTTGGTAGGTTTGTGTTGAGAAATGCGCGTACATTGAGAGACCAGTGCTCCTTCCTGCTGAAAAATGTAGCCATCCCCTTCAGCAGCTTGTAGTCTTGGCAGCAACCAGTTCTGTAACATTTCTAGGTAGGTTTGGCCAGTAATGGATGGTCCTTCAAAGAAAAACGGTCCATACACAGACCTCTCTGTTACTGCACAAAACACATTGGCATGAGGATTCTTGGTCCCCCATATTCTCACATTGTGTCTGTTCACCTTTCCACTTAGGTGGAAGGTTGCTTCATCACTGAAGATGATCTTTGACAGCAGACCAGGATAATTTTCCATTGACTCCTGGAGACTGTGGTAAAATTCAAAGTGCATTTCTTTGTCTCTCGGGTATAACTTTTGGACCAGTTCCAGCCTATATGGGGTAAACCTCAAGCGTTTGCGTAAGACCTTGCATACTGTGCTTTGTGGAAGTTTTAACTCTCGGCTACATCTGCGTGTCGACTTCTTAGGGCTGTGAACAAAAGCGTCTCTGACCTTGTCGACAACTTCCTCTGACACTGCTGGGCGGCCGGAATGTCCTTTTCTCTGATCACAGATGCACCCCCTCGCAATGAAATCATTGTACCACTTTAAAATGGACTTGTTAGTAGGTGGATTGTTATGATGAATGCGTCTGAACGAACGCTGCATATTTGTAACACTGTTTTGCCAAACTCCAACACACATCAGCTACCTTGCTGTGGGTTTTGAAATATGTAAGACAGATGAGTGGATGGGTGGTGAGATAAACACAGGGAACCGTTTAGGGATATATTCTGACGTTTCGTCCTTACCAGGACTTCTTCAGAGTATATATATATATATATATACACGTATATATATATATATATATATATATATATATATATATATATATATTTAAAAATATTAGCTAATATGACTACATACAGCCAAATCATAATTTTCCTTTCTAAGGAACATAAATCTATGATAAGGTATATGGGAAATACCTTTAAGAAAATAATTAATGCACAACTAGCTATCACTTTTAATTACATATATATATATATATATATATATATATATGTATATATATATATATATATATATATATATATATATATATATATATATATATATATATAACCACTAGGGAAATGAAAATTTGTCAACCGAAGGTTTTCGCCTATTGAAGACATTTTCAGAGGTACTTAAATAGACGAAAAACGCTCGGGTACTAAGTTCTTCTTTTCCTTGTGGTTGCTTGCATATTTTGTGTGTGTGTATATATATATATATATATATATATATATATATATATACATAAGCACACACATGCACGCACATGTGTTTTTCTACACAATTTTGTTTTCTTATCTTAAACGGACATGCTGAAAAATTACTATTGCCCCTTCATCTGACAAATAATTTACTGATGAGAGAAAATGTGCAAAATTTGAAAGAGTACCGATCCAGACATTTACATAATCGCTTACGACCGTGTCAACTGTCGCTTAAAACCAGATTAATAAAAAGAGGAACAGATGGCCGACATCCGTTGAGGGACGAACCACTGGGAGAGAAATGGCACCTTCCACCGGCCAGAAGACCGCATTGAAAACGCGTATTTGCCGCAGTATCGAGTCATATGATTATTCAAAGTCTAAAATCAGATGCAGGGCAACCACAGACCTCCCAGCTCCACATCAATCACAGTTGAAATGATGGAAAGTTGAACTAAAACGTGAAGCCGTGAAGAGGGTTAGTTTCCCGGTAATGGTTGGATAAGTATTTTGTAATCAACATTTTAGGGGCTTTAGTGCATCACTATGAATCAAAGTCCCATTCATGACTAAAGACTTATCCGTAACACTGTTTACTTTTAACTTTAATTATATATACGTTGTGCTACTACCCATAGGAAATGGAATGGGTGGGAGTGGTTTCTATACCTTTTTCTTTTTGGCTACCCCCCGTGTAAGGGGGAAAAAGCCTTTGGTATATGTATGTATGTGCTACTATCACGAACTATCTCCTTTACCATGTCTGACTACACTTCTTAGGCGCAATACTATCCCACATACGCTAGTAATAGGCGAGACAAGTACTATCACTACACTACGAATACTAACCCGTAAAATTTATGCAAAAAGTGCTGTAACTTTTTTACAAAGATCTTATGTAAATTCTACGGCGCCTTCGTAAATACAAATATTTAGAGGAATACAAAAATATTGTCTGAAGACAGAAAACATTTGTTGTGCAATAACTTACTGTAACTTTACATATAACAAAGACACAAAATAATATATCTTGCGTAACTGTACTAATACAAATGGCATCGTTTGAAACACAGTACTTTTTCTGTTTGGAAACACGTACAAAATATGTATTGCTGTACGGCTGTGAGACATGGACATCGAATGTTGACTTAAAGAGGCGTCTCGATGTCTTTTGTATTAAGTGCCTTCGATGTCTTTGGCACTAAGTGCCTTCGATGTCTTTAGTACTAAGTGCCTTCGATGTCTTTGGTACTAAGTGCCTTCGATGTCTTTGGTACTAAGTGCCTTCGATGTTTTTGGTACTAAGTGCCTTCGGAGAATCATGTGATATCGCTTGAATGACTTCATATGTAACCAAAGACTGTACTGTGAGACTCAGTCTAGGCCAGTTACCTTCAGCACAATTCGTGAACGTCAACTCCGGGTATATGGACATGTGGCACGTTTCCCTGATGTTGATCCTATTCAGCGTTGTCTCCACAAGAGACAACCCTCGATGGAGGAGACGAAGGGGACGCCCACAGAATTCATGGTTGGGCAAGTTGATTCGAACCCGTCAAGAATTGACAAATGTATATGGAGCCACAAATGTATATACGTAATATATATATATATATATATATATATATATATATATATATATATATTGAGGGTTGTCTAGGTGAGGAGCCTTTTACGCCAGGAGGCGCTTAGTAGCTAAGGCCAAAGCCATCACCTTTGCCCTATACGCTTTGGAACCTGTTCGGGCAGGTAACAGCCACTGCTGGGAATCGAAGAGGAGCGCGGGATTCGAATCCGCAACTAAGCGAATTCCTACGATTTTTCCACCAGTGCACACCTTCCACTGTGCTACACCATGAAATGTCTCCATTACTGCCTCAATAAATCGTCTTGATATTTTCTCCAAAGAAATTAATCTCTGTGTGTGCATATATATATATATATATATATATATATATATATATATATATATATATATATAATGTGTGTGTGTCAATGTGTATGTGTGTGTGCTTACCTTGTTGTACCTAGTTGTATTATACGGGGAGCTACAATCGAAACCGATCAGGAATAAACTCGGAACGAGACCCGTGACTCTTTTTTTTGTTCCACCTTTTCACACACACACACACACACACACACACACACACACACACACATATATATATATATATAATTATGTATTATTTACGAAGTCTCGCTTGCAGCATAAATCCAAGCACATAGGGTACAGGTGATGGCTTCGGGGGTCTTTAATGGCCTCCCTACACGACAAAATCCCACAGCAAGTTTTTATATTCGTAGTCAAAGCTCCTTTCATAGAAAAATGCTAACCACTTTATAATATTCATTATCCCTCCTTTTTCTCTTTTTCTTAAATCTCGCACACACCAAGTTTAGAACACTTCTTTCCCACTACTTTCCTGTCGGGGGATAAGAATACCGTGCCCATGTTCCGGTGCGTGATAAGCGGCTAAGTGGACCGAAATAAGGAAACTGGAAATTATTTTTTCTGTATTTTTCGCCTGTGAAAAGAAAAATACTCTGGTACATCACCCCATTTGCAAGAAGTATATTCATACACATACACATGTATATATATATATATATGTTGAGACATGACGATTTAGTAAAGGTGGTTAAAGAAGGAACGGGTTTAGGTTGCACATCATTCCAGACTAGTTGTCCAACAAATTCCTTTGAAGCATGGCCCCTAAACTATTCAAGAGTAAATTCGGTCCTAGACCTGTGTCTTCTTTATCTGTCTTCATTATGTGTATATATATATATCTATATATATATATATATATATATATATATATATATATATATATATATATATATATATATATATATAATATATCAACCACAATTCACATTAATTCTAAGCCATCTACATCAAGAAACTCGGGGAGGCATACATGGAACAATTGAAACGTGGTACGGCCAAGGACTCGAACCTGCGCTACCACGTGACAAGTGATAGTGACCTTACCTATTGTGGTTGATAAATGTAAATATGTTCACTGGGACCCATTCAGTGCTGTATATATATATATATATATATATAAATATATATATATATTTATATATATATATATATATGTATATATATATATATATATATATATATATATATATATAAAACACATACACCAAAATTGTATGTCTTGATGTAAATGCCGGCTACTGCGGTGACGGGGACGGTCTATAACTCTTCGAAGGAAGAACAGCAAATTCCCGAAGTAGGCAAGGAGCCTCGGAGGGCGACAAGACGTCGACCACGGCGGCGACCTCGGGGCTTCGAACCGGGGTCTTCTGATTGGAACGGCAATTAACTAAAAAAGACCCCAAGAATTACAACTCTAATAACTTTAATGATAGTTCCACTTGACATTGATTAAATATATGATATCATAAATCTAACCTGATACACACGCGTGTTATTTGCATGAATAATAAAAGCAGCCCCAGGGAAGAGGTGGGAGAGAGGGCGGCGGCCGGGGGGGGGGTCCCTAAATGTGGCAACCGTGTTGTGCATGTGTGTCTTACCCACACACATACACATACACACGCACATATATGTGTATATACATAAATATATATATATATATATATATATATATATATATATATATATATATATTCATTCTTATATGAGGAAGGCCCATAAAGAGGACAAGGTTCTGACATTATGACAAATTGAGAGGGATGAATTCTTTAGCCATCTTCCTCAATTTGTCATGCCTACATATGCATATATATATATATATATATATATATATATATATATATATATATATATATATATACACACATTTCAAGAAGTGCTAAAGTACACAAAGGCGGTAATTTGGGATGAAGACAACTGGAGATAAAAGAAGCTCAGCGTATGGTGAGATGAAAAGGCGTGGACGGTCCCAGGAGAAACGCGAGCTTATGATTGCTTCAAAGAAAAATGTGGAGAAAACTGATGAAAGATAAAGAAATAAGAGTGCGGAAGCAAATGCAAGGTGGAGAAGGCAAAGAGGAGAGGATAAGTCCTGTGTTGGGTGGGAGTACAGTAAAGGTAAAGAGTATAGATCAGCGTTTCCCAACCTTTTCCGACCACAGCACCCCCTGTTGTCATGTCTAAGCAGTCCAGCGCCCCTATCATGTTACTAGAAGGATAAAAGAAAGTGAAGTGTACTGCTTGATGATTTATATTCTTGATTCCTTAGAAGTGAAACAAATTGACAGTATTGTTTGTAGAAGAAATAAGAACACCCTAGAAAAATAAAATAGCACGGGAAGAAGTCAAATATGCACAACTGGGTAATCAATGATACATATGTTAATGTGATTTTTGTGTACATCACTTCCCAGCACCCCCATTTGTAATTGATTTCAGCACCCCCAGGTTGGGGAACGCTGGTGTAGACGAACTGATGCCCCTGAAAGTGAAAGCAGGGGGTGGAAAGAAGGTACAGCATTTCACTGAAAGAGGAGGAGGAAAGGGAGAATTCAATTGTGGCAGCGGGAGATTTCAAGAAAATGTTGGGGAGTTCAAAACACGAGAGGCTGAGTGAATGGAGGAGTATAAGGGAAGAAGAATTACAGACAGGGAAGTAAAAAACTATCTCGACGGAATTAAATATGTCACGATAAATAAAATATGGAGAACAACGCAAGGCCTTCGAAGGAATGACTGCATACAACACTATTTGCCACAGAGATTTGGAATTTCAAGGCGGAGGAAAGGAAAACCCTAAACTTGCTCGAGATGAAGTGTTTACGAAATAATGTAAGGGTTGCGAGGACAGATAGAGTGATAAATACAGAGGTGAGGCGTAGAGTGGGGATTGGAAGAGAACTGGCAGCGAGGGACGATCAAAGATTGACGAGACGGATTGGAGATACGGAAATAATGAGTAAATAAAGATTGATAAAAAGTATGAAGGGAACTAGAGTGAATGACTAAGAATAATGAGGAAGATGAATGTCTGTTGAGCAAGGAGGAGAGAAGTCGAGGAAATGGAGAGAGAAGGGAGCTCTTGTAAATAGATAGAAACATGACGTAGCCTTAAGTGGTTTCTTCTTTTCTCTACCGTCTTGACTTCGTGATTATGCACGCACAGGTTAGGGTTCAAATCCCTTGGCAGAGCTTCTAAAAATTTTCAATCTTAGATATGTCTTGATCCAATCTCAAAACCTTTCCCCCGTGTTCCACCGTCTTACAAAGGATTACAAAGGCTGAGCATACCGACAGGAGACCTTTTGGTCCATAACTAGGTCGGATGCGAAAATATATATATACAATAATGATACATAAAATAAATAAAATTATAATAATATAAATAATAATAAATTAAATAAATGCATGGGTATAGCTAAATAATAAGCAAACAGGAAATTAGTAAATAATAATAAATCGACAGATCCATTATATTAAATGAAAAACAAGCAAATAATAATAAACAAACTGACAAACAATAACAAACAACCTCCGATGATAAGAACCATAGGCGATTTCATTCAATTTCGAGAATTTTTTTTATATCATTTCCGTTTTCTTTGATGTACGAGCAGAAGAATCGAAATCCCAAATTCCTTATATTCATTGACAATCACGATAGGGAACTAGGAATTCTTCCATGGTCTCTCTCCGTCTCTACCGAAATATCTTTTCCTTCCTAGCGTACAGAGCGTCAACTTCACCGTATCGGTATTGATAAACTTTCCAAAATATTACCAGAAATAATGATTTTGCTGCACGAGTACCTTGTACCCTCAATTATGGATTATACTTTTGTTTAATAACCAGATCTTCTACCTCTTGGGTAGCAGAACACAGGGGTGGCGGAAATTAAAAATGATCAACATTATGTTATTCTTCTTCTTTTAATTGAGATTATCATCCTGCCATAAAGGAATGAAGGGCGAATTGGTCCATTAGATTAACATTAAAGTTCCTAAAATATCAACTACATACAATTTATACAGTCAATACTTCATACAGGGTATAATATATATTATATATATATATATATATATTATATATATATATATATATATATATATATATGTATTGTTTAGTCAAACTTGTAGAACCGCCTCCCACTGTAGTAAAGTGTCACCACGATGGAAAGAGAAAGAGAGGAGAGAGAGAGAGAGAGAGAGAGAGAGAGAGAGAGAGAGAGAGAGAGAGAGAGAGAGAGAGAGAGAGAGAGAGAGAGGAAGAGAGAAGAAATCAGTGTCAAGTGACTAACGTAAAGCCGCGATTACAACTTCTTAACATGGTGATATATTCAAACGACTCTCTCTCTCTCTCTCTTTCTCTCCTGTACCTCAGCTCCCCGACCGTTTCAATCAACTGGGAAACTGCCTCGGGACACGAACCAGAAAAGCTGTTGGAGACAGACAGACAGCTTCTGTAGTTGTCCCCCCAGTGAAACTGTTGTCTTTCCTCATGACATGAGTGAAAGCTTTAGACCTCGTTATCATCAATGTGCAAGAGGAAGAGGAGGAGGAAGAGGAGGAGGAAGAGGAGGAGGGGCAGGAGGAAAAAGAGGTGCAACTGGAGGAGGACGAATCCGAGGAGGAGGAGGAGGAGGAGGAGGAAGAGAGGAAGGTGGAGGACGAGAAGATCGAAATGAAGAGAGGGATAAAGAGGAAAAGGACGACGAAGAGGAGAAAGAGAAGAAACCCAAGAAGTGGAGACGAAGAAAGACATTTTGCTAATCCAGATAACATTCCCACCTTAAACAAAACGATTGTGTTCAACCGAGAGAGATGTGATACAGTGTGCCCGCTGAAAGAAATACTAGTAATATATCGATAAGAACAAACCTATACCCACATCCACATTTCCCCCTTATATATATATATATATATATATATATATATATATATATATATATATATGCAAAAATAATCACAAAAAACACGTGACTAAATTATTCGATCATGCAGGAACCACAGGGAAAATGTAGTAATCGACGAAAACGTTTAGTATTCCGAACTTTAATTTCTCTGTGGTTTCATTATATATATATATATATATATATATATATATATATATATATATATACATATACAGAAACACACACATGTACAGTACATAAGTTGAAGAAGCGTCCTCGTAAATAAGAGTTAAACAGTAGAAGTCATGAGTCTCTTATGTTATTGGTGTGTCAGCGACAAAAGCTCTCCTCGTTCCCGTGAATGACGCACTTCTTACCCGCATCAACACACGAGCGGCGTTCCTCAAGGCGTTTCCTGCCCGCGCGGCTGTTTCACTTTTTGCAGTGTGTGTGTGTGTGTGTGTGTGTGTGTGTGTGTGTGTGTGTGTGTGTATGTGTGTGTGTGCGTGCGTGTGCGTGTGTGTGTGTGTCGTTTCCTGCCCGCGCTGCTGTTTCACTTTTTGCAGTGTGTGTGTGTGTGTGTGTGTGTGTGTGTGTGTGTGTGTGTGTGTGTGTGTGTGTGTGTGTGTGTGTGTGTGTGTGTGTGTGGCGTTTCCTGCCCGCGCTGCTGTTGTTTCACTTTTGGCAGTGTGTGTGTGTGTGTGTGTGTGTGTGTGTGTGTGTGTGTGTGTGCGTATGTGTGTGTGTGCGTGAGAAATTGAGAGCGCGCGCGCGCGAGGGAGAGACAGAGAGAGAAGACGGGGGAACTGGTGGCGAGGAACCTACATCAGATGACGTTGACTATCTTCGGCCGAAGCCGTCACCTTTGCCCTAATATGCGCATGGGCTGTTGGAAATCGCAGAGGAGTGCAGGATTCGAACCCACAACTAAGCTTCCGAGTACGCTACCAGCGTGATAATAGAGAGAGAGAGAGAGAGAGAGAGAGAGAGAGAGAGAGAGATTCCGCCCCTGTGCGAGGCGCAATGTGGAAGAACCGAGACGGACTCTTTGTGGGTGAAGGCGGAACCAACCAACCGCCGTGGAATGAAGACGTGGTACGCGAATGGAGTTGGAGATAGAGGGGGGAGGAGGAGAGGGAGAGGGGAGGGGCAGGAGAGGGGGGAGAAGGCTGTAATCATAACATGAATGAGATAGGAGAGTAAACAAACGCGCGTGCACGCGCGTGTGCGTGTGTGTGTGTGTGTGTGTATGTGTGTGTGAGAGAGGGAGAGAAAGAGAGAGAGAGAGAGAATGAGCGGGACTGTACGCGAAGATGAATGACCCAAGACAGCTACCAAAACAGAGAGAGAGAGAGAGAGAGAGAGAGAGAGAGAGAGAGAGAGAATGAGCGGGAGTGTACGCGAGAATGAATGAGCCAAGACAGCTACCAAAACTAAGAGAGAGAGAGAGAGAGAGAGAGAGAGAGAGAGAGAGAGAGAGAGAGAGAGAGAGCAAGAGAGCGAACGCGTACAAGGTGACAGATTTATCGGATACAGGATACCTATTGGCCATCAGAGTAACAATCTTTCCAGATTTCACTCACGAAGAGGAAGACGGAGAAGAAAATAGAATATGAAGGAAGAGGAGAAAATTAAAGAGGAGGAAGACAAGGAGGTAGAGAAGAAGAGGATGGCGGAGAAGAAAATAGAATAAGAAGGAAGAGGAGAAAATGAAAATGAAGGAGGAATAGAAGGAGGTAAAGAGGAATAGGAAGAAGAAAAAGGGAAAGAGGAAGAAATAAAAGGAGAAGAAGAAGAAGAAATAAGAGGAGGAGAGGAGGAATAAGGAGAAGGAAGACCAAACGAGGAAGAAGAAATAAGGTAATATGGAGGAAGAAGAAAAAGAGGAATAAATAAAAGGAGGAGGAGAAGAAGATGAAGAAAGAGGAGGGGAAAGGAGGAAGAAGGAGGAGGAAGACCAAATGAAGAAGAAGAAATAAGGTAATATGGAGGAGGAAGAAGAAGAAAAACCAAAAGAGAAAGCACAAATAAGACAACTTAGAGAGAAGAAGAAGAAGAGAAAGAAAAAGATGAATAAATAAAAGGAGGAGAAGAAGAGGAGGAGGAAGAAGGAGAAGGAAGACCAAACGAGGAAGAAGAAATAAGGTAATATGGAGGAAGAAGAAGAAGAAGGAAAACCAAAAGAGAAAGCACAAATAGAATAACTTGGAGGAGAGGAAGAAGAAATAAGGTAATATGGAGGAGGAGGAAGAAGAAGAAGGAAAACCAAAAGAGAAAGTACAAATATAATAACTAGGAGGAGAGGAAGAAGAAAAATAGATAATATTGAGTAATACAATGAGTTATGAAATTTACAGACAGCTTATTTGGCATCACTGGAGAGAGGGCATGGAAGGATGCAAAAAGTACAACGAAGAAGATGAAGAGAACAATATGACAGTGGTGAAGAACTAATAAACTAAATCAACAAAATATATTAATATAAATGAATAAACAAAAAAATACAAAAACCATCATTGTAATACGAGGGCAATTACGCCTGGAGGCGGTTAGCTGCAACCGAAGCAGACACCTTTATGAGCTCGGAAAACCCATGGCAATTGGAAGTTACCGGTCACTGTTGGGACTCGAAACCCCGACTTCCGCTAAAAGAATATAAAATGGAGTGTCGTCTAATCCAATTAGAAGTGGAACAGAACTCGTTCAAGCCTGTAGGGTACTTTATGGTCCTGTTTCAGACTCTAACTCAACTCCGGCATTGCACTCTCTGAAAAGACGAAGATTGCGTGGTGATCAAATAGAGGTATTCAAATGGGTCAAGGGCTTTAACAGAGGTGATGCAGGCAAGGTCATTTTATCAAGACAACAGGACTCTTATTGCTATGATGATATGGTTTAACGCCACAAACTCCTCCCATCGGAAGGCTAGGACGGTGCCCCTCACAGAGGACTTTGTACCGTAGAATTTGATGAACCATGACTTTGGTTCAACTTCGCCGGTGGCAGGATTCGAACCGCCATCCCCTTGACCTTCACCGCAAAACTATTGGCTCTTTTCAGAGAAGATAACTTTATGGACAGGGGTGACTGGTGGTAGGGGGGGCCATGGAACTGCTTAGTGTAGGCCTTATGGTCTCTTCCAGTGTCCCCCCCATTCTTATATTCTTTGCAGACGAGGTTAATCCTTGGAGATCCGAATGCCACCTTTAAAGATTTTATTCTGGAAACGAGCTGAATCAACGGGACTTAAAACTTATTAAGCATCTGGAAATAGCCAGAAACAAAACTACAAAGTGTGCCACCATACAACAAGGTGATAACTTGCTCTCTCTTTCTCTTTCCAAATAATTTCCATAATCCCAAAGAGAATGTCGCATCTGGAAATAGCCAGAAACAAAACGACAAAGTGTGCCACCATACAACACGTGTATAACTTGCTCTCTTTCTCTCTCTCTCTCTTTCTCTCTTCCCAAATAATCTCCATAATCCCAAAGAGAATGTCGCACTTGATGACTTTATTCTGGCTACAGTTCAACAATTCTTTGGCGCCCAGTTGAACTCCTACTTACTCTGGCTGCCGCCAGGTGATTTTATTATCTGAAGGAAATCCCTGTCAACAAAAATGCGAAACTTGTTTCCATTCGCCCAATGTCTTCTATGTCTGACTCGTATCTATTTTGGCGTATAAGGGAAAGGGTTCAATCTGTAGTAGTACTAGTAGTAGTAGTAGTTGTAGTGGTAGTAGTAGTAGTGGTAGTAGTAGTAGTGGTAGTAGTAGTAGTAGTAGTGGTGGTGGTAATCGTAGTAGTGGTAGTAGCAGTAGTAAAGTAGTAGTAGTAATAGCAGTAGTAGTAGTAGTAGTAGTAGTAGTAGTAGTAGTAGTAGTAGAAGTGGTAGTAGTAGTAGCAGTAGTAGTAGTAGCAGTAGTAGTAGTAGTAGCAGCAGTAGTAGTAGTAAGAGAAAGAGGCGCTCGAGGTTTACATGGAGGTACAGGAGGACTACATGGAGGTGAAGAGGACGAGGAGGAACAGGAGGTGTATACCGAGGTAAAGAAGGACGAGGAAGAGGAAGAGGCAGAGGAGGAGGAGGAGGAGGAGGAGGAGGAGAAGGAGGAGGTGTATACTAGGTAAAGAAGGACGAGAAAGAGGCAGAGGAGGAGGAGGCAGAGGAGGAGGAGGAGGAGGAGGAGGAGGAGGAGGAAGAGGTGGAGAGTCACCACCAGCAGTGGTAGGCGGACACGGTGGAAAAGAATAAGTATGAGGAGAGGAGGAAGAAAGGAGGAGGAGGAGGAGGAGGAGGAGGAGGAGGAGGAGGAGGAGGAGCTGGAGCAGCAGCAGTAGGTGGACACGGAGGAATACAATAAGTATGTAGAGTAGGAGGAGGAGGAGGAGGAGGAAGAGGAGGAGGAGAAGAGAAAGGAGCACGAGGCGGACACAGAAGACAGAGGAAACGGATAAGCATGAGGAAGAGGAGGAGGAGGAGGATAAGGAGGAAGAGGAGGAGGAGGAGGAAGAGGAGGAGGAGGAGGATGGGAAAGTTAGGAGGATATGGATGAGAAGAAAGAGGATGAAATCGAAGAGGAAGAGTAGGAGGAAAAAGTGACTGAGGATGAGGAGAGGACTGAGGGGAAGGGAGAGGGTGATAAGGTGGAAGAGGATAAAGAGAAGGAAGAGGAAGAGAAGGAAGAGGAAGAGGAGGAGGAAGAGGAGGAAGAGGAGGAAGAGGAGGAGGAGGAAGAGGGTTAGGCGAACGGGAGGTGGTGACGTGAATGAGGAGGAAGAAGAGGAGGAGGAGGAAGATGAGGAGGAGGAGGAGAAAGAGAAGGAAGAGGATTGGGCGAACGGGAGGTGGTGACGTGAATGAAGAGGAAGAGGAGGAGGAGGAGAGGGAGGAGGAGGAAGAGGAGGAGGAAGAGGGTTGGGCGAACGGGAGGTGGTGACGTGAATGAAGAGGAAGAGGAGGAGGAAGAGGGTTGGGCGAACGTGAGGTGGTGACGTGAATGAAGAGGAAGATGAGGAGGAGGAGGAAGAGAAGGAAGAGGAGGAGGAGGAGGAGGAGGAAGAGGAGGAAGAGGAGGAGGAGGAAGAGGAGGAGGAGGAAGAGGGTTGGGCGAACGGGAGGTGGTGACGTGGGCAAGAAGAGGATGATGAATGGCAGCGTTGCGTGGCCGGAGGCTACCAAGCCGCAAACCCAAACCAACCCAACCCACAACCTCCCGAGCACTCGCCAACGCTCCAAGCTGATAGTTCTCACCTTTCGTTATCACTGATAAAGTCCCAGCGCCCTCTCGGCCCATACCGAAGCCCTTGGGACACTCGCCAACGGTCACAGTGCTCTCCTAGTGTTATCAGTTTCTGGCTAAACCCAACCCAACCCGCAACAAAATGCGTTAAGCCGAGGGTACTCACTTGTAATCTCATTATAATAAGTCTGTGTTCTCTCTAACGTAACCCAAAAACATTCCAACGGCTCCATCGCAGACATAGATCATCCAGATAATCACAATAACTCGATGTTATTATCCCTCTGAATACCAATACAATGTTTATTCTGTCTGCCGCAAGAAGAATTTACTCAAAAGTGTGTGTGGGAAGAACCTTCATCAGGTACATGAGCTTCAAAAGTCAGGAACAGCCACTTGGTGGACCGACAGAACTCTTAGTCAAGACCACGTTTTCAATCCGGGGACCGGCCGCCAGCATACCGGGTTGCACCCTAAAATTGGGGTGAGTACGTTTGGGTTTTGTCTCAGGGAGTTGGGAAAGAGTTTCTGTTATTTAGAGGCGTCTGTGGTTGCCACCTTTGCGACCGTTACGTTCTACACACGGTCCGCCACAGAAAAAACATATACCAAAGGCTTTTTCCCCTTTACACGGGAGGTAGCCAAAAGACAAAGGCATAGAAACCACTCCCACCCATTCCATCCCCTACCTACTCCACTCCCCTCTACGCTCTTCCCTCCCTCTTATCTTGGCACCTCCTGGATGACGGGTCGTCCCTGCATCTTGTCCACTGCCTTGGGTCAGAAGCAATGTCGTAAGAAAATGCCACGATAAATGTCATATTTCTTTCGGCAGGAATCTGATCACAGTGAAACTCGTGGAGTCATTTCGCGGCCATAACGCATCATGAAAGCAATAACGATTTAGTTCACAGCGAATAATTCATATTCAATGTACAGATGACTCCATTTCTATGTATTGCTGTGGCTTATATTACTTCTTAATAGTGTGGCTTATAATACTTCTTAATAGTGTGGATAATATCACTTTTAACTATTAGTTACTGAATCAACCTCCAAGTATTTTAGTGGTTACTGTCACTTACGTACTACAGCGGCAGATGTCGTAACGTATCTCCAGGTCGTAGGTTTATGACGAGATCCGAATCCCTTACGACCTCGCAGACATGTTCATATCGTAAGTATTCGACGTAAAGATGCAAGCAAGGTCATCATATTAAAACAACAGGGCAGAGCTGATGTAAGCAAGGTCATCATATTAAAACAACAGGGCACAACTCGCAGTAATGGATATAAACTGGACAAATTTAGATTTAAGGAGGAAATAGGCAAGAATTGTTTTACTAATAGGGTGGTCAACGAATGGAATAGACTTAGTAACCATGTAGTGAGCGCTGAATCTATCAGTTGTTTTAAGAAACGGTTAGACAAATTTATGGATGGGGATGACAGGTGGTGATGGATATGGAGCTGCCTAGTGTAGGCCTTATGGTCTCTTGCAGTCTCCTTCATTCTTATGTTATGTTCTTATGTAAAGAAAGACGTTTGCATACGACGCAAGCCACTATAGTACTTAGGAATGAAGCCAATTGTACAAAAACGTTCTGATCTGTGTTACACCACTTGTATGTACGACTGTACCACCTCAGCTAGTGGCCGGTCCTGAGTTCTATGAGTGTTTTTTTATTATTATTCTTTTCGCGGTGAAATTATTTTCTTCTCAAAATGATTAAATCCATCAATGGGTCAATTGTTGTGAAAAGGTACATCCACACTCATCCTTCCCTAAGGATCATACCTGCCAAACTTCCAGGTAGACATCCGTTTCATTCCTAGACATGGAAGATTTCTCCTCTGATAACGAACTGTATTTTTCATGTTTCTCAAATTTCGTCTTGGGCAATATTCTTGCTCAGTTAATCATTTGTTTACCAAGCCTTTTTCAGGGTGGGAGTGGATTCACATACATATTTTCATGAAAAAAGAAATTGCCTTCAAATAAGACGCAAACCATCGTCATCTTATCCTGGAGAGGCTACAATTAATTTTTCCCTGAAACTAGTTTCAGGTATTTTTCTAAGTGAAACAATGGCAAAAATGAATAGAAAAAACAAATAAATAAATTCTAGTGAATCTTAACAGTAAACTTTCTTTAGTGCGTACGGACGCGTGTTTGTACTTGTATATATGTATGTATTTGTGTTGTATGTGCATGTGCGCGACTCATATAATATACACATACATATGTACATATATATATATATATATATATATATATATATATGTATATGCATATACACACATATATGGTTAGAAAGATATATGCACACATGCACATATACTATTTCCTTTATGTCTCTTATTCCGCCATCCTAGCCAGAAAGCGGATAAGCTGGCTTGAGACGGGGAGAGATTAACCAAAAACAAAATAATAAGATAAAAAACTAACGAAAAACAAAAACAAACAAACATATATTTCAGGGCCGAGTCGGGCCGCTGGACAGCCTGATAGCGTTTTGCGTTATCACGGCAACATCAACGGTGTAGAATTACCTTCAATGGCGCCGAAGATTTAGTGACTCTGAGGTTCCACTAATGATGAATGGTGACTCGAGTTCCGACCCGGTGATGCTAAGTGGTGGCCGGCTTTATAAATTTTGTTCAGAACAACGAAAGACTAGCTTAGCTCCTCTCTGGACACTCACGCGCACACGTACACACACACACGAGAATATCTCCTTTCCTGTAAACACTCGCGCATACACACACACACACACACACACACACACACACACACACACACACACGCACATGATTTACCAATGGCAACCCTTCAGAATGAAGTCTCGTCTTATATGTCAGATTCTATTCCGGCGGAAAACTGTTTCCAAATTGTGTACATCAATCTCCTTACTATTTTGTTTAGGAGTGTATATATTAGATTAACTTTGTCTTGGATCACATGCTAGAATCGTGATCGACAGCTACTACACTAATGAGTGAGAGCTTAAGAGCTCATATATAGACCCTAAAGGCGGACAGTTATGACTTTTTACATTTGTGAGGCTAATATCAATAATAACATCAACAATAATAATAATGATAATAACAATAACAATAAAGATAAAAAATAATAATAATATTATCGATAATAATAACAATACTACCAATAGTAATAATAACCTACTTTTTATCTCCCACTTTTATCTGCCACTTTTAAATCCTTCCATACGATGATGCCTACGTGGGCGTCACGAGAAGCCAGTGAGTATATGAGTACGCCTGCATTGATGTCTTGATTAAATCTATTATGTAGTTGTAGCTGAGTGATCCCCATATTACGTAAACTGGCTTGATCATATTTCCCGTGGTTATTAATATTCAGAGTAAAATATATCGAGTAATACAGCTAAGAGTTTATATATTATAACGCGAGTGTTGTGGTGCATCATCGAATTATCGTACATCAGGCAGATGATGCCGTCCGCGACAATTTGACAAGTACTGAAGAGGTTAATCTTAAGTCTAGCTGTCGCCCGACTAGAATTCTTTCTTGTCGCAACCCTTCTGCCAGCGGAGGTAACAGAAATATTATTAGTCTCCATGGAAACGATAGAAGCGCTGGTGAAATGTGGGCGATACTGGCAATAATAGTACTCACAATAATTAATCAATTTCTTTCTAAATCTTTCTCGGGAGTAAAACGGCAATTCGTTTTGCAAATATTTTCCAACATCGGCCCCTGACACGCACACCATAATTCAAACTGTCACCATTATGTAAGCATAAATAAAACATAATAATAAATAAAATCCACCGTCAAAGGCAAAGTAACAATCATTATAGTGAATAGAAATAGCATTAATTACGACTATTTCCTAATAAAGATATTTCTTTAAAATATACAACACTTTCACTACATAATGAAATATCGAATTATACAATTAGGATGTACAAATAAACTATCCTCTAATCACCAATACAACACTTATTAATGGAATTTATAACATAATTTGTAGGAGTTAATATCTTACAAATTATCAAAATAATCAACAGTACTATAATCATATAATACGGAATCCATAGATTGTAGCTCTTGCTCCTATATTTCACAATTGTGTAAACAGTTAACACACACACACACGCAAACATGTAGACACGCACACACAGAATGCTGCACATACATAGACAAACACACGCGCGCGCACACACACACACACACACACACACGCGCGCGCGCGCGATGGCGCAGTGGTAGGGTTTCCGGCTGCCACTACAGCGGCCCGAGTTCGAATCCCGCCCAAGGCTGAAATAATTTCAGTATCGCTAAGCTGCGAGTCGTTACTCCAACTCTCGTGGGTGGGGAGTTGAGTGTGTGTGTGCGTGTAAGGTCAAAGCATTACCCATAGACCGGATATATATGAGCTCTGAGCTCTCTTCCGGGAGGGAAAAAGCTGTCGATCACGAGTCCAACACGTGATCCGAGATCATGGTGAATGACACACATACATTTTAACACAGAAATACACAAACACAATCAAACACGAACACACGCGCATAAGCACATACACAATTTCACAAACACACAAGTACGCACACAAACAAGCGCGGATATACGTCCCTGTCTTTAAGCTGAGAGGCGAGACGGGCGGAAGAAGAGGAGGAAAAGTGGAGACAAAAAGATGGGGACGCTTGTTAGTGTATGGGAAGGAGGGAACACACAATGGGCCACGGCGTCGACCCGGCGTTTATGGCGATGCGGGGAGGGACGGGGGCGGGGGTGGGCTAGCGCTGCTACGGTGGGAGGGACGTGGATGCAGGAAGTTCTCAGGTGTAAGTAAGGTGGCTGGGAAGGTTAAGGGAATGGGGAACAGTCTAATGGTAGAGCACGACCATATCTTCCACCCGTAAGTGGTGGGGAATTCCTTTTACTGGATAAAACCACAGGGCAAAATGCATATATACATATGTTCCCGCTGTTTGTAGGTCTACCAGTTTACATATAGCATTACCTTCTACTCCACTAACAGACAGGAGATTTATTCAGCTACAATGAAAGAGAGGGAAAGGGAGAGAGAGAGAGAGAGAGATACAGAGAGAGAGAGGGGGGATTTGAAAGAATATGTGTACACACATATGAAAGACACACTTATAATCATTAAGTTTTATTTAAAGGCAAAAGTTAGGATCAAAAGTAGAAGCAAATGGTCTTACCTATATACCACGGGCCTCTACCCTCCTTATAAGGGAGGTAAAAAGCACAAGAGACGCGCCCACTCCCCTCCATCACCCAATGTTTTCTGTCATCTTAGCTCCTCCTGGATAAAGGGTCACCCTTG
>NC_134801.1:21368342-21410842 GCF_046742065.1 Oratosquilla oratoria
TCTATTTCCAAAACAAGAACAGCGTTTCATAAACACCCCATGTTGACCACCTACGTGCTGGGTGGCTCTTCTGTTATTATGTCTATCGCCAAGCTTATTCACCTCCGTGGCATCTTTTCAATAACAAAAGCAATAAGCTTTACCTTGATTAATCCCTTTCGTACTGGATGGCACTTTTCCTTTCGTCATGCCTGCCGCTAGTTGATTTTATTCATACCATCCCCTCGAGATCAATCATTCACTCCTACCATCCGATGACCGAAAAGGTGAATAAAATAGTATTACGGCAGGCAGAACTCAATTCCGATCCACGTCACCAATTTCATGAGGATCATTGTACTAATTCTTCCGCCCTGGAAGCGATCCTTAGCTGTACGAAATCAGGTAATGGAAATGAAGAAATACACAAAGTACACCGGAATGAAGGCCATTTGCAAAAAGGATGTGTTACTCGACTCATTTTGTTCATCCAGGTACTACAGGGGAAAGAAGGTAATTGTAATGTTTTGAGTTCCTAAGAGATTTAACATTAGTATTCTTAAACGAATATTTCGACCCTATAAAGACTTACAAAAAAAACTATCAGCCTTATATTTAGAGGCTCCGAGGAAATACAAAATATTGTGTGTGTGTGTGTGTGTGTGTGTGTGTGTGTGTGTGTGTGTGTGTGTGTGTGTGCATGTGTGTATGTGTGTGTGTGTTTACCTAATTGTAGTATACAGGCTTTTTCCTTATGTTCCGGTTTGAATTGGTGTATTTTACCAGCTCGGGTTATCTTACCTTCTGGTCCACTCCAAGTATCTATGCCTGCATGGAAAAAACCTTTCACATCCTTTAGTCATGTAGTCTTTCTTAACTTGTTCTGAAGTCCTCCTACACCCCTCCTACAGTAATTTCTAATCCTTCTAATTTCTAATACCGTACAAACTTCGGGATATAACGGATCTGTCCGATATTTCCATCGGATATACCGGACCCTCGGTTATAACGGATCTTCGGATATAACGACAGACCCCTGTCCCTATATCGAGGGTTTATACTATACCTCTAATCAAGAGATCTCTTCTGTCAATGTAGTATATCCCTTTTAGCGAATTTAATACTGTAATTATATCACTTCTTTATCTTCATTTTTTAACGTTGGCGGACTTACAGCTTTTAGTTTCTCCTCGTATGGTTTATCTACCAGGTTGTGAAACAGTTTGGTGTTTGCCTTCTCTCTTCTATCGATCTTATATCCTTCACTCTGTGTAGATATATCACGTGTCTCGTCAGGTGATGTGGCTATTTAGACATCCTCACCTCAGGGTACATGAGGACGTCTAAATACACGAAAGCTCTCGGTCATCATCTTATTATTTTCCTTGGTTTTTCTGCATACTTAGAATCACGAGTTCGTGTGATTTCTGATGCATATATATATATACATATATATATATATATCTATATATATCTATATATATATATATATATATATATATCTGGGTGCGAAAGTTTGGGTTTAAGACAATTATTGGGCATGGGTGTCGTCATCTGGCTAGTAAGATGTGTCCATTACAGTCTTTGAACTTAAATTCTTACACGATCTGTCCTATTTCGCAATAATCCGTACAGAAAAACAACTTTGACAGTGTAAGGATGATACTGGTGAATCCATGTTGGGAGAACAATAGAGAAGTCCATATATTGTGTCATTAATATATCGAATCAATACATTGTGACAATACACTGAATCAATACATTGTGTCAACAATACTGTGAGTCAATCTATTGTGTCAATAACAATGATCGATTGGGGGCAGATCACGTGGTTTGTCTCTGTGAGCTTGGCAAGTAAAGATATTTACCTAAGAACACAAGAGAGAGGGAGACTACAAGAGACCATGAGGCCTACACTAGACAGTTACATGCCTCTTACCACCTGTCATCCATATCTACAAAGTTATCTAATCTTCTATTAAAATAACTAATTGTTTCAGAGCTTAGTACATGGTTACTATGTCTATGGCGTTCGTTAATCACGGTTGGTAAACCAATTCTTGTGAATTTCATTCTTAAACCTAAATGTTTCCAATCTATATTTGGGGGCTATACGTGTGTACTTCGTTCCTGTTGGAGCATCGGGTGTAGCGTTGTTGTTGTTGATGTTGTTGTTGTGAGGGGCTGCGAGGACAGACTATCAGTGTTGAATAACGTGTGTACACAACAATTACCGCGGACCGGAAGCGATGACGGTAATGACGTCCCTCCCGCCCAAGTCTCCTCCTCCTCCTCCTCCTCACAATCCTCATTTTCATTAATGTACTCTTCCTCCGCCTTCTCCTCCTCCCCCGCCTCTTTCTCCTCCACTTTATTCTCATTTCCCTTTATACCTTCTTCCACGTACTCTTCCTCTTATTTTCACTGTCCTCTTTTTGGTCCGTATTTTAATTTGTATTCTTTTCATCCTCCTTTTCCATCTCCACCTCATTCTCCTTATTTCCCTTATTCCTCTCATTTCCTTCTTTTATCTTTTCCTCTTCCTCTTTTATCTTTTTCATTTTGACCTTTTTATCCAGCTTCTCCATCTCACTCTTTCTATCTTCCCTTCCTCCTCTGCCATATTAGTTTCACCATACTCTCCAACAAATTAGTACTCAGTTTTATCATCATCCTCCTCCACCTCCACCTCACTTCTCCAACTCCTCCACGCCACAAACCTCATCCTCATTTTCATCATAAATTCCGTTCTTTCCTTCCTCTAATATCGCAATCTTATCCTTCTTTTCCTCCTCCACAATGTTCTACTCCTATCTCCAGTTTCATCTATTTCTCTCAATTTTCACTATTACCCTCATCAACTGTCCCATTATTCACTTCTCCCTCTTCCTCTAACCCCTCCTCTTCCTCTCTTTTCGACGCTAACACTCTTCACCTTTCTCTTCACCTCTAGTCTCTCTAAACATTTCATGTTGTATTTCTGCTGTGACCATTATCACGATTCACACAGGTCCATATTCCAATCAAGCCGCCAATGGAGGCTCCTCCGACTTACCAGGAGGAAGAGGAGGAAGAGGAGGAAGAGGAGGAAGAGGAGGAGGAGGAGGAGTTGAGGTGACAGAAAACTGGGGTACTTATAATTGTTGTCACATTTACCCTATGTACTAGGCACCCACCTAGGATCAAATGACATTCACAGGTGTGTATTGCAGATTGAAGCGTGATCCACAGCTGTGTGGTGAGATCGAAGCAAACACACCACAGCACAAGAAAAGAAACTCCACGCCAGTTTAGTAGAAACATTCTGCAGTTTCCGTTCTGGCTGCTGGTTTCATTCAGTCGAGGCGCCGGGTCCCCCGAGATAAAGCTGGTTGTGTCTCCGTTCGCCTGGCGAAGGCCTGGCTTGCGCCTGGCGGAGGCCTGACTTGCGCCTAGCGATTCAGCCAAGAGTAAAACTCCCGAGGACTCAAGGAGGAGGGAAGACTCGATTTATGTCGTCCCGATCCAACTCCAACAAAACAATGAAGACTTGAAATCACTACTGGATTTCTATACCCTTCCAGTTTCCTCAACTACAATACTCTAGTGACAAGCAAATGAAACCATTATATAATCGTGTGGATACACACACACACACACACATATATATATATATATATATTATATATATATATATATTATATATATTTATATATATATTATATATATTTATATTTATATATACATATATTATATATATATATATACATATATATATTATATATATATATATATATATGCATATTTAGAATCACGAGTTTATGTGATTTCTCATGCATATATATATATTATATACATTGTGTGTGTGTGTGTGTGTGTGTGTGTGTGTGTGTGTGTGTGTGTGTGTGTGTGTGTGTGTGTGTGTGCGCGTGAGTATGCAATATTTTGAACTCTAACTTCCCTGAGTCTCACAAAATATCTTGATTGTTTGAGAGTTGAGAAATGTCTCAACACTTAGTAAACTTCTTGCTAATGACATGACATTACTCAGCTGGGCCAAACCTCTATCTTTCAAAAGTTAAAAGAATATGTCGCCGTCTTTATGGACGATATTCTGGCTTCTGGCTGGCAATTTTATTCAGCTACGAAAAACCTACACTCGCTAAAGCCATAACCAATGAACATATATATTGGAATAATGTTTCTTCTGTGTGTCATCAGGGGATTCTATTCAGTAAAGAGAAACATATCTAAACTTTAAAAGGGTTAAGCTACCATGACTGACTTGGAAATGCATCCATATGGGGTATTAATATGATGATTAACGTAGTTAATATTTTGTAGATTTTCACGCTACGAACAATAAATATGACGAGACGTCTCGTGTTTACTCTTAGAGGGAGACAAATGAGAGCAACCCAAACCAACCCTAACCAACCTACAATAACCCGCCCCAACCCCAACAACTGTGAAACTCGAGCGTAATGAGGATCACTACGAGGAGAACTCACAAACCACACGACAAGAGGAGTTGATTGGCATCTTTTTGCAGAGCCTCCTCCTCCTCCTCCTACTCGGGTTTTTACATGGGGCCATCTTCTACGAAGGCCAAGTGTATATACACGAAACGCCATGTGACTCCCACCATTAAGACCACAATCACCACTACCACCCGTTCTACCATCAACACTACCATCTTCATCATCACAATCACTTCCAACGTCATCACCATTACCACGGTCAACCCCCACTACCACCACCATAATCACCAATCCCAGCATCACGACAGCTAACACTATCACGCGCCCCTCTCCTCCAATCTTTGGTCCTCCAAAGTGATGGTGATGGTGAAACAATTCGTGCTACACCAACACCACAACCACTATCACCACCAACTTCGTTCTTTTGACATACAGCCTGTACGGAAGTCGAGATGGCCCAATGGTTCGAGTGACCGATCCTCCTGTCGATCGTCACGTGGTTCGAAGATCTTCTAATGGCCGATATTACGGCAGTTCTTTCCCTATCTCGTCCATCTCCGTGGCCCACAGTAGTGCCAGGTTCAAACCCAACTTCCATACTACGAAACGTAGATGTTTTGAATCTGCTTTTATCTCTCATTGATAATATAAATCAAAACAATGGATTTTTTTTTTACAATAAACCTTTAGCAATTTTAATAACAAAGTAACAAGCAATTTACGCAAATTGTGTTTACACCAGTTTTATGTTCGTTTCTCCCCACAAGCTCGGGATATATAAGGAGTCAAGATGTTCTCCACTGTGTTATTTCTGAAGAAGCTCTGCTGGGCGAAACGTTAGATACATTGGATCCCATACTCTGCGTTTGGCTTCTCTCCTACATTGCTGTTGCTGTCGTTGCTGCTTTTACTCTTCTACTGACAAGATATAACGGTCTCGAGCTGTCTAGTCGTAGACTTAATTTGGAAATGGGTAGAAACAACTTCTCCAACCGTGTAGTCAATGAATGGAATAAACTTCCTGCGGAAGTAGAGCAATGTAATACGATTCGAAGTTTTATCATTTATTTAGATAAACACACAACTTCGCCAACCGTGTGGTCAATAAATGGAATAAACTTCCTGCAGAAGTAGAGCAATGTAATACGGTTCGATGTTTTATCATTTATTTAGATAAACACGTAAGCAATATGCTGTAATGTGTGACAATTACTTGGTCCGTTTGTTTATCAATTTCTTCGTTTAACTGTCTATTCTTAGCATCCGAACTAGATATGGACCACAAAGTCCGCATGCTCTTCCTCTGTAAACTTGTCCTTCTACTCTACTTGCCGGTATTCTATCTTATTCAACTTTCGCCAACATTGACAAACACATTCGACCATCTAAAAAGACTTACTAACTACAGGTAACGTTTCTAGTTAGATTGACTAAAAAACAGTAAAATTCTACTATCTAATGATAGAAGGCGCTAAAGAAAAGTCTGAAAGGTTAGGGTTGTGACTACAATACCTTCCCCACAAGAAGTCTTTCCTTCTCCTCTCACGACGACCAATCCCATCTCCTCCTCTCCCCAACGTGCAACCTGCACAACCTCTCCCCATCACATCAACTCTGCCTCCTTCATTCTACAACAGCATTGCAGCTGTCGCTCGGGAACCACCCCACCTCCTGCACCTCGTCCCATCGAACGTAATCTGCCTACGGCACCCATTCCTTATTCCCTCCTATCCACTACTACTACTACTACTTTTTTTTTTTTTTTTTTAAGACTACGACCTCCATCCTCATGGAACTGTGTGGTGGAAGCAGCAGGATCTGTCTCTCATAGACACAGTTCATTGGCCCCTCTCCCGCCAATGACTGTGGTCGATTACTACTACTACTACTACTATTCCTCCTGATCCTCTTCCTTCTCTCCCTTATGTTCTTCTTCTTCCTCTTCCTACTTCAAATTCTCCTCCTCCTCCTCCCCTTCTCTTCCCTTCCCCCCTTCTTCCTCCTCTCCCTACTTCGAATTTTTCTCCTCTTCCTCCTCCTTCTCCCCCTCCCCTTCCTCTTTTCTCATTATTTTTCTTTATCTTTATTTTTTATTCCATTCCCATCTCCTTCTTCACCCACTTCCTGTCCCCCGCCTATTCATTTCATTCTTCCTCCTCTATGCTTTCTTCCTTTACTTCCTCCTTCCCATCCTCCCATTCATTTTACTCCTCCTCCTTCTTCTCACGACGACTCGAGATGCCAACAGCTGGAGAGGTTTCCAGCACCTGCGTTGGCTGGGGGTGACGTTCGAATAAATTGATTGAACCCAACTGAAGTTTACCAAAATAAAACAAGAAAAGTGCATCACGGTACCAAAGATATTCAACCCTGGAGTCGACCAATTCACCACGGCCGAAAAAAAAAAAAAAAAAAAAAAAAATGAAAACTGTAAAGATTGTGTTTTGAATATATACATATATATATATATGTATATATATTATATATATATACATATATATATATACACACACATATTGACTGATGGCGCAATCGATTAAGTCACTATCACTTGTCACGTGCTAGCACAGGTTCGAGTCCTTGGCAGTACCACGTTTCAATTTATATATGTTGGCCTCCTCGAGTCTCTCGATGTTGATGGCTTAGAATAAAAGTGAATTGTGGTTGATAACAATATGTATATATATATATATATATATATATATTATATATTATCTTTCGATAGCCAGAATAAAATATCCCAGTGCCACCACTCCAAAAGAGTCGTCGTGTCTCATTCCCTTTCGAACACGGCTTCTTCGCCATCAGCTGACTGAAACCGCCTGGCGTCAACTTTTGCACTGAATTATGGTAGCAAATGGTGTACAGAAGGCATGTCTAGAGCTATTCACTGTGGTGGTATAAAGATGACGAAATCGACTCTTGACAGCCAGAAAGAAACATGAGGTTCGTTCAAGAGACGCTACGGCTAATTAGGATGACATTTCAAGAGCAATCCATGGCCTCTGGTCAGGTCAGGGCATAAGAAATACTCTCCAAATTAGCAGGAACTTTGCAAAATACCACCAGTGATACAGGTCGCCCTTTTCGGTTTCATCGTAGCGATGGCAATGTCATTCTACCACAGGACCACCCTCAAGTAGTCTCGGTCGGTCGGAACTCGTTCCCCGACTATAGTCTTCCAGGCTAAAGTTCGTTCAGTATGTCACTGGGTTGACCTGCGTCAATCTCCTCGCTCCGGGTCCCCGGCACCTTGCTGCATGTGAATGGACCAATCAACTGCTTGAGCTTCACTCGCAGAGACAGAACAATGACAAACTGGTTTGTGTTGCTCCGTGTGCGGGTTGATCACTAGCATCCCTGCTTGGAGATAATGCGAGTTGCCCCATAATCACCAGCATCCCTGCTTGGAGATAATGCGGGTTTCCCCATAATCACCAGCATCCCCTGCTTGGATATAATACGGGTTGCCCCATAATCACCAGCATCCCTGCTTGGAGATAATGCGGGTTCCCCCATAATCACCAGGATCCCCTGCTTGGAGATAATGCGAGTTGCCCCATAATCACCGGCATCCCCTGCTTGGAGATAATGCAGGTTGCCCCATAATCACCAGCATCCCTGCTTGGAGATAATGCGGGTTGCCCCATAATCACCAGAATCCCCTGCTTGGAGATAATGCGTTTACTGTTCGCGTAGTACACAAGTATGTTAAATTTATACCTTTAGATGAGTGGGCGTCTGCCAATGGCTCTTTTTCTCTATGTGTGTGTGCATGGGCTTTTGTGTGTGTGTGTGTGTGTGTGTGTGTGTGTGTGTGTGTGTGTGTGTGTGTGTGTGTGTGTGTGTGTGTGTGTGTGTGTGTGAGTGTGTGTATGTTTGTGTAATATGCATACATATATACATCCATTTTTGCACATGGGTATACATACATACATACATACATATATACATATATTACACACACATATATTCACTCACATCTAGAAAAATACAAACCCATGCACAAACATGAAACAATCTCCAAACTCGAACCCTCTTAACTCTATCATTCTCTAATTTCATAAGTTTTCTTTTTCTTAGACTTATGGTGTGTGTGTGTGTGTGTGTGTGTGTGTGTGTGTGTGTGTGTGTGTGTGTGTGTGTGTGTGTGTGTAATACATACACGTGTGTTTGTGTCTGTGTGTGAGTGTGTGCACGTATGTGTATGTGTGTGCGTCTGTGTGTATATGCGCTCGCCTGCGTGTGTAAATATTCCCACATCCACATACAAATATATGCGCACACACACACACACACACACACACAAACGTACACACACACACACACACACACAAACATACATACACACACACAAACATACGTACACATACACATACACAAATGTGCGTGCACACACACATACATACAGGTACATATATTAGCGCATATATACATATACCCACGAGGGTACAACTGCCAAATAGCGTATTAAGTAGACATATACCGGTTGTGTATCTTAGGTAGAGCCCGCGAGGTCCCAGGTGGCCGAGTTACAAGCCATGTCCGCGGCGCGGGATCCCGGTTCGAGGGTGAGCCGGACGAGGAGGAGGAGGAGGGGGAGAAGGAGGAGGAAGAGGAGGAGGCCAAAAGGAAAAGGAATTGGAGGAGACTCGTGAGGAAGACGAGGAGGAGGAGGAGGAGTATAAGGACGAAGGCTGAAACGAGGAATAGGAAGAGGAAGAATGGGGAAGGAGGAGGAGGAGACCAAGAGGAAAAGGAATTGGAGGAGACTCGTGAGGAAGAGGAGGAGGAGAATAAGGACGAAGGCTGAAACGAGGAAGAGGAAGAATGAGGAAGGAGGAGGAGGCCAAGAGGAAAAGGAATGAGAGGAGACTCGTGAGGAAGACGAAGAGGAGACTCGTGAGGAAGACGAAGAGGAGGAGGAGGAGGTGGAGGAGGAGGAGGAAGAGGAGGAGGAGAATACGGACGAAGGCTGAAACAAGGAGTAGGAAGAATGAGGAAGGAGGAGGAGAAGGAGGAGGCCAAGAGCAAAAGGAATTGGAGGAGACTCGTGAGGAAGAGGAGGAGGAGGAGAATACGGACGAAGGCTGAAACGAGGAAGAGGAAAAATAATTAGAGGAGACTCGTGAGGAAGAGGAGGAGGAGGAGAATAAGGACGAAGGCTGAAACAAGGAGGAGGAAGAAGGAGGAGGAGGAGGAGGAGGAGAATACGGACGAAGGCTGAAACAAGGAGGAAAAATGAGGAAGGAGGAGGAGAGTGGGTGGTAGTGGAGGAGGGAGCAGTAGGGAAAGCGGAAGAGGGAGGAGGAGGAGGAGGAGGAGGAGGAGGAGGAGGAGGAGGAGGAGGAGGAGGAGGAGGAGGTGGTGGAGGAGGACGTCGCTGCTGGGGTACTTTATATGCACACAGGGTTCTATACCTTGCCCACTCCTCCTCCTCCATTTCGTTCTTCTTCCCTTCCGCCTTAGACTCGCCTTCCACCTCGTTTTCCTCCACCCTCTAACCCCTTTCTCTTCCACTTCCACTTAATCTTGCTGTTCTTCTTCCTCTTCCTTTTCTTTCTTCTTCTTCTTCTTCTTCTTCGTACTCTTCCTCTTCACTTTCACTCTCTTCCTCTGCCTTATTCTCTACTGATTCTTTGTCTTCCTCCTCTTTCTTCCATCCTTTTTCTTCCTCTTCTCACTTTTTCTCCGCCTATTCCTCTTCCTTTTCTTCTTCTTCTTCGTACTCTTAGCTCTTAACTTTCACTCTCTTCCTCTGCCTTATTCTCTACTGATTCTTTGTCTTCCTCCTCTTTCTTCCATCCTTTTTCTTCCTCTTTTCACTTCTTCTCCGCCTATTCCTCTTCCTTTTCTTCTTCTTCTTCGTACTCTTAACTCTTAACTTTCAATCTCTTCCTCTGCCTTCTTCTCTACTGATTCTTTGTCTTCTTCCTCTTGTAATGTTAGTTCATCTTCTATCGTCTAGTTGTTCTGTTTTCTTAACTGTAGTTTAGTTAACACAAAACAGCCTCGTTAGGGCCAGTAGGTCTATTGTTGTCTGTTCTTCCTTTGTGTTCCTTTGTGTTCTTCCATCCTTTTTCTTCCTCTTCTCACTTTTTCTCCGCCTATTCCTCTTACCTTCCCCCCACCCCCCACCCCCCACCCCGGGCCACTGACTTTTTCTCCTTCTACAGCTAGATCCGGTCATGGGCCACTGTTCCTTCTGCTCGATGGCTGCAAAGTGCCACCTTCCTTCGGGTTTCAGAACTCTCAAGAACATAAGAACATAAGAATGAAGGAGACTGCAAGAGACCATAAGGCCTACAATAGGCAGCTCCGTATCCAACACCACCTGTCATCCCCATCCATAAAGTTGTCTAATCGTTTCTTAAAACAACTCATAGTTTCAGCGCTTACTACATGGTTACGGGGGTACGAGACATGGTAGCCAGTGCAATGGTACTGTATATTGCTACCATGAGGAAGCAAAGCAAGGTTTGTATCACCAACCTTCGGGTTTCAGAACTCTCAAGTATGGTGACATCTTCCATCGCCCAGCACCAACTGACGGTCGGTCGGTCGGTCGGTGTGTGTGTGTGTGTGTGTGTGTGTGTGTGTGTGTGTGTGTGTGTGTGTGTGTGTGTGTGTGTGTGTGTGTGTGTGGTTAACTCCAGTTATAAACTGGGGCATCACATGAAGAATCGTCACCCCAGATATCGACAGGGTGACAATTCTTCATGTGGGCCATCCTCCTAGGGTGACAATTCTTCATGTGGGCCATCCTGGGTTTACGATTCTTCGGTTGTACAAGTTGATGACAATAAGCACAACCCTCAAATAGTCAGATCCAAGAGCCTAGATCCATTGGATCATTCTCCCACCGGTAAACATGAGGTTTGGTGGTACAAAGTGAGGCAGGCAAGGTCATCATATTAAGACAAGCAGTGAGCACTGAAACAATTGGTTGTTCAAAGACACGATTAGATAACTTTCTGGATAAGGATGCCAGATGGTAATGGACATGGAACTGCCTAGTGTAGGCCTCATGGTCTCTTGAAGTCTCCATTCTTATCTTTTTATGTATCTGATCAGTTTATATGGGAAGAATACAGCACGAAACGAAGGAATCCTTGAATAATTATATTAAATCTAATCAGTATCAACTACAATGTCACAAGAGTTAAAAAAAAATCACTTAATGCAGCAAAATTTACGAATGGTACTGAAAGTAAAGTTTTTCTTTATCAATAATTCATGAGAAATGTTGGGTAGCAGTAGACCTTAAGGCTATCACATTGGGCTATTTTTCCTCCGACTGTTGGAGCAAGTTTGCAGGCCGTAGTTCTTGGGAAGGTATCTGATATGCTGAAGAAAAATAATTTTCCTTCAGGATAATATCAAATGGCAGTCTATGTATTTTTGTTGAGAAAACAAAATAGTTTGCCAGAGAGTGATTTGACGGCGGAAAATGTGTTGGAGGTGGGCACTACCTCCAATTAATCGAAGGTTGGAGGAAAAATAGCCCAGTGTGATAGCCCTTTTATCTTCCGGGTTACGCTGGATCCAATCTGGACCATACCAGACTAAACACACTGCGGATAAATCGGAGGGACTCGAATAACGTATCTTTCTTGCTGATTACTCGAGATAACTCTAAACACAGGATATGGACCTAGATATGGACCAAAAGGTCTCCTGTAGGCATGCTCCGCCTTTGTAATCCTTTGTAAACTTGCTGAAAAACCACTAGGAAAATAATAGAAATGAGACCGAGCGCTTTCGTCTATTCTGACATTTTCAAGGTACAAGTACAGAAAAAGAGACAAGTATACATACTCAGAGGGTAGGGTAGATCTCTCCCCGTGACCTATGGACTCACGAGTCCCGAGAGTTTGGTTTACAATTTTCTTAATAATAAAATCACCCAATCTACTGGTTTGCACTTAAGTAAACTTATATTATTTTTGTAATTAAAGGATTCATTGAAGAACTGCAGACAGCCAAAGCTGACCAAGTGTATGTCAGAAATATAACTATTGTTGTTGCATTAACACAGTATTACAAAAAATAGTAATAATAAGGGAACTACTGTATATAGAAATAAACATTAAAAAGACAAGGAGACACACAGACACACACACACACACACACATATATATATATGCATATATTTTATATATATATATATATATATATATATATATATATATATATATATATATATATATATATATACGAAACTAAAGGTGGAGGAAATAGACAAAGAATAATGGGAGAATCTTAATGCTTTGTCGTTTCGACCCGCATGTTCTGATCACGAAGCCAACAATGAAGTACAAGACGGACATTTTATATACACTAGGAGAGGTTGTTGCCCAATCATAACATTTGTGTCTTACTACTTGTTGAAAGAAAATAAATACACAAATGTTATGAGTTTGCAACAACCTCTCCTGGGCGTCCCAAGAGATGACCCGAGTGTGTATAAAATGTCCATGTTGTACTTCATTGTTGCCTTTGCGATCAAAACCCTGCGGATCGAAACGTCACAGCATTAAAAAATTCCCATTATTCCTCGTCTACTTCCTCCACCTTCAGTTTCATTTGTCATTATATATATATATATATATATATATATATATATATATATATATATGTATATATATATATATATATATATATATATATATATATATATCGCAGAAAACTCCTTGGGAAATAAGACACTATGATCCAAACGTTTTCCTTTATTCAGACATCCTCAGGGAATACAGAATGACAATGAGTAGGAACGTATATACAGAAAAGTAATATGCAAGTATTGAACATGGGAGGTCACGCAAGACAATTTTTCACGAAAGCGTATCAGGACGGAGACACGCTGTGGGCTGCTACATATTCAACAATTTTCTTTACAATAAAATTATCCCGTTTATATAAGCCTAAACTTAAGTTCATATATATAAGTGTGTGTGTGTGTGTGTGTGTGTGTGTGTGTGTGTGTGTGTGTGTGTGTGTGTGTGTGTGTGTACAACACTGAATGGGTCCCAGTGCACAGATTTACATTTATCATCCACAATTCACTTTAATTCTAAGCCATCAACGTCGAGAAACTCGAGGAGGCATGCAATCAGAAACTGAAACATGGTATAGCCAAGGCCTCGAACCTCCACTACCACGTGACGAGTGATAGTGACTTAACCGATTGCGCCATTTTATATATATGTATATATATATATATATATATATATATATATATATATATATATATATGTCCTGTTTAAGTGTCGGCAACAGTATGATTCATTACCTACTATGAAATAGAAAAGCACCATATCCATTGGTCTCGTTTTGTCCTACAACTGTGTACGTTCTGACAGGTTTGGTGAGTTGGGTTGGGAAGGCCCTCTTGCATGGAGATGAGGAACATCCGGTGGCAAGTGTTGGTATCCGTGGCGCGGGTAAACTAGTAATTTTGTTTTAATTGGCCTGGGTTAAGGTTAGATAGAGTGGACGGCAAAGCTAGGGGAACCATCCGTTTACGTATTCGTTGGTATATTTTTATCTGTATTAATACCAGATGTCCTCATTTCTAAAAGACTGACGTGATTATATCTACGATACTTAAGATTCCTAAAACTCATACACTTACTGTATGCTCTATATTCAATAGATATAAATTCTTATCTATATTAATACCAGATGTCCTCATTTGTAAAAGACTGACGTGATTATATCTATGGTACTTAAGATCCCTAAAACTCATACACTCACTGTATGCTCTATATTCAATAGAAATAGATTTTTGTCTATATTAATACCAGATGTCCTCATTTGTAAAAGACTGGCGTGATTATATCTACGGTACTTAAGATCCCTAAAACTCATACACTCACTGTATGCTCTATATTCAATAGAAATAGATTTTTATCTATATTAATACCAGATGTCCTCATTTGTAAAAGACTGGCGTGATTATATCTACGATACTTAAGATCCCTAAAACTCATACACTCACTGTATGCTCTATATTCAACAGATACGAATTACGATTATGAAACATGCCGGATAGAGATTTTGCTATATACTATTATGTTGAATACAGAGACATAACATACTGATTACTATAAAAACGTAACCACGCACAGTCAAATAAACGAAGAGTGTCAATAGCCACTACAACACATCTTCCTGGTCAGAGTCAGGAAGCTTCGAGTTGTATGCTCGTTCTGGCCTATGACCGTGGCGGATGCAGACAAATGTTTACCAAAAATAAACACGTTACTCGCCGATCTGAACAGGACAGCGGGTTGCGGCAGCTGGAAACTAGGTCATTAAGGGCCTCGTTACGGCTGCGGATATGGTAATTATGATCAAATATTTTCGGTGGAGCTGTACAGAGGGTAGACACTCGATAAGTTTCGTTGAGAAAATCAATTGAGGCAATGAGATCCCTCACACCGTCCATAACTATTTACCAATATACTGCTAATGTCTCTGTTATAGACGACCATAACATATCCTGTAATTTCAATATCAACTAAGTTATCTCCCGATGTCTTTCTAGTATGTTGTTATCAACACTCGATAAGTTTCGTTGAGAAAATCAATTGAGATCCTTCACACTGTCCATATCTATTCACTAATATACTGCTAATGTCTCTGTTATAGACAACCATAACATATCCTGTATTTCTAATATCAACCAAGTTATCTCCCGATGTCTTTCTAGTATGTTGTTATCAACATAACACGGAATAGTCAATAAATATTTACTGTGTTGTATTATAGGTTGGGTCCCATACAGTGTTCTCTTGGTATCATTATTTATATTTAGCGACAATGTTGATAATGCCAATACAGTGAAATTTATCATTTCTCCTATACTTCATTATAAATCAAAGCTCCTCCTCCTCCATAACTTTATCTCAAGGAAACTCTACCTTTTATGGATATGGACCGCACTACATGAGCAATGGAAGCTTTGCCACGTGTTCTTAATCAAACTCAAGTCTTCAGGATCTCTTAACCCGAATAAAATAATCTGACGACACTATCGATGATTACCTAAATATAGGCTACAAAAAAGGATTGAAGATATTTTTTCTTTACCGTGTACAATAAAGGCGTGATTCACTCATCTCACAATGATCTTTGGATCACGTGTTGGACTATTGATCGACAGCTATTTCCCTTCCGGAAGAGAGCTCAGAGCTCGTATATGACCGATCTATGGCTAATGCTGTGACCTTACACGCACACACACACCCAACTCCCCGCCCACGAGTTAGAGTAACATCCAGCAGCGCAGCAATACTGAAATTATTTCAACCCTGGGCGGGATTCGAAACCGGACCTCTGTAGTGGCAGTCAGGAACTCTACCAACTGCGCCACTGATCAAAACAGTTTCCCGGAAGTCAGAACCTCATCGTATCTGGTGACTTTCTCCTTTTATTATTACAAAGGATTACAAAGGCGGAGCATGCCGACTGGAGACCTATTGGTCCATAACTAGGTCGAATGCGAAAAAAATTAATAATGATAAACAGAGAAATATATAAATAAAAATATAATAATATAAATAATAACAAATAAAATAAATAAATGCATAGGTATAGTTAAATGATAAACTGACAGGTAAATATCAAATAATAATGAATTGATATATAACTAATAATAAATGAAAATCATGCAAATAATAATAAACAACCAGAGAAGAGGGTGAACCTCACCTCGATTAATCTAGAATCTAGATATACCCACCGGGTGGATTTTTTTTTTTTTTGGGGGGTGGGGGGTGCCGCCAAACTATTTTAAGCATTTTCATGGTAACACTCAGTCGCCCATGAAGGGGATTAATGGGGATAATCTAAAACCCTTTCATACCAAGGCTACTTCCCAGCGTACATAATCACCTGTCGCTTGCCTGAACAAACTCTTAACAGCGAGGCAAGATTCAAAAGTTGTCTGACCCATTTCACCTGCTGACGGCAAATTTTGGATTGGTGGTCGTTAAATAGTTTTATTCGGGTGAGCGGAATGATCTTAGAGACTTAGACAATCTATTTCGTCTGAAAAAGGGAGTATCTTGTTAGATAGACTTTATTTGGCAAAGAATCAATATACATGAAGTGTAGATAATGACAAGAACACATATTTCGAAATAATAATTGCAAATTGCCGAGGGTAACACAAAAAAGCATGTACGCTTATTTCCTTTGTGGTCCTCATTAGATTGTTATTCTACACTAAGTCACACAGACAACATACGTAGGGGGTTAAGGGGACCAGAGACAATCATGAGTAATACCAGTCAGTACACATATGACACATAAACATTGTTATAGTTTTGCTAATATTACTAAAATGTTCGTATTCAGGATTAAAAACACCACGCGGCTAGGCTGTTTTGTTCAGCGCAAGAACAGAGGCACATAAGTCTCGACTGAACGATGTCCCAGCGCGGCTTGCGCCCGCCTCTCAATCTGCATATTCGTCTGTCGTTCACCATAACGAAATCTATAGAGTTGGTTGCGGTAATGACAAGGCGGAAGCAGCACTGATGTTTATCTTTATGACCCGATAATAGAACGATTCCGAGTTACGAAAGCTTTCGCAAGTACGTCTTCTTTTGTAATTTAATATGTCCTTCAAGTTTTTATGTCCCGTGCGGTTTTTGCCTCCCTCCCTCCCCCATAATCTCCCTCCTGAGCCAAGAACGTCCTCCTTTAAGAGTGAGTCTTGAGAGTTATGTAAGCTGTCTCACTATACAAGGACCACTTTGTATGGAGGTGGTTCTGGGACGCCCATCAACAGCGGATTCATATACAAGTCTTTATTTATTTTCGAGCGTGCGCGCCACGTACGTGCCTGGGTAGACTAGATGCACCGGACCGAACAACCGAACTTGACTCAAGGTGTATCACAACGATGCAAAAATAGACTTTATTTTTGTTGTTCGTTGATATAATTTTGTTTACAGACAATCCATTTACTTGTAGAGAGGAATGCTGAAATAGGTTTAAATGTATTTGGTCAAATTGAATCATTAAAAAAAAGAAAAAGACGATTTGTGTAGTTCTGACGTATTGTGGGTTAGGTTCTGGCTTGGTGTGTGTGCGTGCGTGCGTGCGTGCGTGGGCCATGAGGAGGAAAGTAGCTGAGGAGATACACCGTGGTAAGGGATCGGTGACTGCCCTTCGCCACGGCTCATCAACACCAAATGCCATGTCATCACTGCTGTCAACACCGCAGTCGCCATAAAGAAGCTTTTAATGGGCATTTGTGCTGGACTACACGAGGGTGAGTGGGTGGTGAGAGGGAGGAGAGGATAGACGGGTTGGGGAGCATTTGTCCGCGACGCCCTCTTGCTCGTCCCACGGGGCCGGACATGATCCCGGCCTGGGTACTTTTTGGTGCGATTGTATACTCGTTCGTGCATGCAGTCACACAGGCGTGTCACGTACGCTTGCGCACGTGACACGCCTGTCGCATGCACGAATGAACACGTGGATGAATGTGCACACATACATACATACACACACTATATCTACACACACACATACATACATACACATACTATATCTAAACACACATACATACATACATACACACTATACATTTACACACAGCATCAAATAAAATTTTCATATATGTTTCTGATACTTGAGTTTTTATAATCATTCATTTCGTTCTTTGGAATTTATTTATACTAAATTCGAAAATCAACCCAGAACTTGGGGTCTCTCTGAGATAGATGAAATCGTCTAACATTAGCTATAACAAAATCCTTAAAATTCGTTGCTATTTTCTCCAATTAGAGAAAAAGAGTTTAGTGTTAGCAGCTCAATATATATCTCTAAAAGTACACTATGGTTTGGCAAGTGTTAACAAATTCGGAATAAAAGCTGCTGTCAGAGTTAACTCAGAAATCATATTGCAGAAAAATTGGAGGAAAAACTATAACTCAGAAAAAAAACAGAAAATAATTATATAATCATATCACACTACACAAAGGACTAAGTAAAATATGTGAATGAATGAAAAAATAAAGAGACAAAATCAAAATGGACGTCGACTTTTGTTACACATCAAAAAGGGTTAAAAAAAAAAAACACAGATGGCGTCAGTATTTCTGGAAGAAAAGGGAGAATGCCAGCCTCTTAGACTTGACATCTCTTTGTGACTATCCTCTCCCTCAATAGGCGGAGTCAGAAGCTGTCGGAATTTCAAGGACTTTTCTTTGTTGATCAAGGTGGCCTCGATGCATCCTAGAAAGGTTTCAAGGACTTTTCTTTGTTGATCAAGGTGGACTCGATGCATCCTAGAAAAGTTTCAAGGACTTTTCTTTGTTGATCAAGGTGGACTCGATGCATCCTAGAAAAGTTTCAAGGACTTTTCTTTGTTGATCAAGGTGGACTCGATGCATCCTAGAAAGGTTTTCTTCCGAGGTCCATCCGGCTCAAAACACTTCCAGACTAGATAGTACTCTTCCCGTGGTTTCTGATGGTGCCTAGATATTCCATTCATCCCAGAACCAAAAATCTCTCACCCTCTGTCTTTCTCTCTATCTCTCTCTCTGTAGCGAGTCTCTCGAACAGCCTACGCTTAATCGGGTGGAACTTTTACTCTTTTCTCTCTCTCTCTCTTTCTCTCTTTAACCAAGTTATGTTATTCCTTCCCGTGGAACCACCCGCCCTCCCAACTCCAAGAGTGAAGGACCTGATATTTCTGTTGTTTTCCTCGCCAAACAGGAGCGTGTCTGCATCCGCTTCTTTTGTCCTGTTGGTCTTTTACGACACATTAAACAGAGAGAGAGATGCACCTGTCATCACATCCTTGCAGGAAATACTTTTTGTTGTGCGTGTGTATGCGTGCCTGTGTGTCTATACATACATACATACATATATATATATATATATATATATATATATATATAAACATACATACAGATATGGTGTGTGTGAATTTACCTAGTTGTAATTACCTAGTTGTATTATACGGGAAGAGAGCTATGCTCGTGATGACCCGTCTTTGTATCTCTCAGCATCGATTTTTTTCTGAAAATCTGTGTGTGTGTGTGTGTGTGTGTGTGTGTGTGTGTGTGTGTGTGTGTGTGTGTGTGTGTGTGTGTGAGAGTATTTTGACCAAATTCCCTATTCTACTGCCTTGCCCTTCACCTTCCCAACACAAGCGCCACCAGCGGCCCATAAACGACGTGAGGGAAACCTTTGCGCCACAAATCCTACAGAGTCATCAACGTGAACACCACACAGTGCAGAACGTGATGAACGCCGAAGTCGTAAACACTGTCATCGCCGCAAACCAACGAGGTCGTAAGTTACGGTCCAACTGGGCAATTAGGCGCTCCGCGACCGGAAGTAGTCCATTGTTATTAGGCGGGAGTGAGTAATTGGTATCGATTGTTAGCCCTAATATATTATTTTTTCGGGGCTTGTGTTTGTTTAAGAGAGTGTGGATCTTATCTTCATTACGTTATTTACTTGCTTGTTCGTTGTCTTGTGTGTGTGTGTGTGTGTGTGTGTGTGTGTGTGTGTGTGTGTGTGTGTGTGTGTGTGTGTGTGTGTGTGTGTGTGTGTGTGTGTGTGTGTGTGTTTAATTTTTTGTTATTTTATTCCTGTGACACCGTCTTTCAAGTTTTTATTTTGTTACTTTGATATATTCGTTTCTTTTTTATCTATGAATTTATTAATTAATCTAAATTTTACAATATATTGATGTTCAACACATTTTCTGCGGAGTAGCGGTAGACAATTTTATTCACTTCAAAGGGAAAATCAATTTGAAATGGGGCCCAATGGTTAGTCTCTACTGAAAGTTTTGTCTCGAATTAGCCAGAATAAAGTATATCGAGTACGTCATCAATAGGCTGAAGGTATGTGGTATACGGACATGAATATATATATTTTTTACTTATTTATTTTATCTTAATTTCGTTTTCTTATTTTTCAATCACTCCATTCATATAAACATAACTCATAATGGCGAGTTCATCTTCACGTGCAGTATTCATCACATGTTCCTGGCCACGCCTACAAGCCTTAATGCCCATGTCACAATATGCGGCCGCGCCGGATGAGGCCAGATGATGTTTACAAGTTCAGTTAGCTTAATAAAATCACCTGGCGACAGTAGTGAGAACTCTTTATAACGACCACCATCTCCCCTTCCCTGGTCCTAACACTGTCCTAACCTTTCGAGTCTAGTGACTCGTGATAAGGGAGACTTTGCTGTCGCCAACACCAAGAAGCCGCAGCGGCAGCGCCGGACAGTGTGACACCGGCCAAAATACCGTGCATCACACCCAAGTCACACCAAGCTCACGACCTGTTTCCGACCACCGGCGACCAGGTGGTCACCGACCAGATGCAGGTAGTCTTTGGAAGTCGCTGATAGTCGGTAATAAGATAGATAAATAGATAGATCGATAGATATATTAAACACACACTGAATAATCCCCAGTCCATGGATTTTCAAAAAATTGTGTATGTGTATGTAACTCGAACATACAAATACAAGAAAGTTTCCCTTAACTTGTATCTCTCTTGATAGCGCAATGGGTTAAGTCAATGGTCACTTGTTACGTGTGAGCGGGGGTTCGAGTCCTTCGCTTGACCACTTATCAATTTCTGCATGTATGCCTCCATCAAGTTCCTCGACGTTGATGGCATGGAATTAAAGTGAATTGTGGTTGATAAATGTATAAATATATATTTTTTTTCTTGGCAATATACCTATATTCCTGAGAAAGTTGAAATAAAAGTTCTCCATGCTTTATGACAGCAGATGTTATTGTTCCATAAACTGAAACACTGACGAAGAGGTATATTTCACAAGATATCTATGTAAGATACAAGGTAGATCTGGACATATGTTTCTATTAATCATTACTGGTCAGTTTATAAGACAGTATTCATTCTTCTATTGGAATTTACCAATCAATATATAATTTCTTACATGAATCATTCGCACCTATACTCACATACACACACAAACTGTATATTTACGATGCATATATAATTAAATTTGTATACACTGAAGTATAATGAATGAAAATGTTTGCCTCATGTACGAAATCTACCCATAGAAAAAATACATATCCACCTTACCTCACTGTACAGTGTCTCACAAGACGACACGGACTAATTCTAACGTTACCCCCACGTTTTTCCTTAGTATCACTTCAAAGTAAACGCACGAAAGATCCGACTCTACATTAACTTAATACCACAGAGAAGAAATCTCACCTGAACCAGGTTCACGATCCCTTAACCAAAAGTACGATATACCACGCACACAAGCATGGGCATATGTATATACTGTATGTACACACGTGTGAGTATATATACATAACATGAGGAAGGAAACATACACACATTCACACACACACACACACACTGCTTGATGGCACAATGGTAGCGATCGTAACTGCTGTCACGGCGGTCAGGGTTCGAATTCCGCCCAGGGCTGAAATAATTTCAGTATAACTGCACTGTGAGTCGTTACTCCAACTCGTGGGCGGGGAATTCGGTGTGTGTGTGCGTGTAAGGTCACAGTATTACCCATAGATCGGTCATATGAGCTCTGAGCTCTCGTCCGGGAGGTTAATGGCTGTCGATCGCGAGTCCAACACGTGATCCGATACTATGATGAAACCTGCTGTAGGCTCGTATGCCCGAGACGGAAAGTAAACTGAACCATACAAACACACATACACACATACGCAAACAAGCATGAATACAGGCAAGCATATACTCAATCACTCACGCACGCAGAAACATATACGCAAGCAAACATGAGAATATACATATACGTCCACGCGAGATTATGTATACACGCACGCACACACCTGTATAAAGTTCACGCGCCAGCGATCCCATGCACGCATGAATATACACACACGGACATGCAAGCATGAATATACGCACGCACGCACGCACACACGAAGAAGAGGCACCGAAGGAGAGCTTTCGTCCTGTACTGACGGGATGTCGCGATCGCCATTGTTTAAACGTAACAAGATCGGGACAGGATATAATTTGGGGCAAGTCATTCATCATATCGCCCGGAAACCTTTCATTAACCACCAGACCCTTTTCCTTCGGGATTCGGAAACGGAGGAGGTGGAGGAGGAGGAGGAGGAAGAGGAGGGGGAAGAAGGAGAGGAAGACAGGGAGGAAGGGTGGGAGGAGGAGGAGGAGTAGGAGGGAAAGAAGGAGAGGAAGAGAAGGGGGATGAGGAGGTGAAGAAAGGGGTGAAGAAAGGGAGGAAGAAAGAGAGGAAGGGGGGAAGGAGGAGGAGGAGGGGGAAGAAGGGGAGGAAGAGGGGAAGAAGGATAAGAGGAGGAAGACAGGGAAGAAGGGTGGGAGGAGGAATAAGAGGGAAAGAAGGAGAGGCAGAGAGGAAGGGGAGGAGGAGGAGGAGGAGGAGGAGGAGGAAGAAGGGGAGGAATACAGGAAAGGGAGTAGAGGAGGAGGAGGAGGAGGAGGAGGGGAAGAAGGGGAGGAAGAATGGGAGGAAGGGGAGGAAGAAGGGGAGGAAGAATGGGAAGAAGGGGAGGAATATAGGAAAGAGAGCAGGAGGAGGAGGAGGAGGAGGAGGAGGAGAAGGAGGAAGAGGGGAGGAAGAATGGAAAGAAGGGGAGGAGAGGAAGAAGGGGAGGAATATAGGAAAGGCAGCAGCAGCAGGAGGAGGAGGAGGAGGAGGAGGAGGAGGAGGAAGAGAGGAAGAATGGGAGGATGGGGAGGAAGAGGAGGATGACGAGAGTGAGGACGGAGGAGCATGTGGAGGAAAGAGAGAGATGTGGAGTGAAAGGAGGAGGAAAAGGTGGAGGAGTATGAGAATGTGGAAAATAGGTGGAAGAAGAGAAACCCCAAGTGGAAGAGTAAAGGACGGGAGGAGGAGGAGCAAGCGAGGAGGAGGCGGAGAAGAGGGTGGTGGAGGACGACATGGAGGACAAGGGAGGAGGAGGAGAGTGAGGAGGAGGAGGAGTGAGGAGGAGGAGGAGGAGGAGACCGAGGAGGAGGGTACAGAGATAGCGCAAGGGGAACAGTAAATACGGAGGAGGAAGAGAACAGAAAACGAAAGAGGAAGATGGAGGAGGAGGAGATAGAGATGGGTGCGAGGAGAGGGTGAGAAGCTGGAGGAGGAGGAGGAGATGGAGAAGGACGAGAGAGGATGAGGAGGTGGGTGAGAAGAAGAAGAAGAAGAGGGAGGAGGAGATGAAGAAGGACGGGAGAGGAAGAGGAGGGTAAGAAGAAGAAGAAGAAGAAGAAGAAGAAGAAGAAGAAGAGGGAGGAGGAGATGGAGAAGGGTGAGAGAGGAAGAGGAGGAGGAAGGTAAGAAGAAGAAGAAGAGGGAGGAGGAAATGGAGAAGGACGAGAGAGGAAGAGGAGGAGGGTAAGAAGAAGAGGGAGGAGATGGAGAAGGACGAGAGAGAAAGAGGAGGAGGAGATGGAGAATGACGAGAGAGGAAGAGGAGTGTAAGAAGATGAAGAAGAAAAGAGAGGAGATGGGGAAGGACGAGAGCGGAAAGAGGAGGAGGAGGAGGAGGAGGGAAGGAAGAAGAAGACATGCTGTACTGTTTGTAGACATGTAATTCCCACCTGTGGGAGGTATTAATTTGACACCAAGGCTGACACCAAAGATCCTTACTGTTGTGGCATTGAAATCCCGCAGACCATCTTGCCGCGTTTTCTTTCGGCTAACAGGGCTGGTAGAAGTCCCCTGTTACCCGAGAGAAAACGCGACAGAACATTGCACGGAGATTTCAATGCCAAATGAATAGTAATCCTTGATCTTGGTCTTGCGTTACTGAGACTCAAAAGACCTATGAGCACGCGCGCGCGCACACACACTCACACACAGAGTTACTGAAGAGATTTGAAAAATAATAGCTTCCCACGCAGAGCGATTGATGTTTGGAACAAACTAAACGGGGAAACAGCGAGTGCCAAAAATATGCAAGATTTTAGGAACAAACTGGATGCGGAGAGATACAAAAGCGGGTCACTGCGAGCATAGCTCTCGTCCCGTAAAGTACAGCTAGGTAAACACACACACACACACACACACACACACACACACACACACATATATATATATATATATATATATATATATATATATATATATATATATATATACCCTCTGCAGAGGATATAACCATTTGGAGAGGCATAGTGAAAGCAGTAAAGGGCCGCCCGGCCTGACAACCAACAAAGTATATATATATATACAGTAAATATATATATATATATATACTCTAAGCCAACTAGGTGCATGCAGAAATTACAACGTGGTACGCCCGAGGACTCGAACCTGAACTGCATATCAACATGACATATCAACTCACGAGGTGACTGTTTCAGCTGAAATAAAATCGTCTTGCGACCAGTCACATGAAAGATACATACCAATGATACGTCACCCCCTGAACATTATGCCATGGTTGACAATTTTTGTTATGATACAACGATTCTATATAACCATGTGATCCACCACCATGGTCTTTGGACCATGTGTTGGACTCGTGATTGACAGCTATTTCCCTCCCGCAAGAGAGTTCAGAGCTCGTATTTGACCGATATATGGGTAATGATGTGACCAACTCCCTCTCCCATGAGAGTTGGAGTAACAACCCGCAGCGTAGCGATGCTGAAATTATTTCAGCTCTGGGCGGGATTCGAACCCAGACCTCCGTAGTGGCAGCCGGGAACACTACCAATTGCGCCACGAGTGTGTGCATGTGTGTATGCCTGTGTGGTTTCTGTGTGTAGAAGAGAGTGGGAAAGAGGGAGGTTGGGGTTTGGTGGAGGAGATCCTGAAACAAACATCAGAAACAAGACTCCCAATTCAGGCGAACAAATTCACAGACTTTACTCAGGTTGTCGCAAAGCGATTTTATTACTCTGAGAGGGGAGGATAGGTTCATCTACATACAATCTCGAATAAGTCATGATTATATGTAAATGACCCCGTCCTGTCCTCGGAGCTCGTCCTGCCTCCCCCCCCATCCCCCTTCCTCCCGAAGGATGGAGGGGGAGAACAAGACCGGATTTAATGATGATCAAGGCAAGACAAGTGCACCTTTCACAAGAACGGCGGCGACTGTACTGTCGAAAAAATACATAGATAACACAAGACACATTGGTAGATAAAGGAAGGAGGGACGAAGAGGTGACAGAGGAGATACAGAATGAGAGGGAGGAAAAAGTAAGGAAGAGGAGAAAGGAAGAGAGGGGGAGAAAGAGAATGTGAGAGAGGGTGAGAGGAGAGACAACAGTGGTGTGTGTGTGCGTGTGTGTGTGTGTGCGTGTGTGTGCATGTGTGTGTGTATATATATATATTATATATATATATATATATATATATATATATATATATATATATAAATTATGAAGGTGGAAAAGAAGTCACGGGTCGAGTTCCGAGTTTTTTAGTTTATTCCTGACCGGTTTCGCTCTACGCTTCTTCAGAGGAAGCATAGAGCGAAACCGGTCAGGAATAAAATAAAAAAAAACTCGGAACTAGACCCGTGACTTTTTTTCCACCTTCATCAACTTGTTACAATGTACCAGCATATATATATATATATATATATATATATATATATATAATATATATATATATAATATATACACATACACAGAGACACATAGGGGGAAAAGGGTTAGGAATGAAAGGAGTGGAGAGGGGGTGAGGGAGAGAGGGAGGGAGACATAAGGAGGGAGGAGAAAGACAGACAGACAGACACACACACACACACACAGAGAGAGAGAGAGAGAGAGAGAGAGAGAGAGAGAGAGAGAGAGAGAGAGAGAGGACCAGTCTTAGAAAGGGAAACTCTCGTTCCGTTTCGGTAGTCCAGTAGTAGGCAAGGTCTATATAGTATAGGTCAACCCACGAGCGCTCCGTTTTTCCTGTGTTCTGCGCATCCGTGACGTCAACGGGTGCAGTAGGGGTTAAACGCGGGAGCGTGTGTCAATCTGTGCTTGCCACTGAACGGGACAAGGTCACACTTCTCTGCCTACTTATCCTCACCGTTCATGTAGTATCACAATGCCGTCTTGCGCCGTGCGTAGCTGTGCTAATTTTCGAGTGAAAGGGAAATCAAATGTTCATTATTTTCGGTTTCCAAAAGATAAAGAAACCCAAAATCGCTGGATTCAGCTGTGTGGGAGAAAAGACCACATAAACCCACTGACTCAACGTTTATGCAGCAAACATTTTGAACAATCAGCATTTCAGAGAAATATGAAATTCGAACTCCTTGGAATACCGGTGCCTCCAAGTTGTATAGCATTCAAGCCTGGTGCAGTTCCATCGTTACATTTACCATCAGACACAGGTCCACCAGTATTTCCCTAGAACACCCATGTAAAGAAATTCCACCCTCATAGTAAACTGGCAAGATGTGACCTTGCACAGCTGTCCCCAGGTCAGATCCGAAGGCGGGGTTATATTCGCATCTAAAGTCATGTCAAGTCCCTGGGATCATGTGAAGACCTACCTCCCCAGATGTGCTCATCTGAAGATCTGTCTCCCTATGCCCGTCTGGGGAGACAGATCTCCAATTAAAGTTAATAATAGTAGTAATACTAATTATTATTATAAGAGAGAGAGAGAGCGGGAGTAGAAAAAGAGAGCGAGAGTAAGGCCGAGAGAGAGAGAGAGAGAGAGAGAGAGAGAGAGAGAGAGAGAGCGGGAGCAGAGAGAGAGAGAGAGAGAGAGAGAGAACGGGAGCCATGGGGAGGGGGAGGAGGAGGAGAGAGACACCTGACAGATCACGCCGAATGCACCCAGTGACGTCACTAACCCCCCACTTCCCCCGCTGGGTATTTGGAACCTGCGCGTGCGTTGACCTATACTATATGGACCTTGGTAGTAGGAAGCGTCTGCGCGGCCTCGCGGTTAGTTCCTGGACGGTGACGAATAGCAGAGTTGTAATGAAACGTTGGAGTCGCGCGGGGAGTCTCAGACCTCCACGGCCGGGACGGGAGCCACTCTGATACTGGATTCCCCGGACAACCCACGGTCTGCAAGCGCTTGGCTGCGGCACACATACATATACCAAAGGCTTTTTCCCCCTTACACGGGGGGTAGCCAACAAGAAAAAGGCATAGAAACCACTCCCACCCATTTCATTTCCTATATATTCCACTCCCCTCCACCCTCTTATCTTGGCACCTCCTGGATGACGGGTCATCCCTGCATCCTGTCCACTGTCCTGGGTTAGAAGCAGTGTCCCAAGACACAGCACATCCACAGCAAGGCCGCTTCATAAATTCGGCGACCCCCTTCTCAGCCCACATGAAAACCTAAATTGGCCACCAGTGGCCCCATGTTGAGAAGCACTGGTTTAGACACTCTACTAAAGCGAAGAGTAGACCCAAAGACTCCACAAGAAAATGATCAACGCAGAAAATAGCATCACCTTCATTAATTTGTCTAATATGGGACTATTTTGTGATTTTAACAAGTTTTCGCTAACCCTCACAAGGAAATAAACTCTCTTACAGGGATTCGAACCCTCGCCTGAGCGACTTGCTTTTTATGAGAAGAAGACCGTACCATCACGTCACCACGGTCTTTGTCTTATAAAAAGCAAGTCGCTCAGGCGAGGGTTCGAATCCCAGTAGGATAGTTTAGTTCCAAATATCATAATGACACAATAACCCTCATAAGCTTACCTCTAACGATTATCTTGTGAGTAAACCAGGCGATTATTCCCGGTTTCAACACACTGTATACTCTTATGGGTTTAGTGACATGTACACAACCGACTCCAATGAATATTTGCATTCCGTATCCAATAACCAGCTCTTCGATCCACCTAACCGTGCCGAAAAGATGGAGTCATTGAGTTTGGCAAAGCAATGACTTACTTAAAGAGGACAGCATCAACTAAAAGTGATCAACATTCTTCTTTGAGCAGATACGTGTCTCCAAACAGAAAACAATGTCACCTCTGGTCCGTAGGGGCTGCTGAAGTTCCCAAACATTATGACAACACGAAGTTTGTGCAGGCATTATGTCGCACGCGGCCTCCAAAAATCACAATTTTGTGGCATCAATAAATAAAATAAAATAATAATAATAATATTAACAACAAAAACAATAACAATAATAATAATGATAATAATAATAATAATGATATTGTTAATGTTTATTCAGTTTAACGATGCGAATTCCCCCTATCAGGAGGTTAGGACGGTGCCCCCTATATGGGACTTTGTAGCTTGGAACTTAATGAACCATACCCTTGGTCCAACTCGCTAGGGGCAAAGGTTCGACTTACCGTCACCTCGACCTTCGCCGCAAGTAGCGACTCTCTAACCTGTCGAGGATCGGCGTACTTTACACGTTTTGTTGTGGTTTGAAATTAAAATACTTTCCAATTTCTCCTAAATTACATTTAATCCCTTACTTTGCCGAGTAAAATGCTTTTCAAGCACAGTATATATATATATATATATATATATATATATATATATATATATGTGTGTGTGTGTGTGTGTGTGTGTGTGTGTGTGTGTGTGAACCAAAATTCCCAAGCGCTTTCGTGATATTTCACATCTTCAGGGGAAATATTACGAAAGCGCTTATGAATTTTGGTTTCTTTTTCCGGTTTCCTTTGTGGTTATCAGAAATTTATTGGATCACGGGGTTTTGTGATTTTTCCACACACACACACACACACACACACACACACACACACACACACACACACACATATATATATATATATATATATATATATATATATATATATATGAAGTGGGTGGAAAGAGGAAAGACTTGTTAGTCCGAGTTTTATTCTAGATTAGTTTCGCTACAAGCTTTTTCCATTAGCTTGTAGCGAAACTAGCCAAGAATAAAACTCGGAATAAGACTCCAGTCTTTCCTCTTCCTACCCACTTCTACTTGTCAGAATGTCTCAACAATACACACACACACACACACACACACACACACACATATATATATATATATATATACCTGCGGACTAATATAACAACGCTTACATTGACGAACTTGTGGGTAGGACAATGTGGTGGTGATAGTGGTGGTAGTAGTGTTGGAGGTGCTGGTGTGGTGGAGGTGTGACGGTGGTGGTTGTGATGTGGTGGTGATGGTCAAAATTACATCACAGCAGAGGAATCAAAGAAACAACACAAAAATACCGAGGAAAAAATGAAAACAAAAACAAAGGAATGGAGAAGGCAAAATGTTGGAGAAGAGAGAGCACGAAAAGGAGGAAGAGGGAGAGAGAGGGAGTAGAAGGGAAGAAGAGCGGGGAAGAGGGGAAGAAAGAAGAGGAAGGAGAGGGAAGAGTGTGAAGAAGGGGGGAGGGAGGTGGTAGAAGGGGCGACGGGGGAGGGAGGAGGGAGAAGATATGAGACAGGAGGAGAGGGAGGAGGAGGATACGGAAAGGGATGAGGCGAGGGAAGAGGAAGGTGAGGTGGGGGAAGAGGAGAAAGAAGAAAAAGAGGAGGAGACGGAGAAGGAGGAGACGGAGAAGGAGGAGGTGGAAGAGGAAATGGAGGAGGAGGAGGAGGAAGGCGAGGAGGAGTAGGGGAGGCGGCGGCGGCGGCTGGGCAAGACAGCTCAGTTGGAGCGATGACGTGCGGCCCACACACGTCGCCTTGCCCTCCGCCCTCCATAGCTCTCCTCCTCCTCCTCCTCTCTTCTTCCTAGCTCTCTAACTCCCTCTCCCTCTCTCCCTTTATATATATACATGTATATATATATATATATATATATATATATATATATATATATATAACTACTCTCTTTTTCTATCTGCTTCGATCTATCTCGAGCCCTCTTTTTACCTCATCCTCTTTTTCAATTAATTTTTCTCTACGCCGAGTCTCTTTTCATTCTATTTCCTTCTCTCTCTCTCTCTCCTCTTGCTCTTTGTCTATCTCTCTCTCCTCTCGCTCTCTATCTTTCCTCTTGCTCTCTCTCTCTTTCTCTATCTCTCCTCTCGCTCTCTATCTCTCTGTTTCTCTCTCTCTTTGTATCTCTCTCTCCTCCTTTTTCTTTCTTTATTTTCCGAGTTCCAGCAGTGATTGCCACCTGCCCCAGCACTTCCTAAAGCGCATAGGAGGGCAAAGCTAACGACTTCAGTCGAAGCGAATCTCCTCTTCTTCGTTTCCTCTTGATCTCCATGTTCCCCCTCTTCTTTGTTTCCTCTTGATCTCCATGTTCCCCCTCTTCTTTGCTTCCTTTTGATCTCCATTTTCCCCCTCTTCTCTGTTTCCTCTTGATCTCCATGTTCCCCCTCTTCTTCGTTTCCTCTTGATCTCCATGTTCCACCTCTTCTTCGTTTCCTCTTGATCTCCATGTTCCACCTCTTCTTTGTTTCCTCTTGATCTCCATGTTCCACCTCTTCTTCGTTTCCTCTTGATCTCCATGTTCAACCACTTCTTCGTTTTCTCTTGATCTCCATGTTCCACCTCTTCTCTGCTTCCTCTTGATCTCCATGTTCCACCTCTTCTTCGTTTCCTCTTGATCTCCATGTTCCACCACTTCTTCGTTTCCTCTTGATCTCTATGTTCCACCACTTCGTTTCCTCTTGATCTCCATGTTCCACCTCTTCTTTGCTTCCTCTTGATCTCCATGTTCCACCACTTCTTCCTCTTGATCTCCATGTTCCACCTCTTCTTTGCTTTCTCTTGATCTCCATGTTCCCCCTCTTCTTTGCTTTCTCTTGATCTCCATGTTCCCCCTCTTCTTTGTTTCCTTTTGATCTCCATGTTCCACCTCTTCTTTGTTTCCTCCTGATCTCCATGTTCCCCCTCTTCTCTGTTTCCTCTTGATCTCCATGTTCCACCTCTTTGTTTCCTTTTGATCTCCATGTTCCACCTCTTCTTCGTTTCCTCTTGATCTCTATGTTACCCCTCTTCTTTGCTTCCTCTTGATCTCCATGTTCCCCCTCTTCTTCGTTTCCTCTTGATCTCTATGTTCAACCTCTTCTTTGTTTCCTCTTGATCTCTATGTTCCCCTCTTCTTTGTTTCCTCTTGATCTCCATGTTCCCCCTCTTCTTTGCTTCCTCTTGATCTCCATGTTCCCCCTCTTTTGTTTCCTCTTGATCTCCATATTTCCCCTTTTCTTCGTTTCCTCTTGATCTCCATGTTCCCCCTCTTCTCTGATTCCTCTTGATCTCCATGTTCCCATTTTTCTTCGTTTCCCCTTGATCTCCATGTTCCCCCTCTTCTTTGCTTCCTCTTGATCTCCATGTTCCTCCTATTCTTCGTTTCCTCTTGATTTCCATATTCCCCCTATTCTTCGTTTCTTGATCTCCATGTTCCCCCTCTTCTTTGTTTCTTCTTGATCTCCATATTTTATAAACGAATAATTCACTCCTCAACTTTTTTTTTTTTGGGGGGGGGGGGGGCATTATGCCCCGCCTAATCACTTTCAAAAACCTGATGTGTCCCCCATGTGGTGATATATACAATTCTTATCATTTGGAAAAATAAAATCCCCTTCGGCTGAAAAAGCATAAAACCTTGGTTACAAACCACTCCAAAAGAACAAGGCATCAATGGAAAATAAAAAACGAAACAAATTGAATAAAAAAAAAAAAAATTAAATTTACCCAGCCCTCCTCAGTTGCATTCGATTGCCCACCTTAACAATCACACTGACCACCTGAAGAACCGAGTTGCCCACCTGTAGGGCGTATACATACAAACACAATATATATGTATATATATTCATATACATACATGTGCACTAAAATCCATTAAACTCTTGTGACCTTTCCACTCTCTTTGATTTCATTAATTCAAAGTTGATGTTCGATATTCATTATCTCCTACATTAGGAACAATATTGACGTTCTTTTCTTCTTCCGTTTCGGTCCTACTGCTGACACACACACACACACACACACACAGACACACACACATACACACACACACACATGATGTATTGGTCTAAGTCAATACGGCACTGGTAACGTGCTCGCAGCCGGTAGTTCGAGTCCTCGGGCGTACCACGTTTCAATTTCTGCATGTGCCTCCACAGTTCTTCCGATGTTGATGGCTTACAATTAAAGTGCATTGTGGTTGATGATATATATATATATATATATATATATATTACATGTATATAAATATATATAAACATATGTTTGTATGTGTACACTATACACACACACACATTCATTTCTCGACCTCCAACTCATTTTATCTCTTCTCCCCTATTTTCTCTCTTCCTTTTCCTCCTCCCAAACCTGTCCATACAGTCTTCCCTCAACCATAGTTCCACCAGTGCCACGCGATGTCCTACTTTGAATGGGATTTCTGCCTTCACGTTCTGTGCCGATCGACGGGGCAGTCACGCCGAGCGCGCATCGCACATCAAGGACCCGAGTTCGAATCCCACAGCCCCCACAGCGGAAACAGCTCCTTTCCTCTGGAAGTTCGACCACAAAACTGACGCTCTCGGACGCTGCTAAGCGCCTCCTGGGGTGAACTCCTACACAATGGGAATGGACACAGTTACTGGTGACTCTCGCTTTCCGCTGTAGATTTCGACCTCAAAATTTGCTTTTGTCAGTCACTGGATAGCTTTATTCAGCTGGCGGGCGTCCACCCCCTCCACCTGAAGTCCTCCTTCCTCCATAAACTCCATATCCTCCTCCTCTTCCTCCATATCCACCTCTTACCATTTCCCCTTTACATCGCCTTTCCTTCCTTCTCCTCCTTTTCCATATTTTTCCTCATTTCTCGTCACCTCTTCTTCCATCTCTTCCTCTCCTCTTCCTCCTTCCTCCATAAACTGCATATCCTCCTCCTCCTCTTCCTCCATATCTACCTCTTTCCATTTCCCCTTTACATCGCCTTTCCTTCCTTCTCCTTCTCCATCTTTTTCCTCATTTCTCGTCACCTCTTCTTCCATCTCTTCCTCTCCTCTTCTTCCTTCCTCCATAAACTGCATATCCTCCTCCTCTTCCTCCATATCCACCTCTTTCCATTTCCCCTTTACATCGACTTTCCTTCCTTCTCCTCCTTCTCCATCTTTTTCCTCATTTCTCGTCACCTCTTCTTCCATCTCTTCCTCCTTCCTCCATAAACTGCATATCCTGCTCCTCCTCTTCCTCCAAATCCACCTCTTTCCATTTCCCCTTTACATCGCCTCTTTCCTTCTCCTCCATCTCCATCTCTTTCCCAATTTCTCGTCCTCTTCTACCATCTCTTCCTCTCCTCTTCCTCCTCCTCCATCATCACCTTCTTCCTCATCATCCTGCCCTTGTCCTCCTCCTCTATCCCTTTTCTATCTTCTTCTCCCTCCATCTCGACCATCTATTCCTTCATCTCCTCAATTTCTGTTCCTCGGCCCTAATCCTTCCTCCCTTCGTCCACCTCCTCCTTTTCTCCTCTTCCTCCATTCCTTCCTCATCTTCTTCTCCATGCCATTCCTCCTCTACACCTCCTCTTTCTCCTCTTCTTACACACGCAACCGTCTTCCTCCTCCTCCTCCTCCAGGTCCTTGTCGTCCTCCTCCTCCTCCAGGTCCTCGTCCTCCTTCTCCTCCTCCTCCAGGTCCTGGTCCTCGTCCTCCTCCTCCTCCTCCAGGTCCTTGTCGTCCTCCTCCTCCTCCAGGTCCTCGTCCTCCTCCTCCTCCTCCTCCAGGTCCTGGTCCTCGTCCTCCTCCTCCTCCTCCAGGTCCTCCTCCTCCTTCTCCTCTTCCTCCAGGTCCTCGTCCTGCATCCATTAATACTATACAACCAAGTATGCGCTTCACCTTCATTACTTTTAACAGAATGAACATCTCGGCCCGGGCAGACCGTCCACATAAAGGCAATGGTGGAGAGAGAAAAAGAGATAAACAGAGATAGATATAGAGAAAAGAGAGAGAGAGAGAGAGAGAAGGAAAGAGTGTGTGTGTGTGTGTGTGTGTGTGTGTGTGTGTGTGTGTGTGTGTGTGTATGCGTGTGTGTGTGTGTGTGTGTGTGTATGCGTGTGTGAGAAAGAGAGAGGCAGAGACAGAAAGAGAGAGAGAAAAGAGAAGAGACAGAAAGAGAGAGAGAAGAGAGAGCGAGAAAGAGAGAGAGAGAGCGAGAGAGGTGGACGGAAAGAACGAAACATTAAAACTGCCTCGTCGGCGAAGAGGTAAAGAGGTAACAAACGTACTCGAGATGGATCACTCTAGGTAGGAAAAGAAAAGAGGTGATGTAGGACGAAGAGGAAGAGAAGGAGGAGGAGGAGGAGGAGGAGGAGGAGGAGGAGGAGGAGGAGGAGGAGGAGGAGGGGTGAGGAGGAAGAGAAGGAGGTGGAGGAAGAAAAGGAGGCATCGCACGGGACTCCTCCATCTCCGCTGTCACTAAAGGCCCGACTACACCATCTAACTTATAACTACCTCCACTTTATAGCTCTCCCTCCATACCTCCTACCGCCCTACCTCCACACACCTTGTCCCTCTGCCTCCTCCTCCTTCCTTCCCTGTTCCTCTCCTCCACAGCCCTGACTCCATATCATCTGCCTCCGTGTTACTATACCTCCATACCTCCCTACCCCCTCCATACCTACTACCTCCACAGATCCCCTATTTCCACCTCCACATCGATTCCCCACCATGCACTCTACCTCCACATCCCCTCCCTCTGGCTGTATATCACCTTCCTCCACATTCACTATCATTGCCTCCATACCTCCTAACCTCCACACCTTCTATCCTTCCCTCCACACCCCCTCCCTCTGGCTGTATATCACCTACCTCCACACCCAGTACCATTGCCTCCATACCTCCCAACCTCCACACCTCCTACCCTTCCGTCTGCTCCTATACCCTCCTGCCTCTAAATCTCCTACCTCCATAAATACCTCCCTCTCTCGAGCGTATTGCCTGACCGGTCTCGCACCATCCACACCTGGTACACTCACCTCCTTCAACATCGTGAGACGAGTTTTACGAGTTTAGGCTTCATGTCCCACTGCAAAACCGGCCTATCCTCTTGGAAGAGACGTATAGTATATTTACTTTGTGTAATACCAGACTACTTCATGCAAATGGATAGGGGGAGAAAGGACACCGATGTGAATAGTGTCTTGACAGATCGAGACCCCAAAGCGATGTCTAAACCAATAAAAATTGAATAAAATCGTCCACCACTACCAAGGAAATAATGAAGAGTATACAGTAATATTCATAGGCTTCGTTCACACACTTGTATCACAGAATATTCAAATTAGTACATCCAGTAAACTATATTTCATCACACACACACACACACACTCTCTCTCTCTCTCTCTCTCACAAGTGTGGTTTACACTTGTATGTTTGCACTTAAAGATGATTTGCTGATATGTACATCTTCATGCATTAGAAGTACAATCTACGCAAGTACATTTGTTATTCTGTATGCGCGCGCGCGTGTGTATGTGTGAGTCAGGGTTCCCACTATGTCGTGTTTTTTTTTTTTTTTTTTTTTACTTTTTAAGGACTTTTCATGACTTTTTAAGGACTTCTCATGACCCAATCTTGCACTTTTTCAGGACCTATGTACAGAAATTCCTGGATATCTTACAAAGCCCAGCACTTGCAAAAATTACCAGAAAATGTCCACTATTAGAACCACTACAGTTGGTGGTAGTAGGGGGGGGGAGTGATTTTTATTGCCACCTGATCAAACAAAATATGCATGCAATAATTCTATTTTGGTAGAAAATCATAAAATTCATTTTCATGACTTTTGACAATTCTTTAAGAACTTAAGGACTTTTCAGTACTGGATTTTTACGATACAAAAATTCATGACTTGTTTTTTAGGTTTTTAAGGACTTGTGCGAACCCTGTGTGTAATTCACTATGGTCTTGAATCACGTGTTGGACTCGTGATCGAGTTATCAACCTCCCGGATGCGAGTTCAGAGCTCGTATGACCGATCTATGGGTAATACTGTGACCTTACACGTAGAAACACACCCAACTCCCCGCCCATGAGAGTTGGGGTAACATCCCGCAGCGAAGCGATACTGAAATTATTTCAGCCCTGGGCGGGAGTCGAACCTGGACCGCGGTAGTGGCAGGCGAGAACTCTAACCACAGCGCCACGAGATGTGTGTGTGTGTGTGTGTGTGTGTGTGTGTGTGTGTGTGTGTGTGTATAATCTTCATACAATACTTTCGCTCAGTCCGGTCGTGCTAAACCTATCCCATTGTGATTAAGACGATCATTTTTCAATTAAATGGTCCTTACATCAATTCTTTTGGCGCCACTGCGCCTACACAGTGGTATACTTTGAAGATGTTTTTCTGGCTGATGCCGAGCGATTTAATCACTTTAAAGATGCCAATTTCTTCCTTTACACTGTCGACACAGTTCACATATGTTCTTCTGGCTAACGCTACCCGATGCCACAGGCTCTGTTCCCAACTCATGCGATATGGCCTGCATGTCAATTTTGGGACTTTAGTGGCACCCCAGCGGAGCAGAGTCACACAGCATTATTTTATGACTCATCTCCACTCAAGAAGAATTCTCATCACTTTTGTTATCCCCCAATCTGCCATTTTTTCCCAAATCTCTCCTTCACTTCTATAGCATGACTCCATCTGCACGGCACGATATTGTCGCCATAGGAAAGAGAAACTAAACGAAACAGAGCGCTTTCGTATATTACATCCAGTGCAAAGTACTTTGCACTGGATGTAATATACGAAAGCGCTCTACTTCGTTTATTTTCTCTTTCTCAGTGGACACTTGCATAATTCAATACAAGTTACCTGCGTTTCTTATTAGTACACATACACAAACACAATATATATATATATATATATATTGTCAGTGTATTTGGGCAGGAGTTTTTAATCAAGGAAGAAGTGCCACTCGTCTGAGAAAAAAAAAAAAAAAAAAAAAAAAAGTGCGGCCATACAACCGAGCCTATCCCTTCATGAATCTCTCCCAAAGCAAACTTTAATCATTATCTTATTCTTGCTAACGCCGTACGATTTATTCATCTGATACGAGCCCCACGGACGGACTGACAGGGGATAAAGGACAATACCGCTTTCAACCTGAGGAGCTGACAAAATTATATATTTTGTTTTGGCTAGCGGCTGACGATTTTATTCAGTCAAGGCTCTTAGGCCCTGTTCATTCCCAAACGCGCATTTTTTCCTAGATTATGCGGTACTATCGCTGTTTCCGCACGGTTATAACCGCTAGTGTAAACAGGACCTACACCGAGAGTGGCGTTCTACAACTGTGATTAGTTTGTTCTGGCTACAGTCACACAATTCCATTCAGTTGGCGAAAGGACCTCCAGCACCACCAAGCGACTGAGGACGGTTAATGAATGTCACGGTTCTGTGGCAGTTAGAGCGTCTCACTTTATCGGTTACCGGTCATCAAGGCTTTGCAGCAGGCACGACCGTCTATCTCTCTCTCTCTCTCTCTCCCTCTCTCTTTATCGGTCACCGTTGACCGAATCTCGATAGCCAAACCGGTTCCGTCGGGGGTGGAGGGGAGGGGAGGAGGAGGGGAGGAGGGGGGGCGCAGTCAACGCACGAATCTGCCCAAACTAAGACAACGATCAGTTCGTGAAGAAGACTAGAGAGTATTTAATCCTTTTGATCACCTCGTTCGCCTTGTAGTACGTATATTCCGGGAATTCTGCAGGCAACCAATTCAATTCAGTCAAGAAAAAACAATTACGTATATTCCGGGAACTCTGCAGGCAACCAATTCAATTCAGTCAAAAAAAAAAAAAAATTACGGAGCCTATCGGGTTAAAAGGTATCATTTGCTCTTTCTGCCGCCGGGTGATTTTATTCAGCAGAGGGAGAGGGGAACATAAGAACGGAGGAGACTTCAAGAGACCATAGGGCCTAAACTGGGCAGTTCCGTGTCCCTTACCACCTGCCATCCCTATCCATAGTTATCTCACCTTATCTTAAAATAACTGCTACAGCGCTCACTGAATTGTTACTGAGCCTATTTCAATCGTTAACTACTCTGTTGATAAATCAATCCTTGCCTATTTCTTTTCTATTCCTTCCCCCCCTGAGTTCCGAGGGATTCACCAGTATTCCGAAGTACTCCCTCAGCTGAATCAAATCTCCTGGTTTTAGTTATAATAAATTCCCTTTAGTGCAATAGGAGCACAAGTAGATTAACCCTTCACTGACAACCAAACTATTCTATTCAGCTTAGAGAAACCATTAAACCGATGATAATTTAAACCTTATTCCTGATCTACTATCGAATTACAAATTCTAGGGGTGATTTTTTTTCTATCACCGAGATGAAAACTTGTGAGTAATACTATCACTTACCAACAGTAAACCAATTCTGACGTCTCTCGTTCTTAATCACTTGCGTGGAAAACTACTAATTACTTGTAATCAACAGAGTTGGAAAATACAAATCTAGTACTACCTTCCAGACAATGTTTATTTTTTGCTATGTCAATATCATGATTCTATGTACTCTGAGTGAATACTAGTGTAACTTGCTCATATTGATTTCAATTTGCAAATTCCCATCTGTCAAATAGCGGGGTATTTCTTTTAGTTAAGGAGAAATACATAGACATACACACATAAACATATATGTGTACGTGTGCGCATGTGTGTGTGCGTGTGTGTGTGTGTGTGTGTGTGTGTGTGTATTTACCTAGTTGTATCTTACAGGAAGGGGAGCTATGCTCGTGGTGTCCCGTCTCTGTATCTCGCCATGTCTAATTTGCTTTTAAATTCGTGCACTGTTTTTGCACACACTATTGGTTCGTCTAGCTTGTTCCATACATCCACCACTCTGTGGCGAAAGCTGTTCTTTTTCAGGTCTCTTCTATAACTGTGTTTTTTAAGCTTCCTTTCATGTCCTCTTGTATTTCTCTTATCCCAATTTAGTAAGTCTTCTCTATCAAGCACTCCTATACTTCTCATAATTCTGTAAATGGTGAACAAGTCACCTCTTTCTCTCCTTTGCTCTAGAGTCGCCAATTCTAATTGTGTGTGTGTGTGTGTGTGTGTGTGTGTGTGTGTGTGTGTGTGTGTGTGTGTGTGTGCGCATGTGTGTGTATGTGTGTATTCACCATAAGATACACACAGAACACGATGCATCTCGAGAAGCCAGACCGCATACCTTTACTGACGTCAAGCACTGACCAACAGCAGGGTTCGATCCGCCTCTCTCTGAGAGCCGGTCACCCTGATCTCGCCCATGACAAAATGGAAGAAAACAAGGTATTTTGAAGCGATCAACCCTTTGCCACTTGTTCAAGCCTTCAATTTCCATCCCCACGCTGAAACCCTTAAATCTACGTAAACCCCATCAAACCATCTACTATTTACGACCTCAATTTATCCATCCTGGGCAATCTCCCCGTCTATTTCTAACTCTGCATGCAATCTTGCCTAATCTTTCCATCTCGACCAGATACAGTGTTCATGAACATTATCCACCACGACAAAGGCATTTCTTAAAGCATTTCTTACCGAAGTTTCGACGATTCAGTGGATTTCTTTGCGATTTATTTTCTTCTTTTTAACGAAGTTGACGCTCTCAGAGGCCTACCTGCCACCAAAACGGCTCACCTTTGCCTTATGTGTTCGGAGTGCCGGGTCAAGGGTGCATCCCGCCCCCCGGTGACTTTTGGGATGGAACCTGGTCAGCATCACGGGTAAACCAGACCGGAACAGACTTCGTTTCCTGTCTTGAAACCACTATGCCAGGCAATTTTATTCAGCAGAGGTCAGGGAAAAAGTATACGAAAAGACGAAGAGTGCGATTTGATCTAATAGAGGTGTTCAAATGGGTCAAGGTCTTTCACATGGGTGTTGCGTGCAAGGCCATCATATTAAGACAACAGGCAGCATTCGTAGTACTGGGTTTAATTTGGACAATTTTAGATTTAGGTGAATAGGCAAGAAATGTTTTACCAACAGATTGGTTAACAAATGAAATAGCAACCATGGAATGATCGGAGATTAAAGATCTTCATGGAAAGATGAAAGTTGGTAAGGACATAAAACTGCCTAGTATAGGACTAATGGTCTCTTGCGATCTCCTTCATTCTTGCGTTCTACTGCGACTGGCACACACTCTTCGTTCTCCGACAGCCACCGGGAATCGAACTCGGGACTTCGTAATGCCGAGGCAAATTCGCGACCCAACACGTAAAACGACATTTATACACATTATTTCCAGACTATTTTCATTATATCCTACTACCCATTTCTCTGAACAATGTACTCAGTTTGACTAAGTTTCCAAAATAGTTAAGAAGTTTGCTTTCGTCATGAGGTCACCATCACCTTTGCCCTACGTGTTATGATAGCCAACACAATTGGTAGGCCCTTGAAGATCGAAACCAGGTCTTCTAGAGGTAGATTCTTTGTTGAAACAGCTTATTCCTCGATTATGCAGGGCGCTTGGATACGCAACGCAACAGTCCAGGAACAACTTAAGCCGGGTCCACACTTGTTGCATTTCCACGTATCGTATCATCTTTGCGTACCACCTAGTGATACGATACGGTGCAACAGGGTATTGTACCCACTTGTTGCGTCTCCGTATACAGCAGGCGGATACGCAACAAGTGGGTACAATACCCTGTTGCACCGTATCGTATCACTAGGTGGTACGCAAAGATGATACGATACGTGGAAATGCAACAAGTGTGGACGCAACTTAAGCCCATGTCACACAATCACGACTCAAGTGAGTTCGTTTGAGTGGAAACGACTTCGTTTGCAATATTTTATTTTTCGAACCTCCAAATGTCAAATCACCTTTGCGTCATATACTGAGAAATTGAATGTCGAACTCTGAGAAGTTAAACCTAGACGAATATTAGACACAAATCGTGATAGTGTGACCAGGGCTTTAACTTCCACCCTGGAAAGACGTACGGTGGTATTCTTTAATAAAATTCTTTCCTTATGCAAATCTTTTCTTATTATAAATCTTATATATATCCTTGGAAGGGAAAGCATTTTTTTAAGAATACGACCGTAAGAATCTTACAGTGGTATTCTTAAAAAAAAACCTTTCCTTATATAAATCTTATTTAAATCCTTGGGAGGGAAAGATTTTTTTTAAGAATACGACCGTAAGAATCTTGCAGTGGTATTCTTAAAAAAATTATTTCCTTTTATAAATCTTATATATATCCTTGGAAGGGATTTTTTTTTTTTTTCAAGAATACCACCGATAGAATGCGAAGCTGATCTAACAGAGCTATTCAAATGGATCAAGGGCTTTAACAAGGGTGATGCAGGCAAGGCCATCATACTAAGACAGTAGGTTAGGGCTCGCAGTAATGGGTTTAAATTGGGCAAATTTAGGTTTAAGAAGGAAATAGGCAAGAACTGGTTTACCAATAGTAATTAACGAATGGAATAGACTTTGGAACCAGGTAGTGAACACCGAAACTATTGGTTGCTTTAAGAGAAAATTAAATAACTTTATGGACAGTGATCAAAGATGGAGAGGGACATGGAACTGCCTAGTGTACGCCTTACGGTCTCTTGCAGTCTCCTTCATTATGTTCTTAACAGAATTATGTGGGACGCTTCAGAGTTTCAGCACGTGGATAAACCCGATTCTTCATTAAATCTGCTGATTCGTCAGTTGATTACCGTATATGGTGCAGGTCCTTCGTATACACAGTATAAGGAACAGAGAAGGTTTATGAACGGTACTGTAAGAGGCTGGTACAAAAGAGGGTAGAACGAAGGATGGAAGACAGGTTGTTGCATTTTATAGGTAGGTTGTTTGTAAATAACAGCCCGAGCGAGCTGTCCGAGTGTTTTTCCGCTTTGTGTAAATAATAAAATATAGTTTGCAAAATAACAGCAAGAGCGAGCCGAGTCCGCTCTGTGTAAGTAATAAGATATCTAGGCTCGGGAGCTCGAATATATATATATATATATATATATATATATATTTACTTATTGCTGAAATGACATTCCTTTGTAACCTAAGAGATAAATATGCAGACTCGAGATTATTCTAAGTAAACAGTATTGCTGTAAAGGCTTGAAACAAAGAATATGATTGGTGAAAGGGTAGAAAAGGAGAAAATTCAATTGGTT
>NC_134801.1:21413342-21425842 GCF_046742065.1 Oratosquilla oratoria
TAACCAATCAAAAGATGGAAGATAAACGGCCCGAAAATAACCGCTCCGTATCTTATCGCCCCGTCGGGTAAAGTAGACATTAGGGTTTAGGAAACAGACCGGCCAAATGAGAGAGAGAGAGAGAGAGAGAGAGAGAGAGAGAGAGAGAGAGAGAGAGAGAGAGAGAGAGAGAGAAGTGAAAGAGAGAAGGCAGGCCTTGGGAGCACATCAAACAAGTAACCAACTCACTCGCACATCCTTATGACATTGACAAGAACATCTGGCTGGCAAGGCCGGAGTCAGCATTCGTGGAATTCCGAAGTGGAGTTGGTTCTGTCTCCCTTAACGCGTGGAGGTCTCAAACGTTATCGATGAGCACAAATGCGGACACATCAACCTGCCCCATCATGTACACACACACACACACACACTATATATATATATATATATATATATATATATATATATATATATATATATAATTTTAACAACCACAATGCACTTTAATCCTAAGCCATCAAAGGCCAGCATGCTGAAATTGAAATGTGGTACTGCCCAGGACTCGAACCCGGCATCCTCATGACAAGTGCGACAGTGGCTTTCCAACTAGGCTATCATGAGGATGCCGGGTTCGAGACCCTGGGCAGTACCACATTTCAATTTCAGCATGCTGGCCTTTGATGGCTTAGAATTAAAGTGAATGTGGTTGTTAAAATGTATCTCTAATCACTGGGATTCAGTGGGGTACATATATATATATATATATATATATATATATATATATATATATATATATATATATATATATATATATATATATATATATGGTGAAATTTAAAAATATGCAAGCATCAAATAACCAACACTGACAGATACATTAACATGTATCATGGGTCAAGTACGGGTGTTCGCCGCAGAAACTAGTGCTTCTTTATAGCATTCTCTGGCTTCAAAATACAATAGTTTAAAGAAAATTTTCCTTGACGCAATTAGTCTGAGTTCCCGACTATGGCACACCAACCCATGTAAAGCCAGTTGTTGGTTCTTGTAATATATATATATATATATATATATATATATATATATATATATATATATATATATATATTGCAGAAACCACAGGGAAAATAAAGTCGGAATACAAAACGTTTTCGTCTATTACGACATCCTCAGAGTAATAAACAAAAATGTTTAGTATTCCGACCTTATTTACCCTGTGGTTTCTGCAATATCATGTAGTCACGCGTTGTGATTATTTTTCCAATATATATATATATATATATATATATATATATATATATATATATATATATATATGCATAAATCACTTGGAAAACAAAAGAAATGAATACCAAACTTTCTTCTTTGTACCTTGATGTCTTGAATAGACGAAAACGTTTGGTATTCCTTTATTTTTTTTCCAAGTGGTTTCCGAAAGTATTGTTACCACGTGTGTTTAGTGATTTGTTTTGCACACACACACACACACACACACACACACACACACACACATATATATATATATATATATATATATATATATATATATATTCATGTAGACAAGCACACAGTAACCAAAACGTTTTTAATGTGGAGTGGCCAAAACATCCCATTTTCCGACCCAACACCCATCCATTACCCATCCGGAAAACCTAATTTTTGTCCCTTTCATCTTTGCTCCTTCAGCTTACGAAGGGTCATCCCTGGCCCCCGCCTCGCCCCGCCCCCCTAATCGGAGGCAATACAGCAAGACACTACACTTCCAGAGCAGGGTGCTAGTCCCACAGCTGGTTAATCCCCACCACTTCATCATATGGCGATGTGCATTGCCAGTCACCCATTTTCACATAAGAGAAACGACCTAACATAACATTAACGTAACAGACAAGAACATTCCTTTGGACTGCCGAACTTAACCATCCATTTCACTCTCCATTCTTTACTATCTTTTGTACTCTTTCTCCCTTGTTCGACAGACACTCCTCTTGTATCCACATCCCCCTTCTTAATGTCCACCAATTTCCAATGTCCACATATATATATATATATATATATATATATATATATATTCTACTCGTCTCCGTGTTGTGCTGTTTAACTTTCGCCAGTCCCGCTATATAACAAATCGTGCCTCATCAAATCGCAGGACAATCATTCGTCTCTTCAATTCTAGCCGATTAAAAGAAACTCTTCTTCACCGGAAAGAGATTGAGATATATAGATCGAATGAATGTTGAGAGATAAATATATAGATGAGTGAGAGAGAGGATATATATATATATATATATATAGAGAGAGAGAGAGAGAGAGAGAGAAAGAGAGATCTCTGTTTGCTTCAGTTGTTAACCATTTACGATACACCAACCTACCCGCATTCCCGTTTTCTCTCTTTTACTTGCAAGCAGGCAACCTGTCTTCCCAAGTTTACCTCACTGTCCTTCTTCCAGGAACGTACCTACTTAGCAGGGAAACACGTCAACACCTGAAGCGATCGGGTGTAGGATTTCAACGGCTGTCCCTCCCTTTGCATTGCTCTGCACGAGGGGGCGGATAGGGTCCTTTGGTTCAATTCCGGTTTTAAGCCCTTGCTCATCTTCGACGGGGTCGAGTACACAGCGACGGCTATTAAAACACACTAGAAAATACCCCATATATAAAGATATATATATATACGTATATTTGTATATGTATATATATATATATATATATATATATATATATATATATATATATATCCGAAGATATCCACAACTCACCCTTCACCCATCACCAATATCCACATTATTGTACCTTCCACTGTCGTTGAAAGTAACACAATAACAACATTTAAAAATCGCCTAGATAAATACTTAGACTCTAATCCGCAAATACAATATTATCCCTTGCAATAAAAGATCTGACAGCCAGGCATTCAACTGAAACTGAATAGGATAGTGGTAGCAGTAGTGTTAGTTCATCTTCTATTGCCTAGTTACCCTGTTTCCATAACTGTAGCTTAGTATAGTAAACACAAACTGCCTCGTTAGGACCAGTAGGCCTGCTGTTGTCTGTTCTTCCTTTGTGTTCCTTTATATCTTAGCTCCTCGTGGATGAAGTTCTGCTCAGGTTAGAAGCAATGCAGCAAGGCACAGCATCTCCACTGCAGAGCCTGATAGCCGGACCTGGTTTATCCCCTTCGCTTCATTACATGGTAAACCACTCCCGACGTTCACTCAAGAATGTACACAACAGACAAGAAGAAATCCTTTTGGGCCAAGTCAGTTTATCATCTTTTCACAATCGCTCTCCAGTCACACGTGCATCATGCCCTCTCCCTTCCCTGTCGAACAGGCATTCCTCTTTCAGCCAAAGGCCTCCTTCATCCCATCCATCCCATTCTCGGCCTGTCAAATTCAACCCATCCACCTCTGCCATTCCATACTATTTGTGTCAGTCTATCTTCACTCATTCTTTCCATATGCCCAAACTCTCCCAATATTTTTTGGCCGTCCTCTTCCGGCAGATCATTTCCCAACAACACTCTTCGCCTCACCTCATTTCTTGACTACATTAAGATACAGAAAACACAAAGATGAAAAATGAGAAAAGAAAAACTATACGATTTCACCCAAGCTTGCCTAGAAGTTATTTTCGGCAGAACGAGGTGGGGAAGTCAAGGTTTAAAAATTATTGGGGGATAATCAATCACCTTTGATTTATAGATGACGCTATTCTCATTTAAGAAACTGAACAAGACTTGCAGTATATGATGAGAGATCAGAATAAGGAAATCTCAATGTAGACGTGAATATTAATAACAGAAAAACCAAAGCAAAATTCAACTCGAAAGCTGAAAGTAAAGCAATTATAACCGATAGGAAGAATCTTGCAAAAGGTCAAATGCTAAAACCAACTATATATAGGTGGTCAACGATTTTGCATCAATAGATATGTTGGATCAACTTGGACGACAGTACTTTAATTATATATGTATATATATATATATATATATATATATATTCTGACACATTTTTCAGAGACTCTCCTTATAAGGATACATTCTCTCCCTTCAAAATTTGCTTGGGAGTCCAGGAACATTCTCCTCGCTCTATAGATATATACAAACATACATTATACGTATACATACGCATAATACACACACACACACACACACACACATATATATATATATATATATATATATATATTATATATAAAATCTCATCTAACATATATTCTTCATCGATACAAGACTGCAAACCACTTAGTCCCTTGTCTGATCAAATCACCCTCTGATAAGGCCCGGCAATAGGTTCGAGAGAGCCACTTAACCAATCACAATTAAGGGAATACCAATCCTCAGCCCTCGTAATAACAATAATCCTTCACGACCCGAACCCGTTGCTCTCTCGCAAAGTTCGACGAAGAAACAAAAGAACGGGGAGAAAATAGAGAGAAAAAATAAATAAATAAAACGAGACGGGTGAGGAGGGGAGGAAGAACGAGGGGAGAGGGAAGGAGGGGATGGGGAGAGAGAGAGGATTGAGAGAGAGGGAGAGAGAAAGATAGAGAGAAAAAGTGAGAAAGAGAGCGAACGAGCGGGCGAGAGAACTAGAGAAAGGAAGATATTAAGAGAGAAAAAAAATAAAAAATAAAAAAATAGCGAGGACGAGAGTAACACCATTTAGGCACGCCAGGCTGTGGTATTCACTCGCTTCCCACCCCCACACACACTCAAAGATCACATGAGAACCCTGAGGGATCTTGTACCCTGAAACCCCATCTCCCTATCATTCCCGATCTACTGGTGGAAGAGAATTATTGGCAAAGCGAGATGGCTATGTATGGGAGGATAGTTATTGAAATGCATGCGGACTGAAGACCTTTCTGTCTATAATGAGCCCGAAGGCAGAAAAGGATTACACAGAAAAAACATGCCGACAGGAGACTTTTTGGTCCATGACTAGGTCGGATGCGTAAAAAATAAAAACATAACAAAATAAAAGAAAGTAGAAAAACGAGTAAGATAAAGAACTAGATAATGATAAATAATAAACAAAACAGAGAAGGTAAATAATATTTTAGGACTGGTTGCGCGATCCTTTGATTTTAAGTCTACCTGTCATTTTTTTTTTTTTTTTGTATCCGACCTAGATATGGACCAAAAGGTCTCCTGTCGGCATGCTCCGCCTTTGTAATACTTATAAACACCCTGTGAGGACGGAGCCTTTATTGTATTTGTACGACGTTTCTCTTGTCACAGCTTTCCCAAGTACACAGTCGTAATACACATGACTGAGATTAAATAAGAAGAACGGGGAGATGGAGGGGGTCACTGCATACTGTATCCATATACGATTATTAACTATTACGATTAGTCACATAACACACACGTGATCCACAAGCCTGTAAGAAGGCCCTAGCCTTTAGCAATACCTCCAATCTTGATGACCTGCACATTTCCATCTGACTCAGATAATGTAACACATCATAACAATGCTACATCACGCCATCGTCCAACGAACCGACACAAGTACCTAATGTCACCAGACAGTTCATTAACCTTTCCTTATACCTACCAAGCTACATTATCGTAACTCCAATACATACATCATGTCCTCTTCGCTAATTTTTATATGGGCACTATAATATGGAGATTATTTCGGCATAATCCCGAACTTCTACCATCTGTTTATGTGAGGTACATAGACGATGCTTCATCAACACCGACAATGAAAATCATGTTTTACAAATTGTGAGCGCCTTTAAACGTTCTTTCCATGAACTTGACGCCAACTTTTAAGTTCCCTTTTTGGACGTGTTAGTTCACCGTGTCCCTCACTCTTTCTCCACTGAAGCCTATGTAAAGGATACAAACCTGGATTTCTGTCTCAACGGCGCTAGTGAATGCCCATAGAAATACCGCAGGAGTGTAATAAATTCTTTCGTTATGAGAGCCCTTACACATTCTTCAACTTGGACTGCCACCAATGCCGAATCACAGAGTCTCACAACTCCTTGCCAATGACAGTTACCCTAAACAATTAGTTGATGAGACAATAAAACGGCATTTAGACAGTTTCATGACACAAGCCGCCTCACCTATAGAAACACCCAGTAACATTTCCCTCTACTACAAGAACCTCATGTTCTCCGCATACAAAGAAGACGAAAAGGATATAAAAAAGGATAATCTGCAACCATGTGACTCCTACCGACCCCAACACCATCCTGAAGCTCATAATTTTCTACAAAACAAAAAGAACATCAAGCCTCATCATGAAAAATAGCTGAATCCTAGACAAGGCCTTTACAAGATGTAATTCTAATATACCAATTTTCTCGCAACTTTGGTGACTGCAGTCGCCTCAATTCACGGTATATAGGTTCAACCACTACCACTATGTCAAAAAGGATGATGGTGCATTTGCAGGATGGGGCCATACTCCGTCACACCAGTAACAAGCATGGACACTCCCTCACCAGACAACAACTACAAACGCAAACATCGATACTGTATCGCGAACAAGACAAAGGGAAATTAAGGATGGCAGAATCAATTTCTATTCGTCTGGATAAACCACCCATCAATATCCAGCGACAACCTGAAGTTTCACTCCCATCGCTGAGGAAACCTTACCAGCGACCTACGGGCTACCCGTTGGCGCTCCGTGAGTAGACACGTCGACACCCCCCCCCCCCAGGGTTTCTTCCCGGGTACAACCCCCTCCCCCCCCGCCACACTCCATATGTCATTTCTGTTTCTTGAAATATTGTGTATACTGTAACTCCCAAAGATGACCCCTGATTGGGTCCAAAGACGTCTAGGGTAAAACAACAAGTTCCATGGAGATTCTACCAATACCCTGACCTCCAAACTCCACTCTCTCATAAGAAATATCGAGAGTACTTCATACAAATTGAACAATGCTACTACAGCTGTAGACCTTAACAATGCCTACATATATATATATATACATATATATATATACATATATATATATATATATATATATATATATATATATATATATATATATATATATTCAAGACTCACGGATACATTCAGTTACTTCTTTACCCAATCTAACGGAACGATCGCCGGCTTGTGTATCTTAAGGTAGTGTCATATTAAACTCGTTCTCATCACCCTATGCATCGAGAGGAGTGCCAAGATTAACGTCATGTGGTAGTAACAAAGGTTATATTCACAGTTACTTCAATGCCTGACCTATCGGGATGAATGTCTTATACAGGGCACACCCACGGAGCAGAACTCCATCCCAACCACTCACCCTGACATAGATCAATCACCTGGGTCAAGTGTACATGACCTAATGAATTACAGAATCGATATATACACAGACATGACAGGAGTAAATAGCACTCCATAAAACATAATTCTATACATGTTTTCACTTCGAAAAGTTCACATATGGTACCCACTCACCCTTCTACAGTATGCTTCAGGTTTCCAGATATCTATCACAGATGACCCCCACATGGAGTATATAAGCCCCTTGTAATAGAAAAGGCTATCGACACACAACGTCGAGACTGTACAAATTCACACCAGGCTGAATGACCACTTTATGAGTCGATAGCCTTAAAAAAAAAAAAAAAAAAAAAAAAAAAAAAAAAAAAAAAAAAAACTATCTCATAATTTCCTGGCACTAAAGAAGCAACAGGTGTGAAAACGCGTTTAGTCAACAAATTAGGTCTGCTACCCAAAAGCATGATATACAGACAAACATTTGGATTACTACTTATATAAGGTAAGAATGCTTTAAGAGAGAAAAGTACAAGAATCTTTATAGGAATAAACTGTCATTCACTTTAATGAAGTATTCTTGAGGGAACACCTCATGCCCATGTACACTGAATATATATATATATATATATATATATATATATTATATATACACACACACACAAATACACACACACACACACACACACACATATATATATATATATATATATATATATATATATATATATATACAAAAAAGCAGAAGGGAAACTTGTAGACAGTAAGTACTTTCGTATATTACATCTTCATACTGTCTACAAGTTTCCCTTCTCTTGTGGTTATTTTGCATATTTGTATCACGGTGATGCGATTGCTTGCATATATATGTGTATATATATATATATATATATATATATATATATATATATATATATACTCTCGTACATATATATGTACATCCGGTGAGACAATCTGGCAGGATTCCTTTGAAAACGTATGCTTACTAAAGTAGTCAGGAATAAACTCAAGACTAAGGCTCCTGTGTTTCCTATTCCTACCCCCTACACACATATATATATGTTAAAGACAGATTGAACATTTTTAGAAGCTCTGCCATGGGATTCGAACCCTGACCCGTGCGTCGATAATCACGAGGCCAAGACGCTAGCGACCATGCTACATGTGATGGTTCAAAAGGACTGTACTAGTCCCCGACCACGCTTCAATCTGTCTTTAACATATACAACTTGTGGAAGGGCTCGCCTAATACGGGGATTGGATGAAAATGAGACTAGATCTTCCAATGTTACGTGAAGCGTGGTCGGGGACTAGTACAGTCCTTTTGAACCATCACATGTAGCATGGTCGCTAGCGTCTTGGCCTCGTGAATATCGACGCACGGGTCAGGGTTCGAATCCCATGGCAGAGATTCTAAAAATGTTCAATCTGTCTTTAACATACACAACTTGTCGGAGGGCTAGCCTAATACGGGGATTGGATGAAAATGAGACTAGATCTTCAAAATGTTACGTGAAGCGTGGTCGGGGACTAGTACAGTCCTTTTGAACCATCACATGTAGCATGGTCGCTAGCGTCTTGGCCTCGTGATTATCGACGCACGGGTCAGGGTTCGAATCCCATGGCAGAGATTCTAAAAATGTTCAATCTATCTTTAACATACACAACTTGTCGGAGGGCTCGCCTAATACGGGGATTTGATGAAAATGAGACTAGATCTTCCAATGTTACGTGAAACGTGGTCGAGGACTAGTACAGTCCTTTTGAACCATCACATGTAGCATGGTCGCTAGCGTCTTGGCCTCGTGATTATCGAGGCACGGGTCAGGGTTCGAATCCCATGGCAGAGCTTCTAAAAATGTTCACACATATATATACATAAATGAGAGACTGGGCGGTGGAAGAAAAAGGCGAAGATGGTCTGAGGATGATCATGTTGGTCGCTGCAGTTAAGTAACTTAATTTCTTGACCATTTTCGTCCTTTTATTCCACCACTCAGTCTCTAAATTGTCTTTGCTACTCTCTCTTTCTCTCTCTCTCTCTCTCTCTCTCTCTCTCTCTCTCTCTCTCTATATATATATATATATATATATATATATATATATATATATATATATATATATATATATATGTATGTATATTTACTTATATGGACCAGCAGGGATAACTCTTGATCCACGAATTGCAGAAAGGAGGAGCGACGAATAAGTTTGAACAGGTGTGTGATATGTGTAAGGTGAGCATTTGCTTTGAATTGGCCACACGAACAAAAGAATGAAAAGCCCTTTTGGGATGTGTGTGTTTGGGTGACGATTTTATTCAGTTTAAGAGAAACCTTTATCTAAGTCTTAAACCAGTTAATCGACACTCGTGTTAACCACGTCAGTGAACAAGATGTGGTCATTCCATGTCCCTCGTCCAGCTCCTCTGTGTTCGTTGTCGATTCCCTCCAATGTCATACCTTTCCACTCCCGTAATGAATTCATATCCACCCTACGGTACACTTCCTCTAGATCCATCAACGTGGCAGACATTTCCTCCACAAATTTCCTAAATTTTCGATCGATCGATGGTCACTCGACTGAAACATCCAGACTGCTCTCAAACTTTACTATTCTTTTTGTTTTAAATTTCTTTTCCCTAGAATACTGTTCCCAATCCTGAGGTCGCCATGGGTTTTCCCTGGGGTTGCCAAGACCTTTTGTATACTAATTTTTTTGTTACAAAAAGATAATGGTAATGTAAAGTTATAACATACTCTTTTATAACCTTACATTGCCTTTCTTACAAATATATTTATCATACTTGTCCCCCTACTTTCTACAGTCAACAACGAGTTAATTATATTAGCACATATACGAATAGATTAGGGGGGTCGCGATCATATCATGAGGATCATATTGGGGGTCGCCTGAAAACAAGCTCGGGAAACTCTGGTCTTGAAGGTAGAAATTGGCTATCTTCTTAAAAAAAAAACACCATTCTGACGTTGATATCAGCAGTTTGCAAATACAGATAGAGATGGGAAAGAGTGAGACATGGAGTGAGAGGGGAGAGAAGAGACAGGAAGAGAGAGGGAGAGAGAGGGGGAGAGAGAGAGAGAGAGAGAGAGAGAGACAGAGAGAGAGAAAGAGAGAGCTATTACTAGTCCATTAGCCAAATTCGGTATCATTTCTGACCCCTGTGATCAGGATCACAATCTGTCAGCAGGCTGGCAACCCAACCCAGCCCGGCCCGACCCAACGCAACCCGACCAGGGCCTCCCACCCTCACCCAAGGGCGCTCCGCTTGTTCGACGTCCCATCAGGCCGTCAGGCAACCCCCTCATCAATGGGGAGAAGCTATCGGCCCATCACCGGGAACAGTAAAGAGGCCGGGGAACATTACCAAAACAAACAAGAAGGGCACATAAACATCATCGCCTTCAGGTCCGTGGTCGAAGATGTCTACTCTGGCGTTACGAACTCCACACGATTCTATTCATCTGCCGAGGTGGACAACAGACGCAGATGAATTGCGGCTGTTCAAGCGAAGATTTAACCAAGAAATGATTTAAATAAATCGTCAGCCACTTGCGCTCTCCACAATACTCCACGACATAATGCGCTTGTGGCGTAACAGGAAGCGTGCTGGTCTCGCATTAGCTCAGTTGTGGGTTCGAATCCCGCACTTCTCTCCCTAGCAGTGACTGATACCTGCCCCCAAGAGTCCAAGCGCATAAGGCAAAGGAAAGGCTTCGGCCGCAGGTATTCAGCGCCTCCTGGCGTAGACTCCTCACTTTTTTTTCTAGAAATGTTCTAACATCAGGAGATGTCTGCAAGTGAAGATGAGCTGCCCTCCCACAAGACAAACACCTTGCAAGAATATATCAGTAATTTTGTGTGTGTGCGTGCATGTGTGTGCGTGTATGTGTGTGCGTGCATGTGTGCGTGCGTGCGTGTGTGTGCGCGCGTGCGTGTGTGTGTGTGTGTGTGTGTGTGTGTGTGTGTGTGTGTGTGTGTGTGTGTATGCGTGCATGTGTGTATGCGTGCATGTGTGTGTGTGTATGCGTGCATGTGTGTGTGTATGCGTGCATGTATGTGCGTGTATATGTGTGTGCGTGCGTGTGTGTGTGTGTGTGTGTGTGTGTGTGTGTGTGTGTGTGTGTGTGTGTGTGAGTGTGTGTGTTTGTAGTCTAAGGTGAGGGAGGACAGGAAATGTTAATATCATCCGCTTTTGATTAACAAAATCCAAGTTCGAACATCAAACACCAACCAGCAGTTCGGGACTTTTGTCCATGACTGTGCAAAGCAGAACACGGGGCTGAACAACATCGCCTGAACTCTGGAATCGTTCAATAAACGCTCTTGTGGGTCCATCTAGCACAGTTGAAGTTTATGACTCAGTTAAGACGGACACTTCTGCTACGTACTGCAACAGCGCTCAATAAATTAACTTGTGTAGGCCTCATGGTCTCTTGCAATGTCCTTCATTCTCGTGTTCTTATGTTATTTTCTTATCTATGTCAGCGTTTCTCAACCACAAAGGTTCCGCAAAAGGTCCCTAAGGGTTCCGCGAGAACAAGTGAGATAAGCTAATGAACTTTTGATTTATTTAATTTCATATACGTAATATAATTAAACACGCACGACATATTCTTGGTTATTGTAATAATGTAATATAGACATCATCCTATCTAGCCTGTTATTACGATGATTTTTTTCTTTCTTTCTTTTTTTTTTGCGCAGGGGTTCCTTGAGACATGAAATTTATTTTAAAGGTTACGCGAGGATAAAAAGGTTGAGAAACGCTGATCTATGTACTTTATGTGGATGTATTCGTCATTCTGTATGTGAATAAGACCATGAGGTCTTCTCTGAGGTATAATCTTCCATTATGTTGCCCAAATGGATTAAATAGATTACATCTAAGATACAAGTGGAGGAGCACATTTTGGTTAATCAATAAAGGAGTTTTACAACATTTAACATACTGGTAGGCGCAGCACATTTGATTTAAATACGAAAGTTTCACCGAAAAAATAAATGGATAAAAAATAAGATAGAATACAAACTACATATGAAATATGGTAAACATTACTCACATAAAAACACGTTAAAGTCAGGCTGATGAAATTAATGTTCACTTCAGTCTAAGTACATGCACGCACGCACACACACACACACACACACACACACACACACACACACACACGGTAATAGACATTTGGAACAAGTTAGATGAGAAAGTGGTGTGTGCAAAAACAATACATGAATTTAAAAACAGTCTAGA
>NC_134801.1:21433342-21440842 GCF_046742065.1 Oratosquilla oratoria
GAGAGGGAAGGGGAAGGGAGGGGGAGGGAGGGGGTGATGAGGCAGGGTCACGGGTTAAGGGAGATAACCTCGGATGGCAAAGGGTCAGGATATATGACGTCTAAAATACCAAAATCAGCGAAGCTCGCTCGAGGAGGTTATCTTAAAACAAATACACAAAATTGCGCAAAAAAGTATGGTCATGCGCGCGCGAAGATGAACGCACGCAAACACGTACACTGCATACATATATACATACATCCGTGCTTGCGCAGGTTCGAGTCCTTGGCTGCACCACGTTTCAGTTTCTGCATGTATGCCTCCTTGAGTTTCTCGATGTTGATGGCTTAGAATTAAAGTGAATGGTGGTTGATAAATACATACATACATATACATATACGTATATATATATATATATATATATGTATATGTATATATATATATATATATATATATGAGCATTGAGTTGTAACCAAATACTTCCAGAGATCACCATCTGCTCCTACTGCCATGCACCATTGCTGGAGGACTTTTGGTTGTTAGTTGGAAGAATGAAGTTATTGTTAATGGGTGATAGAGAAGATTGGCAGTGAGTGAACAAATTTGTAAGTCTCAGTCACTTCCACACTCTCGACATTAAGTCCCAGGCGAGAGTCAAACGCAGGGGGCAACAATTGGTGGTGAGATCAGCAGCTTCTTTTTTCTCTCTCCCTCTACATATATATATATATATATATATATATATATATATATATATATGTATATATATATATATATATATACTGTATATATATATATATATAATGTATACATATATATACATATATACATATATATATATATATATATATATATATATATATATACACGAGTATGTATACACTCTTGTAGACAGATGAAGGTTTCGAATCCCGCTTAGAGTTCCTTCCTCCCTCTTCGGTAGGACGTTAAAAGCGATCATCATTCTTTTATAAATGGAAATTGGACTTCACCCATAAAAGAATCCTGCGTGTATCTGGTCCGTAGGGGTGCACACTGACGTCACGAAAATACTTACAACATATAACTTATGCAGGCAATATTCGATAAGGGGTTTAAATGCAGTACTATTTTGAATATTTTATCATTCGGGCCACGAGACCATTTTTCATGTCTTATCTTACTCGCAAAATCTATCATTTCCGCCCAAGAGAACCTCCGACTCCTAAAATAAACAAATAAATAAAAACCTGCTTGGGGTGGAGGTGAACGAACAAACAAACAATAAATATAACCATCCGTCAATATATCACCCAGGCTTGACTATTATACGACATAAATTACACGCGAAGGAAACTCCCCCACCCCACCCCCCATACAGAAAGCCAGTTCACACACTACATTATACAAAATGTCGAAACGTTCTTATAAGTACTCATAATATAAACAACGCTGGGAAAACCCACCCTGCATATATCTCAGCCAATAAATAATTCAAGATCTTTCGCGACACCCTTATGGACCCGACTCCCACAGCGTTCTTTTGGAACTAGAGTATATTCGCTGGAAAAAAGTTGATCAATTCTAACTTCCACTATCCCTCTTTTCTATTTTCCTCTTTGGTTTTTTTCTATCACCTCTGACTCCACTTTTTATATCTAAAAGAACAGAAGCCCTGGTTATTGACATCAGAATACAATACAAAACAACTGCTTAAGTTGGTGTATCCTTGCCCAACACTATGCTTGCATCCAACGTAGCTCAAGATGGTGTTGGTGAATCCTTGCCCAATCCTACGCTTGCATCCAACGTAGCTCGAGATGGTGTTGGTGAATCTTTGCCCAATCTTATGCTTGTATCCAACGTAGCTCGAGATGGTGTTGGTGAATCCTTGCCCAACCTTATATTTGCATCCAACGTAGCTCGAGATGGTGTTGGTGAATCGTTGTCAAACCCTATGCTTGCATGCAATGTAGCTCGAGATGGTGTTGGTGAATCCTTGCCCAACCTTATGCTTGTATCCAATGTAGCTCGAGATGGTGTTGGTGAATCCTTGCCCAACCTTATACTTGCATCCAACGTAGCTCGAGGTGTTGGTGAATCCTTGCCCAACCTTATGCTTGCATCCAATGTAGCTCGAGATGGTGTTGATGAATCCTTGCCCAACCCTACGCTTGCATCCAACGTAGCTCGAGATGGTGTTGGTGAATCCTTGTCCAACCTTATGCTTGCATCCAACGAGGCTCGAGATGGTGTTGGTGAATCCTTGTCCAACCCTAAGCTTGCATCCAATGTAGCTCGAGATGGTGTTGGTGAATCCTTGTCCAACCCTATGCTTGCATCCAACGTAACAAGCTACATAAATGTCAACTCAAACATTTTCTAGATCTGGCGATGCTCACCTGACAGTCTGTACCTTGCACGACTCCAAAACGGAGGTCTCGCAGATATTGTTAATTAATACATTTATATTTTGTGTCGTAAAGGTTTTATTTACTCCCAAACAATACATTGGGAGGCCACGAGCCAAGTTCCAAGTGGTTCCTTTCTATGCCCACAGCATCTCATTAGTCTCTTCTAAGTCTCGAGAATACAGATCCTCAGGTTCGAGTCCCAGCAGGGATGATAATTTATTCAAACTGTCTAAAGGGAAGTCTTCATCCAATCTTTCGCTCAGAATTCCTCATCGAAAGATTCCAGAAATGAAACTCCTACTTCCGCTCTCTAGAATGCTATCACTATTATCACTATTACTGCAGGGAATGGGAGGGAGGGTCATCAGCTGAATAAAATCGTCTGGAAACTGCCAAAACATGGTTTAAAAAACCCTAAGCCAACCCCTTGGCTGAGGAGTAGATTCTCATTAAATTAATAAAATCACCCGGCGGCAGACAGAATATAGTAACATCACTTACACTCCTGGCTCCCGGCAGCCGATTTTATTCAGCCAGAGGGCGGTGCTCCGTGCTGAGGAGGTTAACTCGCCCTCTACTGGTGCTTTAAATAAACACAATATTCATTTCTATTCCGCATACCTGCATGTAATATGTCAAGACTTCCACGCCTTTCCTTCCCACCCACTTGGGCGCCCTCCTCCCCGCCTCCCGATCCTCCTCTTCCTCCCTATCCTCCTCCTCCTCTCCTCCTCCAAGTTCATGCTCGCATGTCTACACCTACATCTCCCTTTCCTCCTCCTCCTCACTCTTCATCTCCTTAATGATTATCATCATGATCATGATCATCATCATTATTAACAACATCTCCTCCCCCTTCTCGTTCTTCTTCCCTTGTTTTACTCCGCTTTGTCTTTTTCTCCTTCCATTTTCTCCTCGTCCTCTCCCTCCATCCATTTTCACCGTCGATCAACTTCCTCACTTTTCTTCTTTTCCTCTTCTTTTATTCTACGTCTTATTTTCCTTTTCCTTCTTCCCCCTACTCTCCGTTTTCTTTTTACTTTTCACGTTGATTTCATGGAGCGTCTCTTTGTCCTCTTCCTCCTCCTCCTCCTCTTCTTTTCTAATACTCACCATTAAATCAATAATAAATCTCACCCTCACCTTTATCATCAACGTCTCCTTTTTGGCTGACTCTTCTTCTTTCTCCTCCTCCTCCTCATCTTCGCTGTTATCATACTAGTCATCATTATGATCATATTCACCACCAGTTCCACCTGCCTCTCCCTCCACATCCTCATTCTCCTTATCATCTTATTATCAGTACCATCATGTTGATCAGAAACAGAACCATCATCGTCTAGATCCAAACGAGTCCCTCTGTCCTTTCTGTAAGAAGTCTCGTCCTTATTTGAACAAATCGTCTGACATTAGCCACAGAAGAAAAAAAAAAGTGTATCGCATCGCGGGGATTAAAAACCACAGAACAGGAACACCGGCGACAACAATAATTATGAGCTTGCAAGTTGTTCACGGTATCATTTTAGCCCGGGCGTGACTCGTTCACAAAAACGACAACAACAACAACAGCAACTGGTACTGACGTGATCCTGGTTGACGCTCCAGGGCGAATTCTACCTGAGGGAGACTCATCTCATGATGAGGTCTTCCCGGCCACAGAAGAAAAAGACCCAACAGCCTTGGGTGACCCATGCACAATAAAATATTATACACAATACAACGAGTATGACAACCATTCTTAAACACCGCAAACCCAACACATCTCTAGACATCCACGCTATAGTCCGCTACTCTACAAGTGCTTGTGAAATGTCGGCGGTAATTCCATCCTCAAATTCTCATCTTGCACTACTATACTCTGACACTAAGTAGTTCTTCTATCTAGACGTAGGATTTCTAATTTTCATCCTGCACTACTATACTCTGACATTATGTAGTTCTTCAATCTAGACGTAGGATTTCTAACTTTCATCCTGCACTACTATTCTCTGACACTATGTAGTTCTATCTAAGCGTAGGATTTCTAATTTTCATCCTGTACTACTATACTCTGACACTATGTAGTTCTTCTATCTAGACGTAGGATTTCTAATTTTCATCCTGCACTACTATACTCTGACACTATGTAGTTCTTCTATCTAGACGCAGGATTTCTAGTTTACATCGGCACTACTATACTCTGACGCTATGTAGTTCTTCTATCTAGACGCAGGATTTCTAATTTTCATCCTGCACTACTATACTCTGACACTATGTAGTTCTTCTATCTAGACGTAGGATTTCTAATTTTCATCCTGTACTTTGACACTATGTGTTCTTCTATCTAGACGTAGGATTTCTAATTTTCATCCTGCACTACTATACTCTGACACTATGTAGTTCTTCTATCTAGACGTAGGATTTTTAATTTTCATCCTGCACTACTATACTCTGACATTATGTAGTTCTTCTACCTAGGCGCAAGATTTCTAATTTTCATCCTGCACTGCTATACTCTGACATTATGTAGTTCTTCTATCTTGACGCAGGATTTCTAATTTTCATCCTGCACTACTATACTCTGACATTATGTAGTTTTTCTATCTAGGCGTAGGATTTCTAATTTTCGTCCTGCACTACTATACTGTGACACTAGGTGTTCTTCTACCCCGGCGTAGGATTTCTACTACAATCCTCAGATGTCATGGAACAGATACTTGTTATAATTAGAAACGAGCAGCGTGGAAAACAGAAAGAAAAATAACGGTAGTACTTACGTTCAGCCCATCACGTCTACGCTAATCACCATCCAAGAGAAGACACAAACTTACCTGAGGGACAAAAATGAGAATTAATACTAATACCAATACAGACCACAGGCCCCGTCCCTTCATATAAGGGTAGCACCCGATTCAAATCACACACACGTTTAACCAATACATAATGGATAAAAAATATTAGAAAAGAAATAACAAGTATATGAATAAATACATAAGTAATCTATATATAAAATTTCGTAATGTCTTAGTCCGTCATACCTTCATAGACTACAATCAGTCTTAGGATTGTAAATTGCCAAGGTTGGTGTACAATATAGTACAGTATATTACAAGAACTCGCCCACTCTCTCTCTCTCTCTCTCTCTCTCACACACACACACACACACACACAGAGCGAACATATACACATTATTGACTGAACTCGCCGACCGAACTCGCTGACTGAACTCATCGATCGAACTCATCGACTGAACTCGCTGACTAAGTCATCGATCGAACTCATCGACCGAACTCGCTGACTGAACTCATCGATCGAACTCATCGACTGAACTCGCTGACTGAAGTCATCGACCGAACTCGCCCTAAATCTTCACTGCAACCGCCACTTATTATTCCATACTGTATTACTGTACCATTATAGAGGATAGGAATGATTGCTAACAAACACGAAAACAAAATAATATAATGGAGACAAATTGGTTATTGCCATGGTTGGTTATAGGGAATAACTAAAAGTTATCAAATACACAGTGCGGCATGTAAGTGGAGGATATCAGATCTCGCAAAAGCTGAATAACCAAGGTGTTTCCACAAGTCCTCATGTAAATGAAGTTGGTGTCATTTCTGACGGCACAGGTAGCCAAATCGTATTTTCAGCCGGAATCAAATGTCAGTGATACAAAATCCTCCAAATGTGACATAAATCTAAGATGGTACGGGGAGAAAAGAATGCTGTCATTGTGTTTCCCATGCGAGTCATACACGGCGACAAAGCGGGACTGAGTGGTGTGACTAGGAATCCTGCTCTTTGTATGTTCACTTTACGAGAAGTCAAAGAATAAGATCTTGAAGGAGAACTCCAACCAGAACCTAAAGATAGGGTCATTAAATGTGCGTGGTTGTGGCACAGATGAGTATAAAAGGGAATAGATAGGTAGTATGTTTGTGAGAAAGAAGATGGATGTGTCAGCGTTAAGTCAAACTAAGCTGATATGAAGGGGCGATTTCGAATTTGGGAGGGTGGTGGGGAAAGTTTCGTTAATATTCCATCTATCGGTTCAGGTCCTCTAGCACTGAATTCCTTAACAATCACACCTTTCCCATAACCACTGCACGCATTCATTTAAACCGGAGGATCTCAAACTAGGAGGCGTTCCGCTCGCCCCCAGTTGTGAGGAGGTTACAAGGGGGTCGCGAGGTCATCTGCTCAGAAATCATTGTTCAATAACAATAATAAAATAATTCCAAGAACAAATATCTCCCGTTACATACGTACAAAGTATACTTCTATCAGTCACCACAACCTGTTTTCTATATAATATATAATATTTAATTTCATATGAATATAAAAAGCCGGGGGAGGGGAGCTGCATGTCGGCTGGAAGCAAAAAGGGGGCATCACAAGATAGTTTGCAAACCACCGATTTAAATAGTCGTAGATCTAAAGAGCTACCTGCTACTTTCATTTTTCTTATTGCAAGGACCGTATGTTCTTACTAAAATCCATATCTCCCATTTTAATTTCACCTTTGCCCAATCTATCCTTAAATACACTTCCTCCCACTCAAACATACACTCATTTATCTCATTAGTGTCACCGTTCACCTCCCTCGTCCCCTCTTCACTCCTGACACTATCCACTACGCTCTCAACTCTAACCATTCTCTTTCAGTTTTGATTCATTCAACGCTATCACATCTCTCTTCTTAGAAATATGCAACCAACCTCTTCCGTTTTACTCTCATCTGAACTACATCCACGTATATTTATTGACCCAAGTTAGAATCCTCCTCCTAGACTTTCACAGGCCTTTACTTTTCACAGCAATTTATATATATATATATATATATATATATATATATATATATATATATATATAATATGCATGAGAAATCACATAAAACTCGTGATTCTAAATATGCGGAAAAAACCACCAAGGAAAAAGATAAACTGATGACCAAGCGCTTTCGTCTATTCCGACATCCTCAGGGTACCTAATGATGTCTGAATAGACGAAAGCGCTTGGAAATCAGTTTATCTTTTTCCTTGGTGGTTTTTCCGTATATATATATAATGACAGGATCAATGCTCACTCCGTTCCACTGAGTCGCCTTCTACACTGACTACAAAGGGACTTAATACTACATTAA
>NC_134801.1:21443342-21458342 GCF_046742065.1 Oratosquilla oratoria
TAAATATATATATATATATATAATATATAAATATACATATAAATAAATATATATATATATATTACAAAGGATTACAAAGGCGGAGCATACCGACAGGAGACCTTTTGATCCATAACTAGGTCGGATGCGAAAAAAAATCATATTAATAATAAAATAATATAAAAACTATGATAATTTAAATAGCATATAAAATACATAAATAAATGCATTTTTATATTTAAATAATTATCAAACAGGTAAATAGTAAATAATAATAAATTGACATATAACTAATAATAAATCAAAATCAGACAGAAAATGATAACAAAACAAAAACAAATAATATAAGATAAATTAAAATCATTACAGCATCTTACTTAGGTATTTATCTAAAGGATTCTTAAAGTTTCGAACTGAACTACATTGCACTACCTGTGCAGGAAGTTTATTCCATTCATTAACTACACGGTTGGCAAAGTTGTTTCTACTCACTTCCAAATAGCATCTATTTCCGGACAGTTTGAGACCATATTTCTTGTCTGATTCTCATTCAATGTAAAAATTTGGTCACTTTTGATGTTGTCAATTCCCTTTAGAATTTTAAAGACCTGTAACAAGTCACCTCTGAGTCTACGCTTTTTTAGGGAAAACAGATTCATATTTTTTAGTCGATTTTCGTATGATTTATTTTTGATATTTGGAATCAGTTTTGTGGCTCGCCGTTGTACTTTTTCCAGTCTGTCAATGTCTATATATATATATATATATATATATATATATATATATATATATATATATATAATATATATATATATATATATATATATATATATATATATATATTTCTTTATTTAAATATTATTTTGCATAAAAGAATGCTGCGATCCTCAGGTCCGTAGAGGTGTCACAAAAATCCACATTGCTTCCAAGACCACCTATGCCCTATTGTTCGGACAGCATGTGCTAATTATAATACCAACTACAACAAAAATAATAATGATAATAATGATAATAATGATATAAAAATAATAATAATAATATTATTATTATTATTAATAACAATAATAATAATATTTGCAATAATGTTCATGATCATGATATAATAATAATAATAATAATAATAATAATAATAATAATAATAATGATGGTAATGATATAAAAATAAAAATAATCTTATTATTATTATCATTATCATTATCACCATTATTACAATCATTATTACTATAAAACGGGCTCTGAGCCTGAAAAAAGAACGGAAGTGGAAGGAAGGTGCGGCCATATGCCCAATTTTGAACATGAATCAAGCAAGTCGGCCTACGATTGCAAACTCGGACGAATTTATGTATTTTAAAAAGATCCTTTGTGACGTGAGTGGTCATACGCCAGGAGGAGCTCAACCGCCACGATTTCTTTCTATTAAGCACCGTCGCGGTCGAGACGTTTGTGCCGGGGACTCGAACACTTCCAGACCTCGACTCGATATCCCATTGACGCGAAGTCAGGGAAATTAAACTTCACAACTTCGTCTGATTTATCTTTGCAATCACGATTCAACTTAGCTCCTTATACACACACGCACTAAAAAAGAAAGAAAAAAAAAAAAAAAAAAAAAAAAAAAAAATTATATATAAATAAATATATAAATAAACTTTATATATATATATATATATATATACAGTATATCTCACTGGTCCAACTTCCGACCGAATAAAAGTTTCTCGTGTCCGTGGCATAAAAAAAAAAAAAAAAAAAAAAAAAAAAAAAAAACGTGATTCTTCTCTATCCGTGATTTCCTCCATGACGGCTGAAGCAGTCAGCGGTAATAAATAACCTCAAGGGAACAAAACGTATTAACCCCTCCCACTCAACTGCCATGTCACAATACAAGGTGGGTAAATAGAAAAAATAAATAAATAAATAAATAAATAAATAATATCACGACATCCGGCAACAAAGGCGGAGCCATCCTTGTGCATCTGATGGTAAAATACTTCACGTTCCCGGGATGGGATCAACAGAAAACGAGTCACTTTCATCTCGGTAAGAAGAGGAGGTGAAGGACCTGGAAGGAAGGGGGAAGGGGGCAAGGGTGAATGAGAGGATGAAGGAGGTGTGGGTGAACGTGTGGGTGAGGGGTCAGGTTATGGGTGAGAATAAGGTGTCACTAGATGGAAAAGGTCGAGGAACGATGGGAAAGGGGGAAGATGCTGGAATGATTATAATTTATTTTATATTATTTGTTTTTGTTTTGTTATCATTTGTCTGTTTGATTTTCATTTATTATTAGTTATATGTCAATTGATTATTATTTATTATTTACCTGTTTGTTTATTATCTAACTATACCTATGCATTTATTTATGTATTTAATTTGTTATTTACATTATTATAGTTTTTATTGATCAATTTATCATTATGATTTTTTTTTCGCATCCGACCTATATATGGACCAAAAGATCTCCTGTCGGCATGCTCCGCCTTTGTAATCCTTTGTAAGGGGGCAAGGGTGTGGGAAACGGGAAAGGGAATGGGGGGAAGGGGGACAAGTGTGTGTGTGGGGGGGGGAGACGAGGCCGACGCAGGGCAAGAGGCCCAGACCCTCCCTGCGAACGAGGACGCCTCTAGCGGGAGAATGCGAGGACGACCCGTGGAGGGGGAGGGGGGGGATAATTGATTTAATTGTGGGGCGCTTTGCCATTAACTACCCATCTAAGAGCTAGTTTTCCATGTAATTGACAAGTAGAAGACGCCTTTTGTTGTCTAATTGATTGTTCCCGGGCATAATTGGCAATAAGATAGGGAAGGAGACGGACTTAACCGGAGGCCCTGAGGGACCCCATGTACATCACAGACAAGCACAACAATAGAGCAATTAAGACAAACACCAACAAGGCACGGTCGGAGTTCCTCTTCAATGCAGAGAGACCTTACTCAGGATCTTCCTTTCTCCACCCTTCTTCCTCCTCCTCCTCCTACATCCCTCCTCCTCCTACACCCCTCCTCCTCCTCCTCCTACTCCTCCTTACTTTAAATGTTGATCTCTTGTGTTCCAGCTCCGATAATTAAATACTTGATCCCTCAAGCTTGCCACGACAATGGGGTGTAAAATACTCCAGGTGACCTTATACGAGAGATGGTTTGTCATGTGAATAGTCCCTACTCAGCGACTGTCGTCGTCCATCGTGGTTAAGTTAAAGTATGTATCAAACTATCTCGAACAAAACTGAATAAAGAAATGCAAAGGAGGAAAAAATTACACGTATAAGTATTAGGTCGCTTATTCACGTGCGCCCACCCGCGCGCGCACACACACACACACACACGCGCGCGCGTGCGCGCGCAAACACGTCATTCAAGATCATGGTGAATCACACACATACACGCAGGCACACATGCACGCACACACACACACACACACACACACATAAACACGTCATCCAAGATCATGGTGAATTACACACATACACACACGCATACACACACATACACACACACATACACACAAACACACACACACACATACACACGCAAACACATAATCCAAGATCATGGTGAATCACACACATACACACACGCACACACACGTACACACACACACACACACGTCATCCAAGATCATGGTGAATCATACATATACACACGCGCGCGCACACACACACACACACACACACACACGTCATCCAAGATCATGGTGAATCATACACATAAACACACACACGCACGAACAAACGCCCGTATGCACACATAATGGGAAGACGGGGTCTAAGAGGGTAAATCTTATATTATATACTACAATTAAATACAAATATATAGACGGCTTATGAGCATCACTAATACTAGAGGCCCGTAATATTTTGAACAAGGTGATATTTTGAGTATATTTACCTAGTTGTATTTTACGAGAAGGGGAGCTATGCTCGTGGTCTCCCGCCTTTGTATTTCGCAGTGTCTAGTTTGCGCTTAAATTCGTAAATGGTTTTTGCACACACTAATGTTTCGTCCAGTTTGTTACAAGTGTCCACCACTCTGTGTGTGTGTGTGTGTGTGTGTGTGTGTGTGTGTGTGTGTGTGTGTGTGTGTGTGTGTGTGCGCGCGCGCATGGTTACAGTTCTGCCCAGAGATCGATCTACATATTGAATAAGAACTCTCATCCAGGAGGGTAATATTTACCGATCACGAGCCCAGCACGTAATCTAAGATCACAGTGAGTCGCACAACCAAACAAAAGGAAAATTAATATTTCATACAATAAACTAAGCAAAGCACTTTCGTACACTGTATCACTTGTTGAGGCGTACATAAACCTATTTTCAATAGCTTCATTAAAAATATTCAATATTATTATCTTGTGATTGGCTCAATAATATTTGCAATCTCATTCATCTGCTTCAGTATTCCCTTATCTATTTTCATAATCTTTTCACTCTATACTACTATCTTATTTTACCCTTATATGAGCACAGTATACATATCTGTAACTATGCATGCATGCAGTACGCATGTGTATAAATGTACATAAATATGTATACGTGCATACATACTGTACATACATATTATTATAATATATATATATATATATATATATATATATATATATATAACGTAGAGATAGATGGAATAACACATGAGACTGGGAATCAATCAACATGTAACTTTTCTGGTAAACTATATACATATATATATATATATATATATATATATATATAATTATTATATATGCTAATAAGAACACGGGTACGTGTGTTTACTTATGTAAAGTAGACCACTTGGAAAAAAGAAACTAACGAAGCAGAGCGCTTTCGTATATTACATCTTCAGTGCAACAAATACATAGTAATAGAAATGCATAGATATTATATACATGAAAAAAGGAACAAGGACATTTTGAATAAGGGTAGCGGACAATTACCCCCTGGAGGGCGGAAGGTCAATGTCGACTGTGACCTGATATCGCCCCACCATCATTGACATTGACCTTCCGCTCTCCAGGGGGTATTTGTCCGCTACCCGTATTCAAACTGTCCTTGTTCCTTTTTTCATGTATATAATATCTATGCAGTTCTATTACTATGTACTTGTTCCACTTAAGATATAATATACGAAAGCGCTCTGCTTCGTTAGTTTCTTTTTTCAAAGTGGTCTACTTTGCATATATATATATATATATATATATATATATATATATATATATATATAATGGGCACACACACACACATCTATATACGTCATCTATTGGCTTGTCCTCCCTGCAAGTAGTAGCAATTACCATTTCCACACTGTTAAAAGATCAGTATCTAAAGATCCAATAGCAAATTGTGACCGGTACCCACTTCCCCGTCGCATGGGTAGTCCTTCTCACGGCAGAAGAAAAGTGCATTATGGGTAATTGCTTCATCTGACCCTCTGGCTTGCACATTCCCAAAGGGACAACTACACACACACACACACACACTCATATATATATATATATATATATATATATATATATATATATATGCTGGTACATTGTGACAAGTTGATGAAGGTGGAAAAAGAAGTCACGGGTCAAGTTCCGTGTTTCTGAGTTTATTCCTCTGAAAAAGCATAGAGCGAAACCGGTCAAGAATAAAATAAAAAACTCGGAACCAGACCCAGACTTCTTTTTCCACCTTCATCATATACATACATACATATATATGTGTATATATATATATGTATATATATATATATATATATATACATATACTTTAACGTGTCAAACGCTCAATTGTTGAGAGTACAGAGCAAGGAGGAACCGGGTTCCACTTCCCTTATTTTGTGACTTACCAAACCATGGACCAAATGGTCTTCTTCATGCCTAGCAGACGCTGTTAACTGTTACAGCATCGTTGTCCCTGCCTCCACCTCACCGCCCCTCATCTTCACACACCAAATGACACTTTACCCCATAAATAGTTCATCCTCATAACCCAGAACTTCCAGACCCACCCCCTCACTTATGGGCTCAAAGCCCGCGGGAGTGATACTTTATTCATTCATTCATAAAAAAAAAAAAAAAAAAAAAAAAAAAAAAAAAAAAAAAAAAAAAAAAAAAAAAAAAAAAAAAAAAAAAAAAAAAATCCTGATCCCCCCACCCCACCCGCTACCTTGACCCCCTTCCCCGTCCATGTGTCGGACGCCACCGGGGCGGGACTGGGTTCCATGAATTTCCTGAAGAATACTCCCTCCCTCGTTCACCCCGGGTTCACTACTACAGGTCTTCGCTTGGTCTTCTTAGTGATCCTGATGCTTGATTAGATGGACATCACCATCGACTCAAAACTGATTCCAAATATCAAAAATAAATCATACGAAAATCGACTTAAGCACATGAATCTGTTTTCCCTAAAAAAGCGTAGACTCAGAGGTGACTTGATACAGGTCTTTAAGATTTTAAAGGGAATTGACAACATCAAAAGTGACCAAATTTTCACATTGAATGAGAATCAGACAAGAAACAATGGTCTCAAACTGTCCGGAAATAGATTCAATTTGGAAGTAGGTAGAAACAACTTTGCCAACCGTGTAGTTAATGAATGGAATAAACTTCCTGCACAGGTAGTGCAATGTAGTTCAGTTCGAAGCTTTAAGAATCATTTAGATAAATACCTAAGTAAGATGCTGTAATTATTATAATTTATGTTATATTATTTGTTTTTGTTTTGTTATAATTTGTCTGTCTGATTTTCATTTATTATTAGTTATATGTCAATTTATTATCATTTACTATTTACCTGTTTATGTACCTATGCATTTATTTATGTATTTTATTTGTTATTTACATTATTATAGTTTTTATTTATTATTAATATGATTTTTTTTTTTCATCCGACCTAGATATGGATCAAAAGGTCTCCTGTCGGCATGCTCCGCCTTTGTAATCCTTTGACTCAACCACCCACACAACCACAACCACCACCTTCTCCAACAGCATCACCACCACATCTAATACCCCCAATACCATCACCCCCGTCCCATGACTACCATCACCACGACAACCACCATCAACACCACCTTCATCATTCATCACCATCATCACAGATAAAACCACAGAAGAAAAACACATAGTTGGTGTGATAACATCGTTCATTTTTTTTAAATCAGGCAAGTAGTACAGATATAAAGGTACGAATCTTCAATACAAACTCAGTTTTTCTCCTGCCTCTTTTGGCACATATTTACCCAACAGTGATTACAGTGACCTTATGTGTGTATATATATATATATATATATATATATATATATATATATATATATATATATATATATATATATATATATCCTATCCGAGAGTTGACACCTTGACGTGGTGGATAGGCTTCAGAATCTTAATGATTACAAAAGCTATGTCGATAGAGAGGAAATCTCTGCAGGGTCACCCATATCGAACAGGTTTTGTATGAAAGATCAGACAAAGAGCAGCTCACACAGTCGCAGGACCCACTGCTAACTGGCACGTCCCTGATGGCGAACAGGGAAATTCCTCATATGTATATGGGGTACCGTCTATACACACACACACACACACACACACACACGAGTATATATTTGTGTATTTGGAAAGCAGGTTTTCCTGTCAACATATCTGGTTGAAGAATACAGCTGTTTCTGCATTAATGATCTTCTTACTGAGGTTTTCTACCTTTCTAATTGCAGACTTCTGCGTAGAATTCAACCCTGAGATTCTTGTGACAAAAAGAAGAGGATCACAGATAGTGATCGAAATATCCAGATCTCTTTACTTTCGCCTATTCTTCTCCGAAAGTGGGTCATTAGTATTATATATATATATATATATATATATATATATATATATATATATATATATATATATATATAAGTTTAATAGGATCTCATGGTTTCACGCTGTGGTACCGAGTTCATGCCTCGCTCATGAAGTAAAAGCTTTCAATAATACTGGAATCCTTTCCCGCCCCGCTTGAGCAAGGAGACAGGTGTGTGATATAAAGTCACAGCATTACTCATAGATCAGACTACGAGCACAAGAGCTCTAAGCACCCATTATGGAAGGTAGCAGCTCCTGATCCAAGTCCAGAGTAAATCACACATTATGTGCACGCCCGGAGATGTGTACACGCATACACACATGTACACACATCCCAAACCCATATTACCATGTACACTATTCATGTGCCAGACTGACGTCTTGTGCTGAACTATCGCTTGCCTGGAAATGTCAGGACACTAACTGTGTATGAAACTGGAACCAGGAAGAGCGTAAGAGTCCGTGGCTTCTGTTGTTATGAATTATATTAGTAATGAGAGGTGGTTATCTGTGAGGAAGGGTCTTCCAACGCGATGGCAGGGACGGGAGTGGAGTGCCTGCGGCAAGCCACTTCCGATCTCTCGCCCTCTTCGACTCTCGCAGACTCTCCCAAAAAGTCTTCAAGAAACCAGAAAATAAACATACACATTGCTAACCTTTTCTTCTTTTGCTATACTTCGTGAACGCAATACTCTATTCTTCTGATGTGTGGCATAAATCTTTGCGCTGATATGATCTGTGGTATATAGGTTTGCACTAACGTGATGTGTGTTACGAAGATTTACCCTAGTGTAAACATAACATTACGCATTGGGAAACCTTCCGATGCATAAGTTTCCGCGCTGCGGGTCTCTCCCGAAGCAGGTAGGACCGAAGACCCTTCGTGAGGCTCCCAGGAAGCAGGGTCTCCTGATTAGCCGAGGGAGAGGAGCATTAGGATTCATGAATGCATTCGGGGCCGCGAGCTATTTACACAAAGAGACAGCCAGGAAACAAACAGCCTCGGCCTTCGGGATCCTCATGCATGAGGCAGAGAGGATTCAGCCATCGGATGCGCCACACGAAAGGGCTTACAACATCGTAAAGGTGTCACCCGTGAGTATTTCTATGCAATTTATCTGACAGGAGACAATTCATTCGAAAGGGGGACAATTTATGGTACAATTTATCTGCAAGAGGGACAACTTATCTGAATGGGAGGATGACACGTGTCGCGTTGTCTTCGTGCGACATCGGAATTGCAACAATTTCACGAAGTCACGGCAGTGCTGCTCATGCGAAGGCAATGTCGAAACCATTCTCTTGGGCGACAACGAAAAATTTTAATTCTTTGGCTATAAACTGTGCTTCTGTGGCCGGGGACCATACTGCACCGAAGAATCAAAGACATGGGAAAGTATTGCTGGAAGAGTGTAAATGATTCTCCAATAATAATAAAAAAAAAAATATTTTCACATACTGGCCGCACACAGTACATGCAGCCCGTACGAGGGGAATCGAACCGAGGTGTTTGTACTTTCGGGGTGAAATCAAAGACCAACGTGCCACGGCTAAAGGCCACCATTCATAACACCGTGAGCACAAATGAGCACAATACCGTTATTTGTTGTTCGCTCAGTTTCACAATGCGTTCGCAGGAAATATCGATACCCAGGATTTCTGCAAATAAGTGCGGCCGCGCACACGCGCACACACACACACACACGCGCGCGCACACACACACACACACACATGCATACACAAAGTATGATAAACGTAGAATATGAGGTAGGATCCCACGTGTGTAATTCCTTTCCTGTATGATTTAATTAGGTAAATATACCCATACACCCACGCGTGTGATATTATATATATATATATATATATATGTTGAAATATGTAAGACAGATGAGTGGATGGGTGGTGAGATAAACACAGGGAACCGTTAGGGATTTATTCTGACGTTTCGTCCTTACCAGGACTTCTTCAGAGTAGTCTGAAGAAGTCCTGGTAAGGACGAAACGTCAGAATAAATCCCTAACGGTTCCCTGCGTTTATCTCACCACCCATCCACTCATATATATATACTAATGTGTAATATATACACCTATAACTGTAAATATGTTACCATGTTATGCCTATTCGCATATGGAAAGATATGTAAGAAAAGGTGTTCCCCCAAAGCACAAACTGTACAATCGCGAGAGACGGAGAGGGAGAGAAAGAAAAGAAGAGAGGAAGAGAGTCAGGAAGCAAGGGAAGAAGGAAAGAGAAAAAGAGAGACAAGGATCAAGGGAAAAGGGAGACAGAAAAAGAAAGGAAGAGAGACAGAGAGCAATGGAAGAGGGAGAGAAAGAGAAAAAGAGAGAGATGAAGGGAAGAGGGAGAGAGAAAAAGAGAGGAAGAGAGACAGAGAGCAAGGGAAGAGGGAGAAGGGGAGAGAGAGAGAGAGAGAGAGAGAGAGAGAGAGAGAGAGAGAGAGAGAGAGAGAGAGAGAGAGAGAGAGAGAGGGAGAGAGAGAGAGAACAAGTACGTGCTGCTCAATGACTCTATAGTTTAGGTCCAGTTATGGGCAAAATGCGAAGGCAAAACCTTATTAGGTTTCCTGGCGACTCTTTGGGGGGAAGGCCCCTGTACCGATTACCCTGGGCGAGTAGGATTGAAGTATTAAAATCATTACACATCAGGGAAGGAAGGTGGAAGGTGGAAGGAGGGTAGGAGGGGGCGGGAAGGAGAAAGGAGGGAAAGTTGGGTCACAGGAGAGAGAGTGTGTGTATGTGAGAGGTCTGGGTGCCATCAATGATATATCAGGCAGATTTAATGATGGGCTTAGAAGGACACTCAGTAGTTACCAACCGATAAGTGCGTTATTAAATGTATTAAGTATTAAATATTCCCCATTAATGGGTAGCTATTTTAAACCACCTTAGATTTGAGGACGACATTCTTATTCTTTTCGTTTCAGAAAGAGCAGAATATCCGTGCGATGTTCACAGTGATCTGAACAAGGAATGTGTCACAGTAGGTTTGAAGATAAGAGCAACATTGATATCTAAATCGAAAGCTTAAATTAAGCGAATACAATCAATTGTGACTCGAAGTCGTTGAAAGGTATAACGAATGAACTTACAAAGAAATAAAAAAACATAACACAACTGAGTGGAAAATGGTGAACGTAGTGACAATATGAGAGGTTCTCCCAGTCTACTTGTACAACGCAAAGCTCACAAAGTACCATGACAGCTCCGACCTACGGATGAGATTTTGATACTGTTGACGACAGCAATGGAGATGAAGCTAAGGCGAGCTCAAACAGAGGAGAAAGGAAAGACGCAGAGTGCGGGGTGATCTAATAGAGGTGTTCAAGTGGACCAAAGGCTTTAACACGGGTGATGCAAACAAGGTCATATCAAAACAACAGGGCAGGACTCGCAGTAATGGTTATAAACTGGACAAATTTAGATTTAAAAAGGAAATAGGCAAGAAATGGTTTACTAATAGGGTGGTCGACGAATGGAATAAACCTAGTAACCATGTAGTAAGCGCTGAAACTATCAGTTGTTTTAAGAAACGATTAGACAACTTTATGGATGGGGATGACAGGTGGTGATGGATACGGAGCTGCCTACTGAAGGCCTTATGGTCTCTTGTAGTCTCCTTCATTCTTACGTTCTTATGTTCTAATGATAGAGTAAAAAGTTGAAACGAGGGAAGAGGTCAACTTGGGCAAGAGAAAAAGAGTGAAAGATACTGTGGTGGTGATAAAAGAGTGGAAGTGGAACTGGTCAGAGGAATTAAAGCATTATCACACTGGGCTATTTTTCCTCCGACCTCCGATTAATCGGCGGTACCGCTCACCTCCAGAACCTTTTCCACCGTCAAATCATTGCGGCAAAATATTGTGTTTCCTCAACAAAAATACACAGAATGTCAGTTGACATTGAGGAAAATTATTTTCCTCCAGCATATCGGATTCCTTCCCGAAAGCTGCTGGCTACAGATCTGTTCCAACAATCAGAGGAAAAATTGCCCAGTGTGATAAGCCTTTACCCAGAGAGGAGGATAGGCGACGCGGCAAGTTTGTCCATGACTGGACGCCGCGAGATGGAGAGCGTGGGAGACAAATTCCAGACAGAAGGTGGAGAGACGAGCCAAAGATTTTTGTAATAATGTGGCAAAGGTTGAAACAGCCGTGCGATTTGTCTAATAATTCAGGGGAGAGCTACGTGTTCAACAGTGGACTACGAATGGATAAATGATTGACTGAAGGATCGAGAGAGGAGTAACATCAGGTTAATATAACTTCACTCAAGCTATTTACAGCGTGTCCGCAGAATGTGGATGAGGAGGAGTGGAATTTACAATTTATATATACATACACACATATACAGTATTCACTATAAGTATGCGGCCTCATGCTTATGACCAAAATAGGAAGGCATTTTCTGAAGTGAAATTATGTAGGCAGAATGTATCTGGCAACACCTGCTGTTACGTTGGGCCGACAGAGTGGAGCGTGAGGAAGAACCCAGCCAGTCGCTCCACGTCCCACAGTGACGTAGGAAAAACATTTACAAGCTCCCTCTCTTCGGGACCTTGTCTTTTTTCCGCACTAGATTTCTTCTTTTCCCTAGGGACTGTATACTTACCATGGCCCCTACAAAGTAATTAACTAAATATATAATTGCCCAAGCTATTGGATTAAAGACGGAAGGCCATGGAACTAAAGAAATAGGTGAAATGTTGAAGGGGGCCAAGTCCAAAGTCATGAGATAAATGTTGTGATTTCAGGAGTGAGGAGGGCTGGAGATACCATCTCAGAAACCTAGAATAGGGCGTCCTAAGAAGACTTTTCCAGTGGATTTGAATATCATAAAGCATACTTGCGAGTCAAATCCAGTAACAACAGCAAACTCTCTGAGGGAGAAGTCTTCTTAGGACTCCCTGCACCAGGCTACTGGGATGGTATCTCCAGCCCTCTTCCCTCCCTAAATCGCACCATGTATTTCTTGAAGTTGGACATGACCACCTTCAACATTTCACTGATTTCTTTAGTTCCATGGTCTGCCGTCTTTAGTTTAATGATTTGGGCATTTACATACTTAGTTAACTCCTTTGTAGGGGCCATGGTAACGATACAGACATAAGTAAATGAAGAAAACCAGTATGAAAAAAGGCAAGGTCCCAAAGAGTGTGGTTATCTGTGTATGCTCTTTCCACGGGAGTCTGGAAGCGACTGGCTGGGTTCTCCCTCACACTCCACTCTATTACCCCAACGTGACAGCAGGGGATTGCCAGATACATTCTATCTACATAATTTTCCTTTAGAAAATGCCTTCCTATTTTCGTTCGTTATAAGTATGTGGCCGCAAGGGGGTAGGGGCCGCATACTTTTGGCAAATATTGTGTGTGTGTATATAAATATATACATATATATATATATATATATATATATATATATATATACATTAGTGCATTTTTGAATATGTGTGCAGGACTCGAATGCTGAGTGATGTAAATTAAACTCTGAAGACATTTCCAACAAATATGGACCAATTCTACAAACATACAACTTCTGGGTAGCCTTAGCGTAAGCTCCAACCTAACGAAATTCTGTCGAATACGTCATCAATAACGTTCCAAAGAGAGTGCGTGAGAGGGCTGACAATGTCAAGAGGGATCAAGAGTAATTACCACGGTTCCTGCTACTGTAGACAACGGGACCTGACTCATGATATACCAAAAACTATGTAAACACATCCTTTGCTGTTGAGTACTTAATGTACCTCTTTGTACAATGGTTCCTTTGTATTATCAATAATAAATTTCTGAAAAAACATTAATACAACAACAGTGAAATATAAAGATATGAGACATGGGGCAGTACGAGAGTTCGCTATAGTTAATTCATATACAAATGAATACAATACATGCCAATGTGTGTGTGTGTGTGTGTGTGTGTGTGTGTGTATGTGTGTGATTCACCTTTGGTCTTTGGATCACGTGTTGGACTCGTGATCGACAGCTATTTCCCTCCCGTAAGAGAGTTCAGAGCTCGTATGACCGATCTATGGGTAATGCTATGACCTTACACGCACACACACACACAACTCCCCGCCCACGAGAGTTGGAGTAACGACTCGAAGCGCAGCGATACTGAAATAATTTCAGCCCTGGACAGGATTCGAACCAAGTACCGCCGTGTGTGTGTGTGTGTGTGTGTGTGTGTGTGTGTGTGTGTGTGTGTGTGTGTGTGCGTTCATGTGCGTGCACCTACATGTATCAACGCTTTTATTTTAAGCAAACATTCCATTCCTGTAAACGAATTACGGATGAGCTGTGGGCTTCTATGGAGCAAAACAAAGGACAGGCGAGCTTTGCGGTTGACAGCTGTCCCAGCCTAAGTGGAAGACAATAGGATTGTGTGGACGGTCGCACAGATCTCAACCGCAAGTCTCCGACCGCCGGCCACCCCGCCACTGACCCACAAGCGGCCACAGCCCCGCTTGGGTTCCCCTCCTCGCCCGAAGCCACAGGCCGGCCAATGAATCAAAATCCTGTGCCACCCACTTTACATAGTTTGTTCTGAGTAACGTCAGGGTGTTTCATTCGACTTAAGGAGAGGGAGGATGCGAAGGAGAGAGGAAGAGGGGTGGGAAGACAAAGGGAGAGAGAGAGAGAGAGAGAGAGAGAGAGAGAGAGAGAGAGAGAGAGAGAGAGAGAGAGAGCGAGCGAGTTAGGGAGAGAGGGCAGAGAAGGGGGTGCGGGTTTAGTATGTGGTTTACCTGTTTGAAACCGGTTTAGTATGTGGCCTACACTATTTGAATACGTCCTACCTCAGGAAAATTTTAAAACAAACAACAATACTTTAAAAATGTTTTCATTTAAACCTAACCTAACCTAACCCTAACCTGCAGAACTACCTACCTTGGTGCGTTCGATAGGTAGGCCACATACTGTACTATACCAGAGAAAAAAAATTGTAGGCCACATACTAAACCGGCACCGAGAGGGGTAGGCCAAGAGAAAAATTCACATAGAATGTAAATATATATATATATATATATATATATATATATATATAAAAAGAAACTAACGAAGCTGCACGCTTTCGTATATTACATCTTCAGTGCAACAAGTACTTGTTGTACTTGTTGCACTGAAGATGTAATATACGAAAGCGCTCTGCTTCGTTAGTTTCTTTTTCCAAGTGGTCTACTTTGCATATATATATATAAT
>NC_134801.1:21460842-21493342 GCF_046742065.1 Oratosquilla oratoria
GAGAGAGAGAAGGTAGCGGAAGTGAATAAAATATTTACCAGCCAACCAGGATAGAGAGATAGAGAACGTAGCGTAAGTGAATTAACATACTTACCAGTCAACCAGGATAGAGAGAGAGAGAGAGAGAGAGAGAGAGAGAGAGAGAGAGAGAGAGAGAAGGTAGCGGAAGTGAATAAACATATTTACCAGTCAACTAAGATAAAAGCAAAATTTTCTAACGGACTGAAAAGTTCGACACCGATCATACCCGAGGTGATGGACGAATGAACGCGAGTGATACTGACCGTTGGTATGCAAATCCAATAGACCCACCACCACCACCAACCACCAACCACCACACCCACAACCATTACCCCTATCACTTCCTTCTCCTCAAGCAACACAAAAGGTGTTATCACATTGAGCTATTTTTCCTTCGACTATTGGAGCAGATATGCTGCCCACAGACATTGGAAAGTAATCTGATATAATGGATGAAAATAATCTTCCTCCAGCAAACCAAATGAAATCTGCATTTGCCATAGTGATTTCACGACCATACCGCCGATTAATCGGAGGTTGGAGATAAAATACTCAGTGTGATAACTGGGTGCGAGACTTGGGAGTGCTAGTGAGTCCGGACCTTAAAACCCGGAAACTGCATTAGCGCCAGGAATAAAGCTAACAGAGCATTAGGTTTCATTGCTAGGACGGTTACGAATAGAAGTGCAGAGGTAATTATCAAACTCTATCTAGCGTTAGTTAGACCCATCCTTGACTGTGCGGTACAGTTTTGGTCTCAGTCTTATAGAATGGACATCAATTCATTAGAATCAGTACAGAGGAGAATGACCAAAATGATACATGGGCTCAGAAATTTACCTTACGAAGAGAGGCTTAGGGACCTTAACGTACAACCTCTGGAAAGACGTGCGAGGTGATCTAATAGAGGTGTTCAAGTGGATGAAGGGCTTCAACAAGGGTGATGCAGACAAGGTCATCATATTAAGACGACAGAGCAGGACTCACAGTAATGGTTTTAAATTGTACAAATTAAGCAATTAAGAAGGAAATGGGCAAGAATTGAAGACGTGCGGGGTGATATAATAGAGGTGTTCAAGTGAATGAAGGGCTTCAACAAGGGTGATGCAGACAAGGTCATTATATTAAGACAACAGAGCAGGACTCACAGTAATGGATTTAAATTTACAAATTAAGCAATTAAGATGGAAATAGACAAGAATTGGTTTACCAATAGAGTGGTGAGCGAATTGAATAGATTTAGTAACCATGTAGTGAGATCTGAAATTATCGGTTATTTTAAGAAAGGGTTAGATAACTTTATGGATGGGGATGATAGGTGGTAATGGACATGGAACTGCCTAGTTTAGGCCTTTTGGTCTCTTGCAGTCTCTTTAATTTTCATGTTCTTGTGTACCTATCATGATCAGGACTGAAATCACGACCATAATCATCAATACCACCAAACACCTTTTACCCCTTTCTCCTCAATTTCCTACTCTTCTTCTTCTTCGTTTTATTTCTTTCGTCCCTCCTCCTCCTCCTCCTCTTCCTCCTTCCTCCTCCCTGTCCAGCCATTCCATATCTCCCTACAGTTCAACTCTCCCCCAAAGGGTCAAAGTTAAAACATGTATAAATATACAGAACGACGAGACAAACCATGCATATTTATCAACACAAGACTTCCTTGCACATTCTATATATCGCACGAGATGATCACCCCCTGCCATATACAATAAAACCTAATACATATATTTGCTCTTATTCCTGGAAGGACCAGGAACGGGTGGACCTAACGGGCAGAGAAAACACACACACACACAAACGCATACACACGAACATGCGAACGAAAAAACGTAAAAACATAGTCTCCACGTCTTTTCTGAAGCCAAAACAAAGCAACGTAGCTCGCCTTACACAGAAAGTGGCACATTAACCTTACGATAACTTTCTTGCCAATAACCAGACTTTTCTTTGTCAGTAAAACTGCACCACTTGTGCAACAGTACCTACATTCGATAAAACGATGTTGTAGAAACGGAATTTCACTCGCAAAGAAATGTGAGCAGAGTAACATATCTCTTGGTAGAAACGGAATTTCACTCATACAGAAATGTGAGCACAGTAACATATCTCTTGGTAGAAACGGAATTTCACTCATAAAGAAATGTGACGAGAGTAACATATCTCTTGGTAGAAACGGAATTTTACTCACAAGGAAATGTGAGAAGCGTAACATATCTCTTGGTAGCGACTGCAGTGCCTAGCCACGAGAAAAAAGATGACTCGTAGAAAGAAAGAAAGATATATGTCGGACGGGGCGCAAGCGCGTAAATCACGAAGGACTTTGGGATGACGGCGATGGACCGTGGCGACGTAGCGACGGCAGCAGCAGCAACAACGACCTGACCTTTGATAGATGGCTCTTACAGAAGAGGAAGAAGAGGAGGACAAAGAGGAGGAAAAGGAATTGAGGGAAGATGAGGAGAAGGAAAAGTAGAAGGGGGAAGAGGAGGAGGAGGAAGAGTAGGAGGAGGAAAGGAGGAAGACGAGGAGGCTAAAGACGAGGAAGAGGAGGAAGTACAAGAGGTAAAGGAGGCGGTGCTGGACAAAACAAGGGCGAGGAGGTACATGAAGACGAACCGGGGCTGAGTGAAAAGGAAGAAGAGGAGGAGGAGGAGGAGGAGGAGGGAAAGGAGGATAAAGAAAAGGTTGTGAATGAGGAGGACCCAGATCGCACCAACATGTGTGTGTGTGTGTGTGTGTGTGTGTGTGTGTGTGTGTGTGTGTGTGTGTGTGTGTGTGTGTGTGTGATTCACCTTGATCTTTGGATCACGTGTTGGACTCGTGATCGACAGCTATTTCGCTCCCGGAAGAGAGCTCAGAGCTCGTATGACCGATCTACGGGTAATGCTGTGACCTTACACGCGCACACACACCCAACTCCCCGCCCACGAGAGTTGGAGTAACGACTCGAAGCGCAGCGATACTGAAATAATTTCAGCCCTGGGCAGGATTCGAACCCGGACCGCCGTAGTGACAGTCAGGGACTCTACCAACTGCGCCACCGAGTCGTGTGTGCGTGCATGAGAGAGAGAGAGAGAGAGAGAGAGAGAGAGAGAGAGAGAGAAGGATCGCCATACACGAGTATAATGTTATTCAGAGGAATGCTAAGGTTGACAGAACACAATTGGTAAAACAAAACTCACTCACTCTCTATCTACTTTGTCTTCATTCTCTAAAACCATTATACTTTACTCTTTCATTTTATCTTATTTATTTTATATTTTGCAAACAAATCCTTAAGTAGCTCTAAGATTTTCCTCCCTTTTAGTGCGTACTGTTGTCTTTGGCTATTTTGTATATATATCCGTCTCTTATCAGGACTTGTAGTCAAAATGTTGATCGAGCGATAATATGCCTGTGTTCAGAGTTGGGGAAAATTTTTCACCATATCACAGAAGTCCCGTGTCCTCTTTTGATATTAAGTTCAAGCAAACGTCTATTAACCTCTGGGGTTCGAAAAAAAAAATGCAAAATATGTTAGAGGGTCAACCAGGTTATTCTTGCGAAGGTTAAGCTGACCCTACACTGTCAATGACATTGGGTATATCATTGAAAGATTAGTGATGGTAATGATAGGCCATAAGGATAATAGCATTGCGTCACTATACTGTGTCAATCAATCAATCGTTGCTTTGAGTCTCACAACCTCAAGAACAAGAAGAAAAAGAAGAAGAAGAAGAAAGAAGAAGAAGAAGAAGAAGAAGAAGAAGAAGAAGAAGAAGAAGAAGAAGAAGAAGAAGAAGAAGAAGAAGAAGAAGAAGAAGAAGAAGAAGAAGAAGAAGAAGAAGAAGAAGAAGAAGAAGAAGAAGAAGAAGAAGAAGAAGAAGAAGAAGAAGAAGAAGAAGAAGAAGAAGAAGAAGAAGAAGAAGAAGAAGAAGAAGAAAATGGGAGCGTTTCCACGCCACCTTCTGAAAGTTGCAGGGAGACGAGATCAGTCGCCGGTTGTCAGCTCTTCGAGTGTGGAAAAAATTCAAACAAATACAACTAAACTTGATAGAGATCTTGGGCCATGCCCGGAGACCGAGCGTCAGTCCCTCAGGGTTGCACCACATGATGATGTAGGCCCACTGGTCTCCAAAGTGTCAATAATACTGAGTATGTAGTGAGTAACGCACCAAAAGGTAGGGTGCGATAGTAATGTTGCTTCAATTATATTGACTATGTAGCAAGACTACTGACGAGTCATATTGAAGGACACAACAAAATTGAGTCAATATATTGCATCAATAATACTGCTTGTAAGGAAGCTTAATTGACACTTTCAATATGTGACTCTATCCTTAGCTGGATAACAACATTTGGAGTTCTAGGACTGAACGGCACATAATCAAGAGAACGTTACAAGAGTAAAAGATCAAAGAAATGAACAAACCAAACAAATAAATGGATAAAGAAACAAGTAAATGAAAATAAAAATACCCTTCCGCTATTGTGATAGTGCAAACAGCTCCTCACCCGAGGATTTTATTCAGCTGATGGTATACTTACAACTTGACTGGAGATTCATCAATTGACCTCTTTGACCAATAAGGCTTTTTGGTTTGGCTGCGCCATATCTAATCCAGATAAGAACTGGGCCTTGTACTGATAGGGTGAAGCGAGGGAATGCATAATTGTGACAAAATCAGGCAGCATTGCTCTATATGCCGGCAGGCGTTGAATGCCAAAAACATCATACAATATCAATACATACACACCCAAACCCATACACATACTATATATATATATATATATATATATATATAATATATATATATATATGGTTTCGTTCCTAGCTTATGTATACTGCCAGCTTTATTCTCAGAGTTACATTCCTCTGAAGAAGCTACAAGCAAAACCGGTCAGGAATAAACTCGGAACGAGACCCGTGATATATATATATATATAATAATCACAAAGAAGCCACAGTCGGAATAAAAGGAAACTTTGAAGAAAGTATAATTTCTATATTTCGGCTAATAGCTACAGCCCTCTTCAGGAAAGCACAGATTACAAGAATTTGCAAATTCTTGTAATTTGTACTTTCCTGAAGAGGGTTGTAGCTATTAGCCGAAATACAGAAGTTATACTTTCTTCTAAGTTTCCTTTTATTCCGACTGTGGGTTCTTCGTGATTATTATTTACAAATGTGCCACTACATTTTGTCCAAGTGATATATATATATGCACATATACACATTTGTGTGTGTGTGTGTGTGTTCGCTCGCGCGCGTGTAATGCATACACCATAAATACCATGTTAACATTACAAACGGACCTTCGCCAGATTGGTCTGAACAGATTGAGAGTATCTCGGCAGCCCCGCCATGGAAGCTCGCGGAGATGATTGAGCATAGACGGGGCGGTGATTGGGTGACCCGAGGGGTGATGGGTGATTGGGTAACCCGAGGGGTGATGGGTGATTGGGCTCAACTCATGAGCCCCCTCGGCTGAATTAACCACTTCAGTCGGGGGTCGGGGAGGGGGGGGGGTGGTCCCCGGACCGAGGGTGAGCAAACCACCCCACCCCCACTTCAGGCATGAAGAGTGGAGAGGGAGAGAGAACGAGAGAGAGAGAGAGAGAGAGAGAGAGAGAGAGAGAGAAAGGAGTGAGAGAGACAGAGAGAGAGAAGAGAGAGGGGGGAGAGGAGAGAGAGGAGAAAGAGAGAGAGGGGGAGAAAGAGAGAGAGGGGGAGAGAGGAGAGAGAGAGGAGAGGGAGAGAGAAAGAGAGGGAGGAGAGAGAGAGAGTGGAGAGAGAGAGAGAGAGGAGAAATGAGAGAGAAGAGAGAGAGAGAGAGAGAGAGAGAGAGGAGAGAGAATGGGAGGAGAGAGAGAGAGAGGAGAGAGAGAGAGAGAGGAGAGAGAGAGAGAGAGAGGGGGCAGAGAGAGAGAGAGAGAGAGAGAGAGAGAGAGAGAGAGAGAGAGAGAGAGAGAGAGAGAGAGAAGAGAGAGAGGAAAGGGAGAGAAAAGAGAGAGGGGGAGAGAAAGAGAGGAAGGAGAGAGAGAGAGGGAGGGAGAGAGAGAGAGAGAGAGAGAGAGAGAGAGAGAGAGAGAGAGAGAGAGAAAGAGAGAGAGGGAGAGAGAGAAGAGAGAGAGGAGAGAGAGAGAAAAGAGAGAGGGGGAGAGAAAGAGAGGGAGGAGAGAGAGAGAGAGAGAGGGAGGGAGAGAGAGAGAGAGAGAAAGAGAGAGAGACCTCATGTTGGTGTGTGTGTGTTCGCGCTATACTGGCGGGGTCGCTATGTTTCCATCGGTCAATTATGACTTTGAATTCGTATGACTGTACGATTTCCCTGTTCCACGAAGAAATAATGCTTTTGTGTCGAAAGCGGAATTCCTGATACTCTTCCCAGACCTTGTTTGTCGATCCTGAGCCAAGTCAGTCACTTTCAGGTCAGACATAACGTAGAACCTGCGAGACCTTCTCTATACCCCAGTCACATCTTCTGTCATTCGGAATGCGCGATCTACAAGGAACTATCTCGGTTGAAAGAATAAAAATAAAAAAAAAGATAAATAGATAAATAAATAAATAAAAACACGTTGCTCCCATTAACAGGATAAAATCGCCCGACTTCAGCCAAAAACAATCAATTATACGATGGGTTGAAGAGGCCAACCCCTATCATGACACTTGGGTTCAATTGGGCAATTTAATTCAGCTGAAGTCGTCTATCATCTCGCGTTTATCAACCTTTCAAGCTTTGTGGACCCCTTACGTCGTCTTATACATTCGGGGGATCACTTGATACAAGATTAGATAGGATATAGTCACTTCTTCTAAGCATTTAGTGATAGAAACATAATATAGAAATCAAGCTTTGTGGACCTCTTGGTACGAGAATAGATAGGATATACTCACTTCTTCTAAGCATTTAGTGATAGAAACATAATATAGAAATCAAGCTTTGTGGACCTCTTGGTACGAGATTAGATAGGACATAGTCACTTCTTCTAAGCATTTAGTGATAGAAACATAATATAGAAATCAAGCTTTGTGGACCTCTTGGTACGAGATTAGATGGGATATAGTCACTTTTTCTAAGCATTTAGTGATTGAAACATAATATAGAGATCAAGCTTTGTGGACCTCTTGGTACGAGATTAGATAGGATGTAGTCACTTTTTCTAAGCATTTAGTGACAGAAAAGTTATACAAATCATCGCCACATTCTGAGAGACACAACTAGTCATGGAAAAAGTAGAAAACAAAAACTGGACATCTTGATTAAGACATTTTGTGTAATCATGAATTATATATATATGTATATATATATATGTGTATGTATATATATATATATATATATATATATATATATATTCAGGCAAAACACTGGAAGCGTGTGTTCTTGAAAATGAAATGTTGACCACGAAGAAAAACTATTAAAGCAGAGCGCTTTCGTGTACTCACATCTTCAGTGCAAAGATGTGAATACACGAAAGCGCTCTGCTTTAATAGTTTTTCTTTGTACTCAACCTTGCATATATATATATATATATATATATATATATACATATATATATATATATATATATATATATATATATATATATATATAAAAGAGCTATTACAGGATTAATTTTAACATGTTGAAATCCCCGTCTAACGAACCTCTTGGTAGGTTTCTGCGGCCTCATAGGAGTCCGCAGACCTCCTGGTTGAAAGACAGCGAACTCTTAGACAAAATAGAGTCTCTCAATTCCGCTAAGAGCCCATCTTCTCCAGAGTCGGATGAAACTACCACGGTGAGGCACAAAGGCTTCATCATCCTCCAGGTGATAGATCGGTGGTCCTGCAGTGGACCAAAGGATAAATTCGACACCCCTTCACGTGAATGAAATCGCCTGATACCAACACTCCATCAACCAGGTGAACGTGGTACATGACGGGTACAGCTTGCCTGCTTTCAATGACGGTACGATGAGGGTAGCCCGTGCGGTTGCGTGACGGAGCGGTTCTTAAGCGCGGTTCATACGATCAAAGCGGGGAAAAAGCTGCCGAGAAAACGGAAACTTGATGCCGAAACACTGCTCTTGTGAACCGCGCTTTACAACAGCGGTATGAATTCACACTATAAAGGTGCGGGTTGCCCGTGCGGTTGCGTGACGGAGCGGTTCATACGATCAAAGCGGGGGAAAAGCTGCCGAGAAATCGGAAACTTGGTGCCGAAACACTGCTCGTGTGAACCGCGATTTACAACAGCGGTACGAATTCACACTATAAAGGTGCGGGTTGCCCTGCGCGGGTGCGTCACGGCGCGGTCCGCGGTGCGCATACATGTTTGCGCGATGCGGGTTGCCCGCGCAGATTCGTGTCGGTGCACATGCGTGTTGCCCATGCGTGTCGGTAAGAAAAGGGTTGCCAATGCACAAGCGTGTCGGCGCTATGCGGGTTGCCCGCGCACATGCGTGTCGGTGCGATGCGGGTTGCCCGCGCGGGTGCGTGTTGGCGCGGTGCGGGGTGTCCGCGCACGACCCTGCGCAAGTGTTGCACGGAACGTTAAACAATCAAGGGACCGCGGCGGGCGCAATAAATCGTGCGTGAGGGTATTTAGCGGGCTTCGATATTCTAATGGCATTATGCCCGCCACTCAGAGCCCGATAACCATCAGCCACCCATCATGCCCGGTTCAAGCCAACCCGGCCGGACCCTGCTTGTCTGCCGCCGAGGGCCCCACCCCGATTTCAGAGCCCCGCCAGCTGCTCGGGCACCCGCCCCGGGCAATGTCCGACGTATTAACAGCTTCAATGAGGTGACGCTCAGCCTCCAATTACCTCGAACAAGCACCAGACTTTCTATGGAGAATCTCTATTCTAGAAACTCCTATTATCCGGCACAGCAAAACCTTTCTCAAACCACCAGAATACAACAACGTCGAGACTGAACAAATTCAAATTAGGCTTAATGACCACCTTATGAGTCGATAGGCTAAAAAAAAAAAAAAAAAAAAAAAAAAAAAAAAAAACCGGTAAGTGGTTCGAAGTATTTTTCCGGATTTCGAAAATGAATATTTCTTAATTTGAAAAAGAAAAAAAATCCAGATGGGAAGAATCGTCTATATACGAAGTCCACGCATAAGGGCGGAGCTTATGAATGACGTCACGTAGTCTTGTCCGGGTCCGAAATCAAAGACCATCAGCGGACTACGTGACGCCATAACGGATCCATCAGTTAAAGAATAATAATGAAGTATATAAACACAAATACGTGAATATGTGTAATGAAAGAAGTGGACAGTATATGTAATGTACAGTGGCCTGAATTACATATTGACCAAAAACGATATTACATTATTTCAGTGGTTCCCAAACTGGGGGTAATTTAACCAATTTTTCGGGGGTAATGGTAGGGGTGACAGAAAAAAAGTTAAGAATTCTGCAAATCAAGAAGCCAAGAACTCGTCAATTAGCTTCAAGCATGCAAATCCATCCATCCCATTGATGTTCTTGTTTCTCTGGCAATAGTCATTAGAGATGCACAATGTTCAAATACAATAAATAAACGAAAATATCTCTAGTCTTTTAATTTAGCCATATATATATATATATATATATATATATATATATATATATATATATATATATATATATATATATATTTATTTCTTTTTTTTTTATTGCTGGTAACTACTAAGGAAATCGGAAGGAAACAGTGATTCCCAAGCGCTTTCGTGTTATTCACATCTTCAAAAATACAAATACGTGAATATGTGTTATTCACATCTGAAGATGTGAATAACAGGAAAGCGCTTGGAAATTACTGTTTCCTTCCGATTTCCTTAGTGGTTACCAGCAATATTTGTGGATCACGTGTTGTTTTAGTGATCTTTCTGCATATATATATACATATATCAATGTTGACAACATTTCGTGAAAGGGGTAACATGCTTTAAACTGGGTAACAAGCGAAAAAAGTTTGGGAACCACTGCATTGTTTGGTCTGGTTCCCTCCATCCCCCACCTGCCCAATATAAGAACCATCTGGCCAGTGACGCGCCACCACCGCCTGCATCCTACAGTACTGAGCCGGTCAACCCTTCCCCTACTCAACTCGTCAACACACAAATTAACCCGCGTTAAGTACTCAACCAGCAACACGATTTGCGGCCGTCAACAGCTTCAATGCGGCGGCAGACGTTGCGGTGACCTTCTTTGATTTATTATGGTTGACGACAATCGATTTCATTCAGCCGAGGGCCTCTGGGTTATGGGTATCAACCCTTCAGCGGTAAACGGCGGGATCATAGGATGAATAAAATCTTCTGATTCTAGAATATATATATAAGAACGATCACCACCGACTGTGTATTCATCAAGCTTAGGTTTTTATCTCTTGCTCGGCCGCTGGTTCCCCGACGTTGAATTAAGTCGCCTCATGGAAGAAGAAGAAGAAAAAGAAGAAGAAGAAGAGGAAGAAGAAGAAACCAGTTGATTGGGTAACGTTTGAATGAAGTGTTTAAAACGATTTCAATCAAAACAGTTCCACTTTCACTATTTCATTGACTTGATCCGGGACTTGTCAAGACCTTCATAACGGAGCTTTCTTCATGCGGATGATGACTGATGATGATTACAAAGGATTATAAAGAAAGAGCATGCCGACAAGACCTTTTGGTCCATAACTAGGTCGGATGCTGGAAAAATATATGAATAAAATATATAAATAATGATAAATAGTAAACAAACAGAAAAATAACAATAATCTATAATAGATAATGAATTAGTAAATTAAAAAATCAACTGAAATAATAGATAATAATAATTAAATCAACCAAAATAAATGGCAGGCACTACAGCATAATTCTTAGATGTTTATCTAAATGAACCTTAAAACTTTTATCTGTGCTACATGGCACTGCCTCTGCAGGAAGTTTATTCCATTCATTAACTACACGGTTGACGAAGTTGTTTCTACTCAATTTCAAATTAAATCTAATTCCTGACAGTTTGAGACCATTCTTTCTTGTCAGATTCGCATTCAGGGTGGAGTTTTTTGTCACTTTTGATGTTGTCAATTCCCTTAAGAATCTTAAAGTCTCCCCTGAGTCTACGCTTGTTTAGGGAAAATATATTAATATGTTTTAGTCGATTTTCGTATGATTCATTTCTATTGTTTGGAATCAGTTTTGTGGCTCGCCATTGTACCTTTTCCAATCTGTCAATTTCTTTAATGAGATTCGGTAACCACACGGAAACAGCATATTCTAAATGTGGACGAACAAGCTATTTATGTAGTTTGTTAATGGCAGATGGGCTTTCAACATAAAAAAATCGAGCAATCAGCCCTAGAATCTTATTTGCTTTCTCTGGGGCGGATATACACTGCTTAGATGATTTGAGATCATCACTGACGATTACGCAGAGATCCTTTTCGCTATTTTCGTTAATGAATTTCCAAATAACTTGTAATAGAATTTATTGTCATTTTTACCTATGTGCATAACCTTACTCCTTGTGTTAAATTTCATTAACTAATTTTCATACCACTGCTGTAGTTTATATAAATCTTCTTGAATATATAATTGGTTTACGTGATCATTTGCCATCCCGCACAGTTTTGTATTATCAGGAAATTTGGAGACAATTAATTTTAGTCCGTGGCCTATATCATTTATATATACTATGAATAGAAGTGGACCAAGAACGGAACACTGAGGAACTCCACTCGTATTTTTTTCCATCAAGAAGCTTTGCCATTTAGAACAACTCTCTGCGATTTTTTATCCAATTACTAGTCCAGCTTAATAGGCTGCCACTAATTCCGTGTAAAGCTAATTTAGCAAGTAGGCTTTTGTGCGGGGCGGTATCAAAAGCCTTCGCATAGTCTAGATATATTAAATCTATATTGCTTCTTTTATCATAATTTGAGATGACTGTGTCGTAGAATTCGAGCAGGTTAGTCCAGCAAGAACGTTTCAGCCTTAATCCATGCTGGCTGTCATTTATTAAACAGTTCCTTTCTAAATGGTGTTCAACAGCATATATGATGATAATTTCCATCATTCTTTCTATGATTGAGGTTAAACTTATAGGCCTGTAGTTCATTGACTTTCTTTGTCATCCTTTTTTTAATATGGGGTAACATCAGCTAACTTCCATTCTCTTGGGACATCCCCGGATATGGTATAATTATTTAGTTATTTTTAATAATTTCTAATGGAACAACACTTTCGTCCTTCAATTACTTCAAGATTCTTGGATACCAACCGTCAGGCCCAGGTGTTTTATTAACTTTCATGATAGTAGCAGTACTAAGTAGTAGTTGTATTAGTAGCAGTAGTAGAATAATTATAATAATAATAATAATAATAATAATAATATTGAAACGCACATTCACCGCAATGCAATTTCCCCCTTTTAATCGCAGTGAATGAGTTTAAGCAGATACCCACCAACCCCACACTCATCTAAAAATCCTATTTGTTGTCCGTTCCATCCTCGTGGATGAAAGATCAACCCTGTCATCCAACACGCTTTCCTGGGTCAGAGCACACCCACAGAAAGGCCCGGAAACTGAGACTGGCTTATTCCCACCGATTCAATACATGGGGACCTCCTCCATTCCCTGCTCACTCACTTGAGAAAGATGATGATGATGATGATATAGTTTAACGTCACTAACTCCATCCTATCGGAAGGCTAGGACGGTTCCCCCTCCCCACAGAGCACTTTCTAGCGTGGAATTTAATAAACCATGCCCTTGGTTCAACTTCACCGGAGGCAGGATTCGAACCGCTATCCCTTCGACCTTCGCCGCAAGTAACGACGCCCTAACCCGCTCAGCCAAAACAGAAAAGAATACAGATTTACAATTTTCTATATCGAAAAAACTCTTACATACAATGCTCCCTTGACACCAGCCATTTATCTCATTCTTGGTCTTTCGAGTTCTTTCCACCCGCATTTACTTGCAACACTTCTTGCTAATCTTTCTCCATTCATTCATTTGAGCTGGTGTAATCGGAATCGTGCTGGGCTCGCATTCGCTTAGTTGTGGGTTCGAATCCCAACAGTCCCTGAAGCGCATAAAACAAAGGTAAGGACTTCGGCCGTAGTTTCGCACCTCCTGGCATAGACTCCTAACCCTCTTCTTTCCAGATGACCAAACCGTCCCTGCACTCTTTGATCAACCCTATTTCTACCGCCTCTCTCACCGCCTCACTTCTACATTTCTCATTCTATTCATACTCACAACCCCATCATACTTCTTAAAAGATTTTTTTTTTCTTTCCGTCTCTCAAATCCCAAAATTCTGCTCTACCCAGTGTCACGGGTACAATCACTCCCAAGTCTTCTCTTCGCGTTCATCCCTATATACCAACCTGTCATGACATTTTTCTTCCACCCCCTGACATTTACTTGATTCCCATACTATGTAATATACCTCCGCCTCTACTCATTCATCCACTGCTATATGTGACCCTAAACACCGAGCGAGTCTCGTCAGATTATCATCGACCGTTGTGAGATCGTTTGGGTAGAAACGACTTCGGTTACAATCTTTCGTTTTTACAATCTTCAAATGTCAAATTGGCTTTGCGTCACGTATTGAGAAACCGAATGGCGAAATTAAAGGAGCTGAACCTTTACAAATGTTAGACAGATTGTTGAAATGTTCATAGGGAAGTCTAGAATGTTGCAAAGTTTTCTTCCAGCTATTCGAATTCACAGCTTTTGACGAGAATCGGCCCCAACTCGCTCGGTGGAAACGCAGTACGACTCAAATTCTCGCGCACAGCATCGGCTGCCATATGTACGATGCATCACACTACTTGCATCATAAACTATAGTCATTGTTGTATTATCAATTCTCTTTTACTCAGAGTAATAATAAGCACAAAAAATGTGATCAAACCAATTAAAAGAATCCGGGGGTAACTCATGTACAACTATATATATATATATATATATATATATATATATGTTGTGTATGTTAGAGACAGATTGAACATTTTTAGAAGCTCTACCATGGGATTCGAACCCTGACCCGTGCGTCCATAATCACGAGGTCAAGACGTTAGCAACCGTGCTACATGTGATGGTTCAAAAGGTCACATGTAGCACGGTTGCTAGCGTCTTGACCTCGTGATTATGGACGCAGGGGTCAGGGTTCGAATCCCATGGCAGAGCTTCTAAATATATATGTATGTATATATATATATATATATATATATATATAAAGACGCCGACGTTGGTATCTTCGTGTACACACGCCTCATGACGCCTAGGTAGGCGTCATCGTACCTTGGTGCTTAAACATAACCCCAACCCAGTGCCATGTTAACCCCTTCTGTATCTCATTACTTTTGCCCACATTTTCTTTAAGGTTCCCCCCCTCACGTACCCTCCCATACTCCGCCACCAACTGTTTCAGTCTATCCTCCGATTCACTACCAGTGTCTTCCCTCCCAACTAAACTCACTACCAGGACCAGGGCTGGCGAAATCTCGATCAACTCACTTCATCCCGGAAAATCACTTAAGGCTTCGTTCTAACGGCGGCCAATTCTAATTAGCTGGGTAGGAGGGAGAGAGGAGAGGAGGGGGAGGGGAAGGTTAAGTCACCATGTTGACAGGGTTACGGTCCTCAACAAACACACGCCCCTCCCATGAGTTTCTATCAAAACAACAGATCAATTCCCTCCGCCCCCTACTCAACAATCCTTTCAACCCACATAACATCTTAGGGGCGTGATGGACGGGCGGTTGGACTGCTGGCCTGGAGCCCTATTGGTTCTGGGTTCAGAGGTGAATCCTATGCGTCAGACATTGAGTCATTCCTTCCATCCAAGATCCGGTCTTCAGCTGCATAAAATCGGCTAGTCCTAGACGCGTGCGGGGGACCACGTGATAGCCCGGTGGATACCGTGTCGAACTCATGATCCTGAGTTCGAGTCCCGAGACCTACTGCGGGCTTGCTGCGTTGGTTCCGAACAGCCCTGGCCAGGCAGGGAGGCGACCCAACATCGGCTGTTTACCGCAACTGACAGGGCTTTGTTCTACCACGGGTTTTTCACTTCCCAATGTGTGGGAGTAGGATAGTTAGTTGCTAGAGGTGAGCTAACAAGGGCATTGGATTGGTTTATGTTATGCTGCTTGGGGTGATGGTTGTGGCGATGCTGATTAGCCTGCAGTATCAGTGGATAACACTGAGGATATGTAGGAAATCGATCGCCCTCTCAGGCTCTAGACAAAGGTCTTCACCCCAAGTATGTTGTAGTCGCGACGAGGTGTTGCCAGAACTGAAAGTTATTGTTCGGGGAGGGTGACTTGCGGGACATTCCACCCTACAAATTATTTTGTTTCTTCCAGCTGTCACCAAGCGATTTAATGAATAGGTTTCATTTCGATCTCACATCAGGTGTTCAGCACTACGGCGCCTGTTCTACGGCGCATCTTCCAGCCAGCGACATTGCCACCAATGAACCAAGTACCCTACAGATGCCCAGCGTACACAATACCCATGAATTATATACACATACATCGGTCAATTACTACACAAGCAATTTCTGGGTCCATCTAATGTGTGTTACACTTTAACCCTGAGCAGTACATAATGAATTGGAACCGCAACAAATACTCCCCCACACCTAAACCCAAGAACAATCCAAACCGAAATACACTTTAAACATAGTACAAATATATATCAACAACATCACAAATAAACACAAAACTTCAATACTTCCTACACACACCATTCACATCGAACCTGTGCACGAAACCAAACTAACACCTCAAACCACCCTACCCACATTCGATGATCACCACAATAAGGGAAGACAAAACACATCGCAAAGAAGCCCTCAAGCCTAATAAACAACAACATACATTTCTAAACATATATATATAAAATAATAATAACAACAACCAAATATCACAAACATCTACATACCACCCTCAGCATCACCACCTCAAAGCTACGCACCCAAACTCCAACTACTCAACTACTTAACCACGTACTGGCTGGTGACCTGAACAAACAACAACCAACACGGCTGCACACACAAACAGCAGTTCAAAGAGGAGACAGAATAATTCAGCAATTCAACTTAAACAAACTACACTTCATCAAACACTCCATCTGACAATATTTGCAACACAACCAGCAAACAACATCCCTAGACATAAGAATGCATTTACCCTCACTCGAGCCACAATCTGGGAAACCATTTATGATCTCCCCTCAGATCGCCATAGCTTTCTCTCTCTCTCTCTCTACACACACGCACACACGCACACAAAAAAAAAAAAAATATATATATATATATATATATATATATATGATGTGACATTAGTGACATTGTGACTAATTAAAGGTGGAAAAAGAAGACACGGGTCCAGCACAGATATTATTCCTTACCGGTTTCGCCCTAAACTTCTTCGGAGGAGACATATATTGAACCTCTTCACGAGTGACCTCGCCACTCCAAATCAAAAGCATAATATCAAAGTTCTCACCTATGCAGACGAACTTGCAATAATGGCTCAGCAAAGCAAATACAAAACAGCTGTCGGCAACACCTTAACATCCATAAACAAACTAAAACAAAGGCTGGGGCAAAAAAAAAAAAAAAAGAGAGAGAGAGAGAGAGAGAGAGAGAGAGAGAGAGAGAGAGAGAGAGAGAGAGAGAGAGAGAGAGAGAGAGAGAGAGAGGCAGCCCTCCAATAGTAAATTTTGAAGAAAAAAAAAAAGACCCCCCAAAAACTCAACTCAAGCTTCTAAAACAATGCCAATACTGAATAGGCCTGGCCACAGGCTCAAATTGCAGTTGCAATCACGATATGGAAGACACAGGACAAGCCTTACCCACACAACATAATATTTCTCCCTTGATTGATTTGTGGACCAATCCGGTGGCCGTTGCCGGTTGCGTGGGACCCGGAGGTCTCCAGCAAGAGTGACCTGGGACACCAGTTTGTTTGAATGAACCAATTTCGATCAATCTTTCTGTTAGATTACATGATTCAACTTAAGATTTGGCTGTCGCCAGGCAATTTCACTCAGTCGCAGGAGACACTATGCTCGTAACACAGGGGGAGGGAGGGAGGGAGGGAGAGGGAGAGAGAAGGTGAGGAAGTTCCATATAGTTACATGGAAAAATTAACAGCAACAGACCAATTGGTCCTTAAGGGCGCAGATGTCGAAATTCAGCGATTCCGTGTTTTCTGCCTGAAGATTCTCCACAGCCTTTTCAGCTGTGCACAGGCGACATAAAAAAAAAAAAAAAAAAAAAAAAAAAAAAAAAAATTGGCAACCCTCCCCTGGCACTTGATACAAGTTCTCGTCGATGGGGCAATTTTTAACTGTTATCACTGAGCGGCTCTATTTCAACGATTTCTAATTCGAAATTAAGTATTTGAGTACTATATATCCCCAAACGAAAGTATTATTTACTTGATCAATTACTGAAAAGACAAGAAAAGACTGAATTACTTTTGTACAATTTTGTACAAGCCACATCCTCCTATTTCTCGAGTTGAATGTCCCCAAACGTGATACCATTCCCAGTTGAACATCGCAATTGACACAAGTTCCCCCGATTTCCTGCCAGGACTGACAACGAAATCTAATCCTACTGAGAGCTAATAATATTCCCTTATAATGACCTGGACTTAATAGGAATACAGATAGAATGACATAGAGGAATGTGTACAGTTCAAGAATTGTATATATGATTTAGGGGGAAGCATAGAGTGGTTGGAGGGCCTATTGGAGGGGGAAGGAGAGGGAGGGAGATAGGATGTATGTGTGTATGGTTAAGTGGTTGGTCGAGCGAGGACGGTTGAGGGTTGCCCACCCTATGGGGGTGGGGGTGAAGGATCACTGTACTATCGGCATCACTTTCACAGACACTACCACCGCTATAACACTGACATTTCTTTTCACTTTTCAGCAATTTGTCGGGGCCCAGTTTTATCACACCACCATGTGAGGTCCAGATGAGGCTTTTGTCCGCCTAAGGGAGGGGGAGGGGTTGATATATATTTTTCCTACACTGGCTCCTTGAAAGACGTGGTGCCGCAGTGGGTGAGGGTTGGCTGACCGTCCGAACTCACTTGTGACCCACGGTATTGGCACTCTCGTGCACTACCGAAAGAATGCATAATTGTTTTGCATTTTTGACATTTTTTGGAGCACTTGATCCTTGCAACTCCTTCTACAACGTTGGTGGCGCGGTCACCGCCCGTTTTGATCATCATTCTACTATCGCAACTTTAAAAACACTGGTAACGTGGAAGCTCTATCCTGTACGTCTGCACCCCAGCACGAGGGACGAGAAGGAGGAAGATAAGGGGAGAGGGAGAGAGATGGAAGGAGATGGAAAGATGGATAGTGTGGGAGAGACAGGGAGAGAGGGAGAGAGAGGGAGGAAGAGGAGAGAGGAGGAGAAGAAGAAAAAGAAGAGAGAGAGGAGGGGGGAGATATCGACGCATATCAAAGCGAAGTACCATTTTCACTCATTTGAACCTGGAGATACACGCACCTCCCTATCCCCCCTCCTCCTCCTCTTCATCCTCCTACCCATCCGCTACCTCTTCTTCCTCCTTTATCCTATTTCTCTTCTTCCTTTTCTTGACTCTTCTTCTTCTTCCTCCATCGTATTCACTTCCTTTTCTTCGTCCACCTTTTTTTTTCTTACTCCTCTTCCCACTTTCGCCTCTTCTTCCTCCTCTCCATTTCTTTCTCTTCCCTTTTCTCCTAATCTTCTTCCCTTCATTTCTTTCTCCCTTGCTAATCTCCTTCCTCCTCCCCTTCCACAATTTCCTCTCTTTTTTCTTCTCCTCCCTCAACTTTTCCCCCGTTTACATTTCCCCCCTATTCTTTTTCTTCCTCCTCCTTTTCCTTCTCATCTACTTCCTCCTTTACTAATCTCCTTTCTCCTCCCCTCCATAATTTCCTCTCTTTTTCTTCTCCTCCCTCAACTTGTCCCCGTTTACATTTTCCTCCTATTCTTTTTCTTCCTCCTCCTTCTCCTCTTCCTTCTCGTCTCCTTTCTCCTCCCCTTCCACAATTTCCTCTCTTTTTTCTTCTCCCTCAACTTTTCCCCTTTTACATTTTCCTCATATTCTTTTTCTTCCTCCTCCTTCTCCTCTTCCTTCTCGCCTGCTTCTTCCTTCCCACTGACCGCGCGAGCTATGCGGGCGGCCATATGTAACTCAGGGCGGCGATGAACTCTCCTGTGAGCGGGGGCAGAGTGGCTGGGGCGGGGCTGCATTCAACCACAGATGGGTTTATGTAAACTTACGCTTGTTTCCATTTTTTTCTTTATTACATTATTTTTCATTCTCTTTGGCACGGTGCCGCCCTCACGAGATTTTATTCTGGTCAGAGATGAACGGCTCCTTTGAGTTGAATGGCGTCGCATGAGCCACGATGCTGAGACCACCTCGATCACAATCCTCGACATCAGGTGATTTTATTCAGCTGAATGGGCGCCTCAATGTACGCTGTATAGTTCAAGGGTAAAACCTCTTATGAGACACTATTTACCAACAACATCTACAGAGACTGTTCAGGAGTCGCGCAGGTTACAGACAGGTTGACGTGTCCCTTACGGCCCCGTCGCACTACGCGTCTTTTGAGTCAGGGTGTCCTGGCGCGAGGGTGAAAGGCGCGCGGCTTCTGCCCGTCCTCGCTCTAACGATGACTCATTGCCGTGGGTGAGTGACGCGCGTTTACCAGTTCATCCCCGGCACGTCCGTCTTTGTACAAATGACGTTTCACTTGCCACAGGAACACGTTTTCCTTGTACAGTTCTTTTAGTTGAAAGTCCTAACGACGCCAGTGAGGCTGAGACTTCTGTGAAGCGGTGTGGTGGGTCTTATGTTGCGCGTCACTAACCCACCGCTGCTGGGGGGGCAGTGGCGCGCGTCAAATGCCCCGGGCGCCTCAGTTTGAGTGTGTTGCTGGGAACGCTGGGACGAGTTCCCCATGATTTGACGCCTTTGGACAGGCTACGTCTGACCCTTGAATGTTTGGGTCGAGATTTTCTGAGTTGCCACATTTGCTGGTGGGATTAAAACATGGGGCTGGGCAAGGATTCAACGCTTTAAGGGTTCCAATTTGAGTGTGTTGCTGGGAACGCTGGGATGAGTTCCCCATGATTTGACGCCTTTGGGCAGGCTACGTCTGACCCTTGAATGCTTGGGTCGAGATTTTCTGAGTTGCCACATTTGCTGTTGGCATTAAAACATGGGGTTGGGCAAGGATTTAACGCTTTCAACTTTCTTCCGCTCCCAATGGATCCTCCTATCGAGATATAATCTAAGCATTTCAGTATCAAGGGAATGCCACGAAGAGGAACTGAACAAGCTGGTGACAGCCAGAACAGAAATAAGAGGACCACCAGGTAGGGATGGGCTTTAACCGTGAACGACTAAGCTTGTATGAAGATTTCGTTCTGACTACCACGAAATTCTATTCAGACGAGGTTCTCAAAAAGGGAAAAAAGGCCTATCAACCTCCCAGAACGAGTGACGGCTTAAATTTTAGGGAAGATGAAGAAAAGGTTGAAGATATTTAGAGTAGCGCGCACACGCGAGCACATCACATCCAGGGTGGGGACTCCTGGCAGGATCCATGCGCGGGTGGGGACTGGTTGGTTTCAGGTACGTTCTGCTCGGTGCGATCATCGTTCATAGCTCAATGATGATCGTCATACGATTGCTTAGAGCACTAATTCTTTTCTTTTGAATAGGGTTGTTTTGCTTCGAGCTGCGAAGTACAAGGCTGATCATTTTAGATGAACTTACCAACGCGTTTACCCAAGCATGATGCCAGGAGGTAGGAGAAGCGTCATTCGCCATTGTTGAGCAAAACATTCCTTTACTTCGGCGCCATACTTCGAGTGGAAGTCTTTGAAGACTTCCGTACCTGGCGCCACTTTCCCTCTCATCCTGGTTGTCGCCAAATGAATCCATTCATCTCCGTGGCCCGCTTGGTGCGAACCGGATTAATCACGGGATAAAGATTCTAACGCATAAGAGGGCGGTTCCGTTACTTGAAACTGTGGAAGTCGGGTTTGTTTTGGTTAGGTTAGGTTAGGTTAGATTAGGTCAGGTTAGGATGCGAGGTTAGGTGACGTAGCTGGGTTTGGTTAAATTAGATTGGCTTAGCGAGATTAACTTAGCATAGCTTAGATTAGGTTTAGTTAGTTTAGATTCGGTTGTTAGGCTTTGGTTATGTATGGTTACTTTAAGCTGGGATAACATTGGTTAGGCCACAAAGGATTCACGCGACAAATAATAAGTTTGTCCGGGCGATTTGCACACTCGGCCACGGCGAATCGCGGGTAATACAGGAGAGGGCGGCGGCTGGGACTGCGGCTGCGGCGGGTTTTGATCTCCACAGATGGGAGTGCGAAGGGGGACAGGGAAGGCGGGAGGGAAGTGAAGAACGAGGGAGAGGGAAGATGGGGGAAGAAAGTAACAAGGAAAGTCAGGAGGGGGAGAGAGAGAGAGAGAGAGAGAGAGAGAGAGAGAGAGAGAGAGAGAGAGAGAGAGAGAAAGAGAGAGGAGAGAGAGGGGAAAGGGAAGAAGGGAGACGGATAAGGGAGAGGAAAGAAGGGAGACAGAGAGAGAGAGTGAGAGAGAGAGAGAGAGAGAGAGAGAGAGAGAGAGAGAGAGAGAGAGAGAGAGAGAGGAGAGAGGGGAATGAGAAGAAGAGAGAGGAAAGAAGGGCGACACAGAGAGAGAGAGAGAGAGAGAGAGAGGAAAGGAGTGAGGAGGGCAGGCGGGAGGGAGATTGGAGGGAAGGGAGGAGGAAGGAAAGGATAGAGGAGGGAGGGAAGGGGAGAGGGAGGGAAAGTGGGAGGGAAGGGGGAAGGGAAGGGAGAAGGGAGAAGGGAGGGAAGGGACAAGGGAGGAGAGGAGGAAAAGAGGGAAGAAAGGGGGGGAAAGAGGGAGGGAAGGAGGGAAAGAGGGAGGGAGGGAGGGAAAGAGGGAGGGAAGGAGGGAGGGAGGAAGGAAAGGGAGGAGGGAGGGAAGGAGGGAGGGAAGGAGGGAGGGAGGGAGGGGAGAAGGGAAGGAAGGAGGGAGGAAAGGAGGGAGGGAAGGAGGGAGGGAGGAGAGAGGGAGGGTAAGAAGGTAGGAAGGAGGGAGAGAAGGGAGAAGGGAGGGAGAAGGAAGAGAAGGAGGAAGAAAGGAATCCGAGTTTGTGGAGACGCTGGGTGGAGGGAGGTGGAGAAGGGCATGTTAAAGGTGGAGTAACAAATGTGGAGTGCGAGTGAACCTATAACTTTTTTCCTACGTAGGAATGGTCGCCCCCGAATGAATGAAATAACATTGCTCAATAAAATACTTATTCATTCATATATTCTCCTCTGTCACGCTTTAACAGATTCCAAGAGAGTTCCCTATGGTTCAGACTTTGCTGTCAGTGTTCCAATGACGATACGTGTCTATAGTTAATATTTACATGTGACAGGGTGCATGTAACAGGTTTTACGACACATGTTATCCACTTTTCAGGCGAAATTGTGTACACTGGGGCGCACTAATAACAACTACTATTTAAATTCATCAAAATCTCCGGCACATAATGAATTATACTTGATAAACTTTGCGATGCATGAAGTAATCATAACCAGGAAGTAGACAGTACCGTAAAGACTTCCTGTACATCATCACAAGTACTATCAGAAATATATACATATTGCTAAGGCACACTACTATTAGTTGCAATAGTGGTAGTCATAAGGGACTAAACCATGAATGAGTTAATCCAATATATTTATTTCGGAAATCGCCACTTTTCTCCGTGGCACGCGCACACACACACACATACCCTCGGTGACAGCCAAGGCGAGTGGCCAGCAACAGTTGGGCAGTGGACCCGAGAATCTAGTTCACGTGAAAAAAGTGTCAATATAGAATATAAAATGTGGGTGTGTACACACACACACACACACACATGTATATATATATATATATATATATATATATATACATATATGGATATATATATATATATATATATATATATATATATATATATACACACACACATATATATTGAGGGTTTTCCCCCTTACCAGGCAGGTGGCCAAGTCAAAAAGCATATATCCACTCTCACCCATTATATACTGTATACACACACACATATACACATGTGCGAATGTGTGTGTGTGTGTTTATTACTCGCTGATGAAATGCTTTCTAATCAAAGTCCTACAGACCCATTGGAATGCAACAGAGCCGTAGCATTTCTCATAACAATGAACTATTACTAAGGTGGACAGATTCCTTCTTGGCTATATTCAACGCGCCAGTAAGAAATGTGACTAAAAAAATGTGTGTGCGTGCGTATGTATAAATATATATGCATATATATATATATAATATATATATATATATATGTATGTATGTATCGCACGTGGCTCAGTCGCTAGCGTCTTGACCTCGTGATTATTTACGCACAGGTCAGGGTTCGAATCCTTGGCAGAGCTTCTAAAAATGTTTACATATATATATATACAAGCGCGCGCGCACACATGGGAAATGGAAATTAGTCCAGTTCTTCGCCTTTCCTTCCCCCATGCCATTCCGGTGGCAAAAGCGCAGACACAAACAAACAGAACACTGACAACAAACAGTCCACCATTTCTTTCCGGAGAGACTTCAGGAAGGTCCTAAAGTCCCATTAATGATTATTGTAGAGCTCCGGGTTCGGTAACACACGAGACAACAATTACCAATTTTACAAAAGGATTACAAAGGGGGAGCATGCCGACAGGAGACCTTTTGGTCCATAACTAGGTCGGATGCGAAAAAATATATATAATAACGATAAATAAATAAAAAAAATAGATAAAAATTATAATGATATAAATAATAAAAAATAAAATAAATAAATGCATAGGTATAGTTAGATAATAATAACTCCTATTTTAATTGCTGTGTTAGAGTGGGTCTCTATATGATCGGTTACAAGGAGAAAAGGGAGACGACAGAGAGAAATAGGAAGAGATGGAAATGGAGGAGGAGGAAGAGGAGAAAATTAATAGGAAGAGAAAGACAAACAAGAAAATAGAGAGGAGGAAGAGGAGGAAGAGCAGGAAGATGAAAAGGAACACGAAAAGAAGAAAAATGAGAGAGGAGAACCAAAAGACAAAAGGAAAGGCGGAAGAGGAGGAAGAAGAGGAGGAGGAGGAGGAGGAGAAGGAGGAGGGGGAAGAGGACGGGGGAAGAGTAGGAGGGAAAAGAAAAGGAAAAGATTGAGAAACAAGAAAAGGGAGACGTGAAACAGGAGGAGGAAGAGGAAGAAGAGGAGGAAGAGAAAGAGGGGGAGGAGGGGAAGAAGATAAAGAGGAGGAGGATGAAGAGGAGGACGAGGAAAAGGAGGAAGAGAAAGAGGAGGAGGAGGGGAAGAGAAAGAGGAGGAGGAAGAAGAGGAGGGGAGGAGGAGGAAGAGGAGGGAGGAGTAGGAGGAAAACGAAGAGAAAGAGAATGAGAAACAGGAAGAGGAACAGGAGGAACAGGAGGGGAATGAAGAGGAAGACAAAGAGAAGGGGAAGAGAAAGAGTAGGGGAGGAGGAGGAGGAGGAGAAGAAGAATGAGGAGGAGGAAGAGTCGCCGGCTGTCAGTTCTATGTGAAAAGACAAGAGAAAAATTATCTAATCTTTAATGCAGGAAGACCCGGTCCGGAAACCGTGAGCCAACCCCTCGGGGCTGCACCTGCCGACAAGGCTTAGGGCGTTGACAGGTTCTGAAGACGGGTGGCGTTGGATACGATCCCTTCCGACGCCCACTGCAGGGGACCACTAAGAACAGGCACTGTGGTAGACACCAACCTCCTCGGAGGCGTGGGTTCGAATTAGTAATGCGACTCAAAAAATAAATAAATAAATAAATAAATAAATAAATAAATAAAAAATAAATAAATAAAAAAACACGTTTTTTTAAAGTGACCCAAAAAACATGTACTTTTTTTTCTTTAATATTCTGTCTTAAATATCTCGGCAAGAAAAAATACATTACAATTGTTTCTAGATTATCAAATAAAACACCATACTCCTCAAACATAGTTTTTTTTTATGATTTTAAGTCATTTCCAATTTTCTGTGTGTCATGTTTTGATGTATTTTATTGATTTTACAATGAACCTGGTGACACGTAGTACATTCTGCAAGAAGGAATCGTTTGACCACCGACAGAGCTGCCAAGTCAATTACTTATGCTCATTTTTATAGTGTTTGAAGATAGGTACACATATGTGGAGGGAAGAATCAAGTACTTACACATGTTTTTATATACTCAATGTTATATCTGAGCAACTTTGGCAGTGTAAAGAATTTTTTTTTTTTTTTTTTTTGCTTCACTAGTTCGAACCCCACCACAAAATCCCTTCTCGTTGCTTCAACCTGCCAACGAAACCCTCGCAGACAAAACGCCCCCTCCTCGTTGCATCGCCAGGCTCTTCGGAGGCGCCTGTGATACGACTCCAGAAGATTCCCTTCACCTCGGATATGAAGGCCCTTTTGGTAGTTATCCCTTCATGTGTAGTTCAGTTCGAAGCTTTAAAGATTATTTAAATAAGCACCTAAGCAAGATGCTGTAATGACTGTCATTTATTTTATATTATTTATTTGTTTTGCTATCATTTGTCTGTTTGTTTATTATTATTCGATTTCCGTTTATTATTATTTATCTGTCAATTTATAATTATTTACTATTTACCTGTTTGTTTATTATTCAACTATACCCGTGCATTTATGTATTTTATTTATTATTTACATTATTATAGTTTTTATTTATTCATTTATTTATTCATCATTGTGATTTTTTTCGCATCCGACCTAGATATGGACCAAAAGGTCTCCTGTCGGCATGCTCTGCCTTTATAATCCTTTGTAATCCGAGACTAAGTAAATCTCGTGGCGTCTATCACAGCGCCCGCCTCTGCTCCTTTGTTATTTCATTCTGGCGAACGCCAAGCGATTTCGTCGGGCAGTGTGTGGGGGGGAGGGGAGGGGAGGGGAGGGGAGGGGAAGGGGGGTAAGTCCCTCTGGCATGGAAGTGAAATCGAATAAATGATGAAGGAGTCAACCAGAGAACAATACGTGGAGGCGTCCGCCGTGGTCCGAAAACCCGGATCCTTTGTTCCTCGCAGCGTGTAGTGCCCCCAACGACTAGCCCGACAAAGGCCGTTACACCCTCCTGCTGGCGAACGAACAGGGTAACGACTCTCCCTCCCGAAGGGCCACTCCTCCCCCTCCCCCTCCCCCGCTCCCACCTCCTGCCGGAGCGCAAATACATCACGACATCTTTATCGAGGGGCATGTGGGGTCACACTAACAAAGGGGGGCGCCCCCCCGGATATCGATGGAGGATTTCCCCGGGGTGAACTCAACCCGGAATTCCTACGGAGGGGAGTAGTCGGATAACTGGTCATTACTTGGGGAAGCTTGTGGAGTTTTTCTCCTTTTTTGCGATGCTCAGTGGAGTGGTCGAGTGGTTAAAGACCTCGCGTGTACAAGTACACGGGTTCGAGTCCCTCTTGGCAATTTTCCAAGCAGGAGCTTCTCTTCCCACACCCACTCGTGAAATTTCTCTACAAGGAACACTTCAAGGGAGCTGTCGAGTGGGACTTGAATCTTAATCTCTTCGCCATCGTTAAAGTACCAGAGCCAAGGAGGTGAATAAAATCGCCTGGCGACAACAGGAATACTAACATACCACCGTGTTTCCCAACCACATTTGCATGAACTGTTTTCGCCAAGGGTCCAATAACGGTTCCTGCAAGTGGTAGCATTGCGAGAAGGACGTCAGGGAGGATCATCTCCCCTTCACTAATCTTCAAAACCCGTCAACACCCTTATTCCCAACTCAAGGTGCTGCAGCCCCGAGGGGCTGACACTCGCTCGATCTCATGAACAGGTTAATTCTGAACCTTTAACATTTTGAGGGAGGGAAGGTTTCACCCATTGTAACAAAACCGCCTACTACCAGTTAGATTAACTTTAAGACACTAATCCAGCGTTTTTCAACCTTTTTACCCTTGCGTAACCTTTAAAATAAATTGCACGTCTCAAGGAACCCCTGCGCAAAAAAAAACAAAAAACAAAAAAAACATATACATCTTTCTCATTTTATTTTCATCGTAATAATAGGTCAGATAAGATGATGTCTATATTACATTATTACAATAACCAAGAATATGTCGTGCGTGTTTAATTATATTACATATATGAAATTAAATAAAAAATCCAAAAGTGCATTAGCTTATCTCACTTGTTCTCGCGGAACCCTTAGGGACCTTTTGCGGAACCTTAGGGTTCCGGGGAACCCTAAGGTTGAGAAACGCTGCTCTAGTCAATAGACAAATCCACTGGTAAAAGAGCGAAGCCTGGAAACTTCGTGTCGCGAACCAGCAGCAGATCCTATGGCCCATCGCCATTCCTAAACCTCAGCTCCTTTACAAACTTATGGATCTATTTATAATATTTTCATTCTTCTTTCAGTTCAGCGGAACACACCCGGCTGATAAAAAAATAAAATAAAAATTTTCTATTAATCTAGTAAACCCATGTCCCAATAAGGTTTTATCTTAGCGATATACAATTTTATTGAACTTAGAGAAAGACACCTCTAGTCAAAGTTACAAACTATTAACTCAGAAAGTCCCAGCGTTCCCTAAGATGTTATACTAACTCCAAACAATTCTATTCAGCTCAAGGTCAGGTTAGGTCCCTGGCAAGTGTTGGGAAGCTGTTCGAGTCTCACTTTCATGCCTCCCTATCCCGCCCCGGCGGACATCAAAGGTGCAGTATACCAGTAGTACACTCCAGTGATGTCACCGACTCAGTATGACTGAGGTCATTATTCAGGTTTCAGACTCCATTCACAACTCAACCACGCTCAAGACTCCACACGACCATGCCAGCGCGATGAGGTAGTGCAAGAAGACTTCTAGGTAGTACAGAACCTTATCCGTGAGCCGAAGAGAACCTCCATCATCATCTTCTCGACCACCCTCCTACGCCAAGCCCAACCAAGCAATGGTCTTCAGGGGCCCTGCATGGTCCCCCACGGGATCCCTCTCCGATATTGGGCACCTGTGCCGATCGGCATAAATTGTGTAGTTGCTGCCCACGTTGTCATCGCGGTGTGTAATGAACGAGGCAAACACCCATTTGGATAATGAGCCCCAGGACCGCCCAGGCAGCAGACGTTCCTCCGATACTCCGATCCTCGGCCCCCCGCACGCACGCACGCACGAACGCACGCACGCAGACTCTTCCGTATACAAGCATGGCGGTGCATCACAGTACACGAGTTCCTTGTATACCGAAGAAGATGGATTTTATTTTCCCATAAGCGGGACTTGAATAGTGAAAGACTCGCGTCATGACAAGAACTGTATTACTCAAATGTTTCGTTCGCAAAGGAACTGTGTTACGAGCATCATCTACTAACGTGTCAATCTCTGTCACTATATCTCTCTCACTCTCTCTCCTCTATACCTTATCTTTTTATAGCTCTTTTCTTCCTCCCTCTTTTTCATTTTTCCTTTCCCTCTCTAAATCGTGTTACAGGTGGGCGCTCTTGTTGAAATTACAAGTAAAGGTATAGAGACAATTTTTTGTCTGTGATGATTACAGATGTTGGCAGCATATTCTCATAGCGCTCAACCTCATCAGAACGCGGGTCATGCCCTCGGCTGGAGACGGAGAAAGAGAGAGAGGAGAGAGAGAGAGAGAGAGAGAGAGAGAGAGAGAGAGAGAGAGAGAGAGAGAGGGAAAGAATCTGGTATTAACCAGGACAAAATATTTAAAGAGAGTCATTGTTGCAAACGGGTTACGCCTCATAACGACTACAAATAATTACTTCGAAGAGCGGGCGAGAGAGAGAGAGAGAGAGAGAGAGAGAGATACACATCTCCCCCCCCCTCCCACAGCCACCCACCCAAGGTTGGCCTTATCGAAATCGCCCGGGACAAAAGGTTTTACGGTGGGAGGAGCTGATTACATCGCCAATCTGGAAACGCATCAATAACCGCTAACTGGTCTCCCCTCAACTTGAAACTCCTTTCTCTCCTCCTCCTCCTCCTTCGATTCTCTCAAGCTCTTGGGCGAATGAGTCCGACCTCGGCTGAAAGAAATCGTCTCGTGTTTAACCAGAACAAAACCTTTAAAGAGTTTCTTTGTAGACATGAGATAGACTGAGATGCCCCTCAGACCTTCGGGACTGTCTCCAACTCTCAACTGAATGAAATCGTTTGGCGTTCGACAGAATAAACTATGTGAATAATGTCACTTAGAATAGGCGATATTCAGTCAAGGGTAAGAATAAAGACTTATTCTAAGAACATAAGAATGAAGGAGACTGCAAGAGACCATAAGGCCTACAATAGGCAGTTCCGTATCCATCACCACCTGTCATCCCCATCCATAAAGTTGTCTGATCGTTTCTTAAAACAACTGATAGTTTCAGCGCTTACTACATGGTTACTAAGTTTATTCCATTCGTCGATCACCCTATTAGTAAACCAATTCTTGCCTATTTCCTTTTTAAATCTAAATTTGTCCAGTTTATAATCATTACTGCGAGTCCTGCCCTGTTGTTTTAATATGATGACCTTGTTTTTATCACCCTTGTTAAAGCCTTTGATCCCCTTGAACACCTCTATTAGAACTGCAAATGCACATGCATATGATGTGTATACTCCTTAAACACCTGACAAGAATTTACCGTGACTGAAAGACCGGTGTCACACTGGACGGCGCTGCCGTTGCGGCATGCTTGCTGTTTATATAGCAGTCTCTTTTACAAAGGACTACAAAGGCTGAGACCTTTTGATCCATAACTAGGCCGGATGCGAAAAAAAGAATAATGATAAATAGATAAAAAATATATATCACAAATAATAAATAAAATAAATGCATAGGTATAGTTAAATAATAAACAAACTGGTAAATAGTAAATAATAATAAATCGACAGATAGATAATAATAAATGAAAATCAAGCAAATAATAAACAGACAAATAATAACAAACAAATAAAAAAAAATGACTAGATTGCATTTCAACCTACGGGGGATATGGTGGTCGTTATACAAAGTTGTGACTATCGCCAGGTAATTTTATTAATATAATATGATTTTCCCACACCCTGGCCGCACCCGGCGCCGCCGCATAGTGTGACACGGGGTAAAATTTAACAGGTCGCCAGAGTTCCGTGACTGACGCGGCACAAAGCGGCAATGGTCTCGTTGACTCGTTCTAGACTCACGATGACAACGAGGGCAACTGGTATCACCCTAAAGAAAGAAAAAGAAAGAGAAAGAGAGAGAGAGAGAGAGAGAGAGAGAGAGAGAGAGAGAGAGAGAGAGAGAGAGAGAGAGAGAGAGAGAGAGAGAGAGGGAAGACAGAGAGAGGGAAGAGAGAAAGAGGGGGAGGGAGGGAGAGGGAGAGAAGGGCGGAGGGAGAGAGAGTGAGAGTGGGGGGAAGGGAGGGAGAGAGAGGGAGAGAGGGGAAGGGAGAGAGAGAGAGATGGGGAGGGAGAGAGGGGGGAAGGGAGAGGGAGAGAGGGAGGGAGGGAGAGAGAGAGGGGGGAAGGGAGGGTGAGAGAGAGGGGGGAAGGGAGAGCGAAAGAGAGAGAGAGAGAGAGAGAGAGAGAGAGAGAGAGATTTCACCCTAGGGATGAATAATTATGAACCGTAGGTCACAGGACCCGAGGCTTTTACAATGGATGAATGATAGTAAAGCACACTGACCTTTCAAACTACAACGAGATGGGGGAAAAAAAAAGTAATAATATAACAGGACTTCCACTCTTTGTCAGGTTATTTTTTCATGACTTTTTAAGGGCTTTTCATGGCCCATTCTTGCACTTTTTTAGGTAATTTTTTCATGAATTTTTAAGGACTTTTCATGACCCATTCTTGCACTTTTTCAGGACCTATTTACAGAAATTCTTGGATATTTTACAAAGCCCAGCATTTGCAAAAATTACCAGAAAATGTCACTGAAGAGTGGACCTGAAGAGCGACATTTCGTCCACTGTTGGAATCACCACATTTGATGTAGAGAAGAAAAAGAAAGACGAAGAAGAAAACGATAAAGAAGGAAAAGGCGGAGAAGGACCGAAGCGGGGAAGAAGAAGAAGAAGAAGACGAAGAAGAAGAAAAGGACGACGAAGAAAACGACGAAGGAAAAGGCGGAGAAGGCAAGATGAAGAAGACGGAAAATAGAAACAAGAAGAAAGAGACGAAGAAAGTTGGGCTGCGACTGAAAAATAAATAAATAAATAAATAAATAAATAATAGCCCTAAGTACTTGGAATTCATGCCACACAGCCTCCACATGAAATGAATTCCACGAAGACCAGTTCGAAAGACTTCGTTCATTCCAACGACACCAACCGACTTTAGTCATCGGCTGGAAGAGACGGACCCAAATATGAACGGAGGCTTCTCAACCGACCTGGACCTCTTCCAGGCCCACGCCCGACCCATCCACTGCACAGAAAGATGTTAACCTAAACTAAAACCCGATACCTTAACCAAGCTAGGACAAATCAACAACGCGAACTAAAACCGCCCGAGAAAAATAAATAGAATATAAATAAATTAATAAATAAATACAAAAATAAAAACAGTAAGCCGTACCACCCGATAATGGGCAATAAAAATCGTTTGCCGTCATACATAAACATCTATACAATGCGACAAGGGGGCACGGAAGACGTTAATAACTCTACGGCCCCATAAAGACCAAAGATATGATCGAGCGGGGGGGGGGGAGTAAAACTCCTTTGATGCCGTCAATTAGGTGACGCCGTTGACCCTCTTTATTCTGGCGAACACATGACGATTTTTCCGCCTAACAAGGGGTGGACGAGGCAATGAACAAAGTCCCGAAAGATGGCGACCCGATCTGCCCCCAACTCCCTTCACCCGACTAAAATCGCCTGGTTTTCGCCGCAAGAACACTATGGGTGCATGTCGTCACAGTGTTGAACGTGTAAAGACTTTCACTTCTCGATCTGGGTGGTATTGGACTTCGAATGAGTAGGAGGAGGAGGAGGAGGAGGAGGAGGAGGAGTTTGGTGGAGATGGAGGTTGATGAGAAGATGGATTAACAAGAGCAGAAAGAAAGAAAGAAGAGAAGGAGGAGAAGGAAATGGAGAATTGGGAAGTGGAGGATGAGGAAAGGGAAGAGGAAAAGGAAGAGAGGGAAGAAGAGTAGGAAGAGGAAGAGAGAGGAGGAAGAGGAGGTGAAGAAGCAGAAGGAGGAGAAAATGGAAAAGGGAGAAGGAAAAGTAGAAGCAGAAGATGGAAAAGGAGGAGGAGAGGAGGAGAAATGGGAGGGGAGGGGAAGATGGAGTAGGGGAGAGGAATAGATGAGAAGGAGGAGGAGGAGAAGGAGGAGGAGGAGGAGGGGCATTGGCAGAGGATTGGCTCCTAAGGATGCAGCGATAATATACGAGTATCTGTCTTCTTCCTTTTCCATCCAAC